>NC_132782.1:152288003-152597268 GCF_048418805.1 Vulpes vulpes | reverse complement strand
GCGGGGGGCAGGTGGGCAACGTGGATGAACAAATAGGGAAAGCTACAAGCGTGTGGTTCTAAATAAAGGAATCCCGGAAATTTAGAAAGTACGGCCTGGCAATAGAGTCAGGACCGTGGGGACAACTCGGTACGGGGACAGACGGTGACGCCGCTTCTCGCGGGGAGAGCTGAGCGAGGCACAGAATTGTCAAGTCGCCAGCTGTAGCCCTGAAACTACTGTCCCCTTGGGTGTCGACGGCACTTCAACAGATACCAAGGAAAAGGGGTTTCCGGTGGGAATCCCGGTGGGTCCGTGAAAGGCATTTACACGGTCGTGACGCACACGAAGGCGCCTCTGCAGAGGGGATCCAGATGCTCACGTGTCTTCATGTTAATGTTTAGAAGATGTACTTGGGAGACGGTGCGGGGGGCAGGGGCGGAGGGACAGGGGGAACCTGGAGCGGACTCCTCACCCACCGGAGACCGAGCCCCACCCGAGGCTCCACGCCACAACCTGGAGATCCTGGCTTGAGCCAAACTCAAGAGTCGACGTGGAACCGACGGACGGAACCACCCAGGAGCCCCTCAAATGCTCCTAACTGCAACCCCACGCTGTGAACCCTGGGGGGCGGAGGGGGGCATCTGTGACCCCCAGTCTGCCTTGAAGGGCGGGAGGCCTGCAGGGCCCGAGGATGGGAACTGAGGATGCGGGAGGCTGCCTGCATCGCCTTCCCGCCCGGCGTGGGGACAGGACCCTCCCCCGGGACCCTCGGCCACCAGGGTGAGGGCTGAGTGCTGATTGGACCCCGCCTGCCCACAGTGATGATGCGGGACCCCGCTCTGGGCGGAACTGTGGTGCCCCCGGGTTCCACCGCTGCCTGGTGCCCACTCTGCGTCCGCAGACCTTCGGAGGCACCGGTGCTCCGGATCTGGCTCGCAGCGACCCGACTCTCCTGCTCTCCCCAGTAGCCCAGGACTCGTCTCTCCTCAGTACCCCCACCCTCCCACTCTCCCCAGTACCCCGCTACTCCCACTCTCCCCAGTACCCCCACCCTCCCACTCTCCCCAGTACCCCGCTACTCCCACTCTCCCCAGTACCCCCACCCTCCCACACTCCCCAGTACCCCAGTGCATAAAGAGGAGGCGCCCACACAGCGACAGGTCACAGGTGAGTGGCAGCTGATCCCTGATCCCCGTGGGCCACAGTGGGGCCTGTGGATCCGGGTGGGGGCACAGGCCTCCCGCGCTGGGGTCCACAACACCCCGACCCCCATGCGATGACCGTGAGCAGCTCCCACAGCCCTTCCACAGCCCCACGGGGTGAGAGCGGCCACCCTGCTGCCCCCCGTCCAGGGAAGGAGGCTGCAGTCGGAACTCAGGCAGCTCCCCCGGGACCCCCGCTCCCCTGTAAGCCCTCTGCTGTGCAGGCACCCAAGCCATGACCTTTCCAGCATGTCCTAGACGCATGGACCCCGACAGGGGTGACTGTCACCCCCCCATCCCGCCCTGTGCCCGCTGGGTCCCCCTGGCCCGTGAGCAGGCTTGCTCTTCAGGCTCCAAAGAACGTGGAGTCCCTCGTGCTCCCCCAGGGCCCCCCTCAGGCTATTCACACATCGCTGCCCTCAGGGTGGGGAGTTCGGTCGCACTCTTGCTGGCATCAGGTTTTAGTTTTGATGAAGTCCAGTCCGTCGCTTTCTCCCCTTGGTCGTGTGCTTGTGGAATCTCGGAGAAACCTTCCATTCCCGCCCCCCCGCCCCCCCAAGCCCGCAGGGACACTCGCTGGCCGGCCCACCCACCACCATCTCTGCGCCGGCCCCGGGCTGGGAGACGTCACCCCCGAGCATCAGGTGGGCAGTTCCCCGGAGCCCCTGGGTCCCCCGCCCGTGTGCTCCTGATACCGGGGTGGGAGCGCTCTGTGACCCCAGCGTGACGGCGTGCCCTGGGACAGTGGCTGGGAAGGTGGACTGTCGGTGGGCGACGGACAGACAGACAGGCAGCGAGGGCCCGTGTGTGATGCCTGTGCCCCTCGGGGCTACGGGGTTGTCTCCGGCTCCGGTCAGACAGAGGGGCGCCCGCCCACGGGGAGCACCCGGACGCATGTGTCCTCGGAAGGTTCTCACGCGCCGTCATCCTTGGATGTGTTTGGATTGCAGCACGATGCAGGAGGACCCGGAGACCCTGCTGGCCTTGCAAAGGGCCAATATCGTGGCCCAGTACCATCAGGTGAGGCCCAGAAGGGACCATAGACACTACACACCCACGACAGGGGGGACCGTACCTGCAAGAGCAGGGGAGGCTCAAGAGGGGATCAGAGCCAAGGATGAGCCAGGTCAGCCCAGGCAAGGACCACAGTCACCAGGAACAAGTGAGACCCTGGGGATGGTCCCGGTGTCAGTAGCAACTAAGGGTCCATCCTGGATCCTCGTCATTGGTAGCGGAGGAGCCCAGGCACCAGGTACAGGTGAGGCCCGGGTGGGGACCAGAGTCACCAGGTCCAGATGAAGACCACAGCTACCAGGTCCAGGTGAGCCCAGGTGGGGACCAGAGTCACCAGGTTCAGGTGAGGCCAAGGTGGGGACCACAGTCGCAGATCCACATGAGGCTCAGGTGGAGACCAGAGTCACCTGGGTGAAGCCCAGTTGGGGACTAGAGTCACCAGGCCTGGGTGAGGGCCAGGTAGGGATCAGAGTCACCAGGTCAAGTGAGGCCCAGGTGGGGACCACAGTCGCCGGGTCCGGGTGAGGCCCAGGGGGGGATCGTCACTGATAGACAGAAGCAGGTGAGGCTGCCAGGCTGCGCCCACTCTGGCGCCCGGCCAATCTCAGAGGGTCGGCGCTCCCTCAGGATCCAGGGGAGGGAGGAGCCCTTCTGCTCCCTCCTGTCTCTGTCCCCACTCCCCTGCTCTGATCGGTCCCCACCACGGAGCCCCCCTCTGTTGCAGGCGCCCCAAGCAGGGTCTCCGCAGGACCTGTCACTGTGCAAGGTCGCCGACCACCAGGGCTTTCTGCAGTGAGTCCCCTGGACACCCCTCATCCATCCCAGGGCGGGTGGCCTTTGCAGGAACACCTCTCTGGAGGCTGACCCCCCCGCCCCCAGGTCGGGACCTGGTCCCCTGGAGCCCTCTGAGGGCCATGTCTGCGCTGGGTTGCAGCTGAGACACCCCGGAGGCCGACCCGGGACGTGGGCAGGAAGGGAGCTGGGCCCGGGGGAGGCCCCTGGACACTCAGAGGAGGGGCCCCCACGCCTGCTTTGGGCAGGCCCAGGTGTCAGCCTGCTGCATCCGGGGGTGGTGGTGGGGTGGGGTGTCCAGTCCCTTCAGCAGGGGATCCCGCCCGTGAGGGGCTCTGGGGCCGGGGCGTGCTCTCCGTAGGGGGACGGCCTGGTCTGGGCCGAGTCCGCAGGGGTGCTCTCGCCCACACCCGAAGGCTGTTGCGGGGCTGCAGGTGGATGCCGGGGACCAGGCCAGCGCAGGGGGGGGGGGGGCCGCAGAGGGAGGCCCCGACCAGGCAGGAGGAGGCAAGAGGAGGAGGGGGCTGCCCTGGGCGGGAAGGAGGGAGGGGACAGCCCAGTGGCCTAGGTCGCAGGGGACGAGGCTGATGGGTCAACAGCCCCACGAGAACCTGACGGACGCTGGAGACCCCAGGTGGGGCCCCCTCGGCCCTGCTCACGGCCCAGTGTCTGCTGGGATGGCTCAGGGGTGGTCGTGCTCAGGGGCTCCGACAGGACGGGAGGTGAAATGGGCCAGGGTGGCAGAGGGGACAGCAGAGAGGGGAGCCCGGGGACAGCAGGGGGACGGCCAGGGGGCAGGGGGAGGCCGGCTGGACGCTGGGCAGTCTGGCCCTGGGGAGGCGGGGGGACCTCAGCGGGACGGTCACGGGGCACCCGGGCCACGCTGACAGCTCTCGGGCTGGTCCATCGAGGAGGGGGGCAGGTCACCCCCTGGGGGCGCCGAGGGGTCCCCGCCCAGCCCACCACCGGCAAACACCCTCCTCAGACCCCCCAGACGCCGCCCCCGCCCGCCCTCAGGCCGCTGGCAGCCCCTGCCCTCCCCGGGGGAGCCCTGCCCTCCCCAGGACGCTGGGTGCAGACGGGGTGTGTGTGTGTGTGTGTGGCTGTGGGGCCGGGGCCTCAGGGCTCTGCGTCTCCTGCCTTCCAGGGACAGGGAGCTGCCCGACCCCAGCCCCCGCGAGGCCAAGGTGAGAGCCCGTCCTGGGCCCCGGGCAGGACGTGGGGGGGGAGCTGGGGCCAGCTGTCTGCACCGCGTCCCCCAGGACATCCCCGGGCGTCTCCCCAGTCCCCCGTCCCAGCGCTGCACGGGCCGCCGGGAACGCACCCGAGACCCGGAGCCGCGGTCCGCGGGGGGCCCTGTGCCTTCCTGGCTCCTCCGGGTCCCGCGGGGCACTGGACGCGGCCCGAGCGCCCACCTCCCGCGGCGGGAGCCTCACCTGCGGCCCCCGCCTGTCCTCTCCCAGAAACTCCGCCAGGAGACCCGGCGCGCGGACAAATGGATAAAAATGCTCAAGCGATGGGACCACTACCTCCCCAGCGAGAAGGTGGGGCGCTGGGTGCCCCCGAGGGCTCTCCGTCCTGACGGGGCTGGGGGGCCGCCCTCAGTGTCCTCCTGCCCCGTCCTCGGGGGAGCCCCCTGCCTGGGGAGAGTCTGCTGGGAGCCCGGGCCTCCCTCCCCAGGCCCCGGGACGGCGGTGGGGGAGCGTCAGGTCGGGGCCAGGGTCCCTGCTCCTCGCGGGGGACGGGGGGGGTTGGGGGGGGCCCAGATCCAGGGAGACCCAGCCTCTCTGCAGACACCCTGGAGCCGACGCCGGAACCTTCTAGATGCCTCGTGTTCCCTGGGCTCCAAGGGGCCGCCCTGGGCCCCTCTCACCAGCACTGCCTTCCTCCCCGCAGCTGCGACGCCGGGTGTACAAGGGGGTCCCGCCCCAGGTGCGGGGACAGGTGTGGCTGCGATTGCTGAACGTCGACCAGGTTAAGGCCAGCAATGCCGGGAAATACCAGGTGGGACCCGACCCGTCTACTCCCCGTGGACCCTCGGTCCCCTCCCTGCCCAGGGCTGACCCTCCGTGACCCCTCCCCACCCGGGGCTGAACTCCCGTGTCCCCTCCCCACCCGGGCTGATCCTCCACGTCCCCTCCCTGTCCAGGGCTGACCCTCAGTCCCCTCCCTGCCCACGACAGCTGGGCACAGGCCCTCACGCAGGCCCCGCGGGCACGGTGGGCACTCCCGCCGTCCCCGGCCTCCCAGGGGAAGGGTGGAGGTTCCTGCAGGACACACTCCCGTGGTGGCCCCGGGGCTCCCTGCCCAGGACGGCAGCTGCTGACAGGTCGGGGTCTGTGTCCCTGACGCCGGCTCCTCCTCCCGGGGTCTCCCCGCAGGCAATGAAGGAGGCGGCCCTGGTCTCCTCCCGGGACATCGTGCAGATCGACCTGGACGTCAACCGCACGTTCCGCAGTCACACCATGTTCTGGGACCGCTACGGGGTCGGGTGAGGCTGCTGGGCCAGCGGGGTTCGGGGGTCGGGGGCCCGGCCTGGGAGAGGCCCGGGGGCTTCTGTGCTGGGGACACGGGGTCTCCGAGGCCGGGGGGAGCGACGGCAGCAAACAACACACTGCCACGTGGTAGGGTGCTGGGGATGACCCCCGTGCCCCCAACCCCAGGGTCTCGGGGATGGGGAGGCCGCAGGACGGGGCCTCCAGGGGTCACCGTCTGAGCTGAACCCCAAGGGGGTGAGGGGCGGCCCCGTGAAGAGCAGGGGGCCGGGGTGGGGGCGTGGGGGGCACGAAGGGGACCTGGGGCCAGGGTGCATGGCCGCGGCTGGACCGGGACACGTGGACCCGACGAGGGTCGGACAGGTCAGGGTGACACCCACCCTCCGGTGCTTTATGTACTTCTGAATTCTGGGCATTTTGTTTTAGACAATTTGCACTTGGTGAGCACACACGGCATGACGCCGCCCCGGTCCAGGCAGGCCCTGCGCGGAGCACACGGGGCCCCAGGGGCAGGGGCAGGGGTCACAGCAAACCCCAGACTGGGGTCGCCTTTATCTGTAGACGTCTCCGTGTGCACCTTAGAGAAGGGGGTGCCCTGTGTCCGCAGCCCCCCACCCCATCCCCTCACCCACCGCCCCCACGCCATCCCCCTGCATCACCCCCCACGCCATCCCCCACAACCCCAGACCCCCACCCCTACACTATCGGTCCCGCCCCCACCCCCACCCCACCCCACCCCCACGAGGACGCGGTGCAGCTGCCCCCTGTGGGACATGCTCAGCCTCCCCGGCCACCTTGGGGTTCTCTGGACGGCCTGCTCCCGTCAGAAGCCCGGGTGTCCCGCAGAGTCCCCAGGGGCCGCGGGGAGGTGGGGAAGGCAGGGAGCCCCCCGACAGGGGCTTGCAGGTGGGTGGAGCATAGGGTGCAGCTACCTGTGTGTGCAGCGGGCGGGGTGTGTGGGAGCCCGGGACCCCTGGGGTGACCTGCAGGGGCGCCAGGGGCGGGGCTGGGGATACGCCAGGCATGGGTGGCTGGGCTTCCCGGGCGGGCCGCTCGGACCGTCTCCCCACGAGAACTCGGTGCTCCTCCCTGCAGGGAACCTGCTGCCCCCCGGGGCCCCCGCGGCCCTCAGAGCGCGGCCGGGTCAGGCTGACCTGTGACCCCCGGCCCGGGGGGAGCCGGCCTCCAGCAGCCCGGGCCCGGGGGCCGCGGAGCCGGGGTGCAGACTCAGGCCGCCGTGCGGGGGGCATCGGGCGGCTCCTGGCAGCGCTGAGGGGGCCGCACCCCGTACCCCCCCGTGCTCAGATAGTGACCCCAGGGGTTCGCAGCCTGTATCGGGGTCACACCTGCACGACGTTCCCTGCTCTCCTCACGGCGGCTCAGACCTGGAGCCCCGAGATGCTCTGGGATGGGCGGGCCCGGGGTGCCCCCCACAGAGTCCAGCCCAGGGACACCTGGGAAGACCTGGGGGTGCGCTCAGGGCCACGGATGCCCCGGCTGCGTGGGCTCGGGGCAGGGGTCACGTGGGGCTGGTGGTGTTCCCGGGACACGGGGCCGGGCCAGGCCAGGGCAGCGGAGGAGAGGCGTCAGGGGCTGCGGGGACCGGGGCAGGGGGAGCGCTGGCTCCCATGGGGGCGTGCGGGGGGGGGGGGGGGGGCCGCTCCAGGGCTGGAGGCCCGGGGCGCTGGCGGCGCTGGGGGAGCCCGGAGCTGCACACCCCACGGCGGGAGCCGCTCGGAGGCGTCGGACACCCCAGGGTGCACTGAACCCCCGGCACGCTGCACGTGTGAGGTCGCCGCCTGTCCCCGTGCGCAGACCTGACCCCGGAGATCGGCCCCCGCGGAGGGGCCCTGCGGGCCGCGGGGCCTGCGGGGCCGGTGTCGGCACCTCGGCGGCCTCGCTGGGCGGGGGCTGACTGAGCAGAGCCCCCCGCTGTCCCCCCTCCTAGGCAGCGAGCCCTGTTCTGCGTACTGGCAGCCTACTCGCTGTACGACACGGTGAGTGTCCCTGCCCCCGCCTCCTGCCCCGCGGGCGGCCTTGTCCTGAGTGGTGGTGACCAGCGGGACTCACAGTTATGGCCCCGGCTCCACGGCCCCCGAGATGCCGGGGAGGGTCTCTCTCCTCCGGGACGGGCGGGGGGCGGGGTGCAGACCTCCCAGGGGAGGCAGGGCCTGCGTGCCCGAGGGCCGGGGCTGCCCGGGGCCCCCGCGTGCACCGCGGCCGTCCTAGAGCTCGGGTCTGGACCCTGACAGACGGCACTACCGACGAGAGCCCGGGCGGGGAAGGCTCCCACTCCCCCGAAGGGAACGAGGCCGAGGCGCCCAGGAGGCCGCCCCCTTCCACGGCGCATTCCAGAAGGGTCCCCGAGGACCCCAGCTCACACGCTCCCCGGCCCCGCGGGGTGTCCTGGCCCAGCTCCCCTCGTGGGACCTGCCAGGGGCCACAGTCAGGCCCCCCCACCCCCCCGCCGACCTGCCCTCTGGGGGGTCTCCAGACCTGGCGGGTCCCCTACAGCCTGGCACAGCTCACGGAGGCCCCTCCTGCTGGCCTGAGGACGGGGATCCTGGCACGGCGGCCGCAGGGCTCGGTAGCGGGGCCCGGGGTGCTCGCGCCCCAGCTGGTCCGGGTGGCCCTCACCTGCTCCCCCGCCCTCTGGGAGCCCCCTCCGGGAGCCCGGGCTGGGAGGGAGCCGGGGGAGCCTGACGCCCGCGGGGAGGGCTCAGAGGGGGCCTCGGGGCGCACGCCCTCCGTGGGGCTCTGGCTCTTGCAGGAGGTGGGCTACTGCCAGGGCATGAGCGAGATCGCGGCTGTCCTCCTCATGTTCCTGCCCGAGGAGGATGCCTTCTGGGCGCTGGCCCAGCTGATGGTGGGCGACCGGCACTCCATGCACGGTAGGGGCCCGCCGGGGAGCTCAGGAGGGCCTCCCTGCAGGCTGCTGCACCGGGGGGCAGGCGGGGACCCCCCAGCTCGCCCCCCCACGGGCAAGGGCCCCGCCTCCCCGGTGGCCTCGGGGTCCCGGAGCCACGGCCACCCGCCCCACCGTCTGCAGGCCAGGCACGCACTCCCGTTGCTCCCCCAGCCTCCCGCCGGGCTGCCGGCTTGTCCCCCAGGCCCCCCTGCCAGCCCACGGCCACACGGGGCCCAGGGGGCAGCGTCTCCCCCTCCCGGGGGCCCCCAGCCTCACTCCCAAGCCCCACAGCAGAGGGCCGTGCACGCCCATCACCCTCCCCTTGGCCTGCACCCGCTGCCCCTCGGGGCTGGGGACCCGCCTGTCCCCGCGGCGGCCCCCGCAGGAGAGAGGGTGCTGGGTCAGCCGGGCCCGGTCCTCAGCCCCCAGCCCACGCCCCGCGGGGTCTCTGTGAGGACGAGGGTCCCCGGGCCCCGCGCCCCCGGCCTGGGAGGCAGGCCCTGCCCTCTGGGAAGAGCGGATCCAGCCAGGGCTCCGAGGGCGGTGGGCACACGGGGGTCAGGGCGTGGCGGGGAGGCCCCTGCCCCGACACCCCCCACCCCGCCTGGTGCAGGAGGAGGCCCTGACCTTGGGGGCCTGGGGCCTTCTCAGGCTTCTTCGTCCCGGGCTTCCCGAAGCTCCTCAGGTTCCAGAGACATCACGAGCGGGTCCTCCAAAGAGCTCTCCCGGACCTGAGGAAGCACATGGCGAGTGGGGGCGAGTGGGAGCTCCTGAGGCTCCGTCCCCGGAGCCCGGGGCAGGGGGTGGGGGGCATGGCCCTCCCTCCGAGCTGCCCAGAGTTGGGGTCACGTTCCTCCCCCTGGGGCCCGGGGGCGCCCTCGGGGCTGGGCTGGGCCGCGGGGAGCGCGTCCACCCGGCTCCAGGGGCCGCGGCGTGGGGCCTGAGCACCCCCTGCCCTCCCGCCAGGACGAGGAGCAGATGTCCACCGGCATCTACAGCCCCAAATGGTTTCTCCAGTGCTTCCTCGGCCGGGTGAGGCCCCCCCCCCCCGGGACCCCCGCTCCCGGACCTGCCCCCTGCCCCCGGGGAGGGCCCAGCTCAGCCCCACCCTCCAGACGAGCCAGGCCCGACCCCGGGGTCCTGAGGCTGAGGCTGAGGCTCGCAGCCCAGCCCGTCCTGGAGAAGCCCAGAGGGTCCCTGGACGAGGTCCCGGGGGGCGGCCCGTCTCTGCCTCAGCTCCCCCGGGGGAGGCCGGGTCAGCCCGGGGTGTGGACGGGCCCTCGGCCCATCGGGCGGCCAGCCTGGGGTCCTCTCGAGGCGTGGTGTCTGTCGTCAAGTGCGGGCAGAGTCTGTGCCCCCAGGGGTGCGGGAGGTGCTGGCCGGGGTCGGAACCCGGAGCGGCCGGGAGTCCCTGATCTCCCTGGGAGGAGGGCACGCACGGGGAGGCGGGGGGCGGGGGGCGGGCGCTGCGGGGCCTCGTCGCAGGCAGCCGGGGGCCAGATGGCAGGCCTAGCCTAGCCCCAGCCGAGCCCCCCAGGGGCCCTGCTCAGGCCGCTCCTCCCACCCCGCCGTCCCCCTAGACCCCCTTCTCGCTCACCCTGAAGCTGTGGGATGCCTACGTGTTGGATGGGGAGAGGGTGCTCACGGCCATGGCCTATACCATCCTCAAGGTGCACAGGAGTAAGTGAGCCCCCGGGAGCCCAGGTGTGCCGGGGGCGGGGGGCAGGGGCGGTGACCCTGGGCTCTGAGCAGCACCCAGACCTGGGGCGGGGGGACGGCGGGGCAGGCGGGTGCAGCGGGGCTCCCCGAGTGGAGCAGCGGGCAGGGGCCACCCCGGCCAGCGCACTGCCCGCGGCGCTCCTGGGCACAGCGGGACCCCAGCCGCTGGCCTGGGGGCCCCGGGGGCCCCAGGGCGGGGCCCTCTGGGTCTGACTCTCGCCCACCGCCCAGAGCGCCTCCTGAAGCTGCCCCTGGAAGGGCTCCGGGAGTTCCTCCAGGACTCTCTGGCCCAGCCCTGGGCCCTGGAGGACGAGGCCGTGCTGAGACACCTTCGGGCCTCCATGACCCAGCTCCGCAGGATGCGGTGCGACCTGCCCCCGCCAGGTGGGCTCAGGGCCCCGGCCCCTCCCGACTCGGCCTGCTGGGGCCGCCCACAGGGGACAGAGCCCCCGGGGCCCCCGTCCTCATCTCTGGGGCTCTCCTCTTCTGCTCCAGCCTCGGGGACCCCAGGCCAGGGCTGGGCGGGCGGGTACCCACTGCAGGGCCCGGGCGGCAGTGTGGGGGGCTGAGCACAGGGTCAGGCCGGGGGGGGGGGGGTCACGCGGGAGCCGTGAGGACCCCCGGGGCCCCCAGCGGGGGACACACAGCCTGCTGGAGACGCTGACCCCGTCGGCCTCTTTCCAGCGGGACCTGAGGAGTTCCCCACGAGGCCCCTGGGCCTGGAGCCAGTGTCCCCGGCGCCCGGGCCTCTCCTCCCTTCTCCGGCCTCTGAGCCACCGCCCAGGGTGGAGGAGCCGGCCTCCCCGGGCCCAGCCGCCCGGCCTGAGCCGCCCGGACCCCCTCCCGGCCAGGCCATCGTCCAACTTGCCCCCCAGCCCCGGCGGTGGAACTCCCTCCCCACCCTCCCGGGGCAACAAGGCGGTGCAGGCAGGCGGCCCCGGGACACGGCGGGCTTCAAGACAGAAAACGGGGTCTCCTTCCATTTGGCACCTGCCTGGGCCACCCCAGAGGCCCCGCGACGGACCGGGCCCTGGAGCACCCCCGGGACTCCCATCACGCGGTCCCCCCAGCCCCCTAGGGATGACGCTGTCGGGCCCAGGACACCCTTCCTGCCCCGCGGCCACTGCAGCTCGTGCCCCTCGCTGGGCAGTGACGGGCACAGCCAGGGCAGAGCCAGGGCGGCGCTGAGCCCGCTGCCCCGAGGCCCCGCACAGGCCCGGGACCCTCTGCCCCCCGCGTCCACGGGGCAGCTCGATGCTCGCGGGCCTCGGGGGCAGAGCGTGGCGGTGAGGGCGGGGGCCCGGAGGCTCCGGCCCGCCGTCACCGTGCCCTGCCTCGTCTCGCTGTGCCTCCCGGAGGGCGGCACCGCCCGCACGGGACACCAGCCCCTGACCCAGAGGGACCTGGGCTGGCCTGGCCCCGGGCTCTGTGGGGGCAGGGGCGACTCGAGCGCCTGCCCCAGGCCCAGCGCTAATGGGATCCAGCGCCCCGGGGCCCTGGCCAGGCCTGCGTTCTGGCCCCGGGCCGAGCGAGCCCTCTCACAGCAGGATGTGGCCTCCTGGGCCCTGGGCGTGCCCCACAGACCCAGGTCGCTGACCTAGGGCAGCCCTGGGGATCCCGGGACACCCCAGGGCAGGGCAGCGGGGGCAGGCCCGTGGGCCCCACCCACACCCCCACCCCCACCCCCACCCACACCCACACCCACACGAGGAGGCAGGCTCCTCCACGCGCTGGGGCTCCAGCAGTCAGTCACCCGGCCCCAGGGGGCCCGAGGCCGGGGTCCAGCTGCCCTGCGGGGACCCAGCGCAGGAGCCCATGGGCCGCAGGTCCACGTCAGCCCTGCCGCCCCCAGAACCGCCTCTCACCGCCCCGACCTCAGGACACGCGCCCCCACCCGGAGTCGAGTCCGCACAGGCTCCCAGGCGGGGGACGACTCCAGCACCCGCACCCCTGTGGGATTCCCGCTTTCCTCTAAGGACAGGAAGGTCTCCCAGGGGAAGGCGCGCACCCTCGGCTCTGAGCCCCTGTTTGCTGTTGCAAGTTCAATAAAGTGTTGTTGTGTGAGAGGGCACGGCCGGCTCGTTTCTGCGTCTCCCGGAGCTCTGTGCACGGGGTGCGGAGACACCCCCAGAGAGGAGGAGGGGGCGCCGCCCAGGCCCCGACCAGCCCCTGCGGGGGCGCCGCCAGGCACACACAGCTGACGTCCCCACGTGCCTTCCCGGGGCGGCCAGACGCCAGGGTCAGGACCCCGCAGACTCTACTGCGACTCAGCCTGCGCCCGCGGCCAGGACGGGCCCTGGGACAGAGTGACAGCCGGGGAGCCTCAGGTCACCAGGGTCTGTGCTAAGCGCCCTGGGAGGTCTGTGCCCCCTCTGTCCAGGGGGCCTGGGCTGCCCGGGCTCCGGGGCGCTTCCTCCCCTCCCCGCCCCGGGCCTGTGCGCCTGGGGCACAGAGGGCCCGCGGGGCGGTCAGCGTGGCCCCGGAGCGGACGTCAGGACAGCAGGCCCTTGCAGCTCTCACACCTGGGCCACCCTCACCGGGCGGGCTCAGCGTGCACACCCGGTGCTGCTGGATCCCTCGCACCAGAGTGTGGAGGGCACCCTGCACGCCCTGGAGAGTAGGGGCTGGGTGAGCGCGGGGCTCGGCCTGGGGGCAGGCAGCGCAGGGGACCGAGGGACCCCGGCCCCGTCCCCACCCCGACTCCCACACACACACACACACACACAGGCAGCCCCAGGGCTCCCCCCACGGGCAGCCGGCCCCTCAGGAGCTCCCCCCAGGGCGGCCCCGAGGTCTGGCTCCCCGCTGGAGAGGCATCGGGGAGAAGAGAAGCGGCCGGCGCTCGGCGGGGACCCGCTGCCACCCACGGGAATGTGGCCGAGCCGGACCTTCCAGCTCAGCCGACCCCCCGGCGGGACGGGACGGCACGGGACGGCACGGGACGGCACGAGGGGGCCCGGGTCGGCCGGGAGAACCCAGCTAGCCGCCCAGCGCCAGCACCGGAAATGATGGTGTTTCAACCGTTTCGGCGTCAGGACGACGCGGCCCGAGGATCAGATCGCGGCACGGCGACAGACAGGCACACACCCCAAACCCAACAAACGTCGGAATCCCCCGACTGTTGTCAGACAGCAGCCGGACGGTTACAGACGTGACGCTGGGGTCCCCGGTAGGACACACGGAGGACGCTCCAGACCACGGCTGCAGAGGCGCTGGAGGCCCGGGGATGCGCCTGCGGGTGCCCACGGGGAGCGCGGGGCGGCGGGAAGCACCCTACAGAGGGGGGCCCCTCCTGGGAAAGGACGCCGGGTCCCCGCGAAGGCTCCCGATGCTGACAGCTGTCCCCCTCTCCTTCAGCTTCTGGTTCCCCCCCGCCCCATTTTGCTCTTCCTGATTCTCCGTCGGCCTCCGCCCTGCATCCGAGCCACTGACCACACGGGCTTCTTTAGGACGTCGGGTCCCAAAAGGAGGCCGAGCTCTGGCTCCCGGGATCGGGAAGGACCATCGCCGAGGTTTATGCTGATCCCCCCGAGCTCGTGCCTTCCCGGCTCTTCTGTCCTGCAGAACGAGGGGAGGCACGGGCCTTACGGGGAAGGAGGCCCACTCCCACTCGGGCGGGACCGTCCCTCGTGGGGGACCCCGTCATCTGGGCCCGGGAGAGCGAGCGGGGCCATCAAGAACAGGTCGCAGGCTAGACATGGTCCGCTCTGAGGTTTGTCCTGAAGCGAGCACTCCCCTTCCACGTCACGCTGTCTTAGTTCATCCATTTATTGTTTGTTAAAGGTTTTACGTTTATGTCCTCTCTACACCCAACACGGAGTTCCAGCTCACAGTCCTGACATCAAGGTCCCCCGACCAGGCCGGCCAGGCACCCCAGGGCCATGTTTCTCATCTCTTTGCTGGCTCGCCTATCTCTGCACCCAGCTGGGACATCGAGTCCACGACGGGGGAGCTTTAGCTACCTCCGAACCCGCAAGAACCCGGAACGTTCTCGCTGTGTCCCCATCCTAGAACGACCTTCGCCGTCGAACAGCAACTCAAATAAATCGGCAGCCAGCCCAATGACTCCTGGTCAAGGAAACGGCCAACTTGTCACGTGTGTGGGCCCCGCTCCCTGGGCTCCCGGGGCTCCCGGGGAGGCTCCGCTTTCTTTAACATCGACCAAGGTCCCAATGACTCCACCGCACCTCGACGCCGGGGCTCAGTTTCTGCCCTGACACGACACAGGCAGCACGTCGGCTTCAGTTACTACCTGTCAATCAATCAAAGGGAGCCTGGCCGCTCTCGGGGTGGTTGGGGTGGTTGGTAAGAACACGCGACTCTTGTTCTTGGGGCGGAGAGTTCAAGCCCCATGTGGGTGTAGAGATGACAGAAAAATAAAATCTTAAAAAGAAAATCAGTCAGTCGGTCTGGGGGAGACACAGCCCCGGATCCCACAGGGGCAGGGAGCCAGCTGACGGGTCTACGCACACTATTAGAAGCAGCAGAGCACAAAGTCAGAACTTCCAGAAGTCTGCTAGAGGGGGGGACACGCCGGCCTCGACGGTGCTCGGGAGGCGAAGTGGGGGGCGGCCCCTGGAGCGACAGGGTGGGCTCAGGGTCCCCGGGGTCCCAAGGGCGGTGGCGCCAACGGTTCCCAGGCCCAGGAGCGGGGACCCCGGCCGAGGGCCGCGGGACTAGGGCCAGCTGTCTGCCCTGTGTGGCCACAAACTGCAAACCCCTGTGCGGTCACGGGGCCGCGTCCCTGGGCCGGGCCAGCAAAGGCCAGAAGTGGGAGGAGACCCTCCCGGGCAGGAGGAGCACGGGTCTCCCCCAGGGCAGCCCCTAAAACTTGGAGGTTTGAAACTCAGTCACTTGTCCGAGATAAAAAGAAAAAAAACAAAACAAAACAAAACTCGGACACAGGCAGGGTGAACGCAGGGTTCTGACAGAAACGGTGGAGACAAGAGGGCTTGATGGCACATCAGAAACTATATGCCAATAGGACAACCTACAAGAAATGGACACCATGACACTATATATAGAAAACTACAAAAATGAACAAACAAAAAAACGTTAGAACCGGTAAATGAATTCAGTAAAGTCACAGGATACATAATTAATGCACAGAATTCTGTTGCATTCCTATACCTCAGTAAGAAGGTAAGAAAAAGAGAAACTAAGACATTAATAAAAATAAACTTAAAATGAAACAAAAAATAGTATTATACTTAAGAAAAAACCTAAGGAAACAGCTATAAAAACTTACTCTGAAGACGATGATGGAAAGAAATCGATGACACAAAGAAACGGGAAGAGACACTCCACACTCGTGGACTGAAAGGGTACGAAGTGTCTTCACAACCGAGAGCAGCCCAGACATTCCTATAAACCCTATCAAAATGCCCCCAGCATTTCTCACAGAGCTAAGATAAATGATCTTCAACTTTGCATGGAACCTCAAAAGACCCCAGACAGGCGAAGCAGCCTTGCAAAAGAAAAGCAAAGTAGGAAGCTTCACATCGCTAGATTTCCAGTTATGTCACAAAACTGTTGTGATGAAGACAGTACGGTCCTGGCACGACAACGGACACACAGACCAAGAGCACAGAGCAGACCTCCCAGAAATGAACCCACAACTATGTCGTCGTTTAATCCTTGATAAAGCTGGAAAGAATATCCAGTGGGGAAAAAAATCTACAAATGGTGTTGGAAAAACTGGATAGACACAAGCCAAAGAATGAAATTTCTAGTTTTTGATTTTACTTTTGTGTGTGGCTAAATTCCTAGAAAATATATAACCTACCAAAACTGACACATAGAGAAATAGAAAATTTGAATAGACCAATTCTCAGCGAAGCTGTTGAGTAATAGAAAAAAAATTCCCAAAACGCAGAAGTCCACGACCAGATGGCTTCATGAGTGAATTCTATGAAACATTTAAAGAAGTATTAAAGCCTAGAAAGAGTATTATGCTAAGCACAATATGCCAACCCTAACCCTAACCCTAACCCTGACCCTGACCCTGACCCTGACCCTGACCCGGAAGCCTCCCCGCGGGTCCTGAGGAGGCCGGGCCCCTGTGGGCGTGGACGCGACCCCCACACGGCTGTTTCCCGTCTGTTGACTACGTGGGACTCCCAGCGCTGAGAGGGCACCTCCGTGGCTTGTTCCTGCTCTCGGGGGAGACGATTTCAGGTCGTCACCCTCGGGGATGACGTCAGCTGCGGGCCTTCCTACGCGGCCTCTCCTCTGTTGACAGACCTTTCCTAAAACCCCCTGTGCTTTTCATGCTTTGTTCTGTCAAATGCGTTTTCTGCGACTCTTGAGGGGATCGTCTCCTTTCTCTTTGTTTTTGTTGTTTTTTTAAAGATTTTATTTATATATCCTTGAGAGACACCGAGAGACGAGAGAGAGAGAGAGAGAGAGAGAGAGAGAGAGAGAGAGGCAGAGACACGGGCAGAGGGAGAAGAAGGCTCCGTGCAGGGAGCCCGATGTGGGACTCGATCCCGGGACTCCAGGATCACGCCCTGGGCCGAAGGGAAGGCAGGCGCTGAAGCGCTGAGCCCCGCCGCCCCCCTCCGCCCCGGGCCGCCCCATGTCCTTTCTCTGGTTAACGGGATGGATCGTGCTGAGTGATCGGAGGGGCCGCGGGGGGCAGGTGGGCAACGTGGATGAACAAATAGGGAAAGCTACAAGCGTGTGGTTCTAAATAAAGGAATCCCGGAAATTTAGAGAGTACGGCCTGGCAATAGAGTCAGGACCGTGGGGACAACTCGGTACGGGGACAGACGGTGACGCCGCTTCTCGCGGGGAGAGCTGAGCGAGGCACAGAATTGTCAAGTCGCCAGCTGTAGCCCTGAAGCTACTGTCCCCTTGGGTGTCGACGGCACTTCAATAGATACCAAGGAAAAGGGGTTTCCGGTGGGAATCCCGGTGGGTCCGTGAAAGGCATTTACACGGTCGTGACGCACACGAAGGCGCCTCTGCAGAGGGGATCCAGATGCTCACGTGTCTTCATGTTAATGTTTAGAAGATGTACTTGGGAGACGGTGCGGGGGGCAGGGGCGGAGGGACAGGGGGAACCTGGAGCGGACTCCTCACCCACCGGAGACCGAGCCCCACCCGAGGCTCCACGCCACAACCTGGAGATCCTGGCTTGAGCCAAACTCAAGAGTCGACGTGGAACCGACGGACGGAACCACCCAGGAGCCCCTCAAATGCTCCTAACTGCAACCCCACGCTGTGAACCCTGGGGGGCGGAGGGGGGCATCTGTGACCCCCAGTCTGCCTTGAAGGGCGGGAGGCCTGCAGGGCCCGAGGATGGGAACTGAGGATGCGGGAGGCTGCCTGCATCGCCTTCCCGCCCGGCGTGGGGACAGGACCCTCCCCCGGGACCCTCGGCCACCAGGGTGAGGGCTGAGTGCTGATTGGACCCCGCCTGCCCACAGTGATGATGCGGGACCCCGCTCTGGGCGGAACTGTGGTGCCCCCGGGTTCCACCGCTGCCTGGTGCCCACTCTGCGTCCGCAGACCTTCGGAGGCACCGGTGCTCCGGATCTGGCTCGCAGCGACCCGACTCTCCTGCTCTCCCCAGTAGCCCAGGACTCGTCTCTCCTCAGTACCCCCACCCTCCCACTCTCCCCAGTACCCCGCTACTCCCACTCTCCCCAGTACCCCCACCCTCCCACTCTCCCCAGTACCCCCACCCTCCCACTCTCCCCAGTACCCCGCTACTCCCACTCTCCCCAGTACCCCCACCCTCCCACACTCCCCAGTACCCCAGTGCATAAAGAGGAGGCGCCCACACAGCGACAGGTCACAGGTGAGTGGCAGCTGATCCCTGATCCCCGTGGGCCACAGTGGGGCCTGTGGATCCGGGTGGGGGCACAGGCCTCCCGCGCTGGGGTCCACAACACCCCGACCCCCATGCGATGACCGTGAGCAGCTCCCACAGCCCTTCCACAGCCCCACGGGGTGAGAGCGGCCACCCTGCTGCCCCCCGTCCAGGGAAGGAGGCTGCAGTCGGAACTCAGGCAGCTCCCCCGGGACCCCCGCTCCCCTGTAAGCCCTCTGCTGTGCAGGCACCCAAGCCATGACCTTTCCAGCATGTCCTAGACGCATGGACCCCGACAGGGGTGACTGTCACCCCCCCATCCCGCCCTGTGCCCGCTGGGTCCCCCTGGCCCGTGAGCAGGCTTGCTCTTCAGGCTCCAAAGAACGTGGAGTCCCTCGTGCTCCCCCAGGGCCCCCCTCAGGCTATTCACACATCGCTGCCCTCAGGGTGGGGAGTTCGGTCGCACTCTTGCTGGCATCAGGTTTTAGTTTTGATGAAGTCCAGTCCGTCGCTTTCTCCCCTTGGTCGTGTGCTTGTGGAATCTCGGAGAAACCTTCCATTCCCGCCCCCCCGCCCCCCCAAGCCCGCAGGGACACTCGCTGGCCGGCCCACCCACCACCATCTCTGCGCCGGCCCCGGGCTGGGAGACGTCACCCCCGAGCATCAGGTGGGCAGTTCCCCGGAGCCCCTGGGTCCCCCGCCCGTGTGCTCCTGATACCGGGGTGGGAGCGCTCTGTGACCCCAGCGTGACGGCGTGCCCTGGGACAGTGGCTGGGAAGGTGGACTGTCGGTGGGCGACGGACAGACAGACAGGCAGCGAGGGCCCGTGTGTGATGCCTGTGCCCCTCGGGGCTACGGGGTTGTCTCCGGCTCCGGTCAGACAGAGGGGCGCCCGCCCACGGGGAGCACCCGGACGCATGTGTCCTCGGAAGGTTCTCACGCGCCGTCATCCTTGGATGTGTTTGGATTGCAGCACGATGCAGGAGGACCCGGAGACCCTGCTGGCCTTGCAAAGGGCCAATATCGTGGCCCAGTACCATCAGGTGAGGCCCAGAAGGGACCATAGACACTACACACCCACGACAGGGGGGACCGTACCTGCAAGAGCAGGGGAGGCTCAAGAGGGGATCAGAGCCAAGGATGAGCCAGGTCAGCCCAGGCAAGGACCACAGTCACCAGGAACAAGTGAGACCCTGGGGATGGTCCCGGTGTCAGTAGCAACTAAGGGTCCATCCTGGATCCTCGTCATTGGTAGCGGAGGAGCCCAGGCACCAGGTACAGGTGAGGCCCGGGTGGGGACCAGAGTCACCAGGTCCAGATGAAGACCACAGCTACCAGGTCCAGGTGAGCCCAGGTGGGGACCAGAGTCACCAGGTTCAGGTGAGGCCAAGGTGGGGACCACAGTCGCAGATCCACATGAGGCTCAGGTGGAGACCAGAGTCACCTGGGTGAAGCCCAGTTGGGGACTAGAGTCACCAGGCCTGGGTGAGGGCCAGGTAGGGATCAGAGTCACCAGGTCAAGTGAGGCCCAGGTGGGGACCACAGTCGCCGGGTCCGGGTGAGGCCCAGGGGGGGATCGTCACTGATAGACAGAAGCAGGTGAGGCTGCCAGGCTGCGCCCACTCTGGCGCCCGGCCAATCTCAGAGGGTCGGCGCTCCCTCAGGATCCAGGGGAGGGAGGAGCCCTTCTGCTCCCTCCTGTCTCTGTCCCCACTCCCCTGCTCTGATCGGTCCCCACCACGGAGCCCCCCTCTGTTGCAGGCGCCCCAAGCAGGGTCTCCGCAGGACCTGTCACTGTGCAAGGTCGCCGACCACCAGGGCTTTCTGCAGTGAGTCCCCTGGACACCCCTCATCCATCCCAGGGCGGGTGGCCTTTGCAGGAACACCTCTCTGGAGGCTGACCCCCCCGCCCCCAGGTCGGGACCTGGTCCCCTGGAGCCCTCTGAGGGCCATGTCTGCGCTGGGTTGCAGCTGAGACACCCCGGAGGCCGACCCGGGACGTGGGCAGGAAGGGAGCTGGGCCCGGGGGAGGCCCCTGGACACTCAGAGGAGGGGCCCCCACGCCTGCTTTGGGCAGGCCCAGGTGTCAGCCTGCTGCATCCGGGGGTGGTGGTGGGGTGGGGTGTCCAGTCCCTTCAGCAGGGGATCCCGCCCGTGAGGGGCTCTGGGGCCGGGGCGTGCTCTCCGTAGGGGGACGGCCTGGTCTGGGCCGAGTCCGCAGGGGTGCTCTCGCCCACACCCGAAGGCTGTTGCGGGGCTGCAGGTGGATGCCGGGGACCAGGCCAGCGCAGGGGGGGGGGGGGGGCCGCAGAGGGAGGCCCCGACCAGGCAGGAGGAGGCAAGAGGAGGAGGGGGCTGCCCTGGGCGGGAAGGAGGGAGGGGACAGCCCAGTGGCCTAGGTCGCAGGGGACGAGGCTGATGGGTCAACAGCCCCACGAGAACCTGACGGACGCTGGAGACCCCAGGTGGGGCCCCCTCGGCCCTGCTCACGGCCCAGTGTCTGCTGGGATGGCTCAGGGGTGGTCGTGCTCAGGGGCTCCGACAGGACGGGAGGTGAAATGGGCCAGGGTGGCAGAGGGGACAGCAGAGAGGGGAGCCCGGGGACAGCAGGGGGACGGCCAGGGGGCAGGGGGAGGCCGGCTGGACGCTGGGCAGTCAGGCCCTGGGGAGGCGGGGGGACCTCAGCGGGACGGTCACGGGGCACCCGGGCCACGCTGACAGCTCTCGGGCTGGTCCATCGAGGAGGGGGGCAGGTCACCCCCTGGGGGCGCCGAGGGGTCCCCGCCCAGCCCACCACCGGCAAACACCCTCCTCAGACCCCCCAGACGCCGCCCCCGCCCGCCCTCAGGCCGCTGGCAGCCCCTGCCCTCCCCGGGGGAGCCCTGCCCTCCCCAGGACGCTGGGTGCAGACGGGGTGTGTGTGTGTGTGTGTGGCTGTGGGGCCGGGGCCTCAGGGCTCTGCGTCTCCTGCCTTCCAGGGACAGGGAGCTGCCCGACCCCAGCCCCCGCGAGGCCAAGGTGAGAGCCCGTCCTGGGCCCCGGGCAGGACGTGGGGGGGGAGCTGGGGCCAGCTGTCTGCACCGCGTCCCCCAGGACATCCCCGGGCGTCTCCCCAGTCCCCCGTCCCAGCGCTGCACGGGCCGCCGGGAACGCACCCGAGACCCGGAGCCGCGGTCCGCGGGGGGCCCTGTGCCTTCCTGGCTCCTCCGGGTCCCGCGGGGCACTGGACGCGGCCCGAGCGCCCACCTCCCGCGGCGGGAGCCTCACCTGCGGCCCCCGCCTGTCCTCTCCCAGAAACTCCGCCAGGAGACCCGGCGCGCGGACAAATGGATAAAAATGCTCAAGCGATGGGACCACTACCTCCCCAGCGAGAAGGTGGGGCGCTGGGTGCCCCCGAGGGCTCTCCGTCCTGACGGGGCTGGGGGGCCGCCCTCAGTGTCCTCCTGCCCCGTCCTCGGGGGAGCCCCCTGCCTGGGGAGAGTCTGCTGGGAGCCCGGGCCTCCCTCCCCAGGCCCCGGGACGGCGGTGGGGGAGCGTCAGGTCGGGGCCAGGGTCCCTGCTCCTCGCGGGGGACGGGGGGGGTTGGGGGGGGCCCAGATCCAGGGAGACCCAGCCTCTCTGCAGACACCCTGGAGCCGACGCCGGAACCTTCTAGATGCCTCGTGTTCCCTGGGCTCCAAGGGGCCGCCCTGGGCCCCTCTCACCAGCACTGCCTTCCTCCCCGCAGCTGCGACGCCGGGTGTACAAGGGGGTCCCGCCCCAGGTGCGGGGACAGGTGTGGCTGCGATTGCTGAACGTCGACCAGGTTAAGGCCAGCAATGCCGGGAAATACCAGGTGGGACCCGACCCGTCTACTCCCCGTGGACCCTCGGTCCCCTCCCTGCCCAGGGCTGACCCTCCGTGACCCCTCCCCACCCGGGGCTGAACTCCCGTGTCCCCTCCCCACCCGGGCTGATCCTCCACGTCCCCTCCCTGTCCAGGGCTGACCCTCAGTCCCCTCCCTGCCCACGACAGCTGGGCACAGGCCCTCACGCAGGCCCCGCGGGCACGGTGGGCACTCCCGCCGTCCCCGGCCTCCCAGGGGAAGGGTGGAGGTTCCTGCAGGACACACTCCCGTGGTGGCCCCGGGGCTCCCTGCCCAGGACGGCAGCTGCTGACAGGTCGGGGTCTGTGTCCCTGACGCCGGCTCCTCCTCCCGGGGTCTCCCCGCAGGCAATGAAGGAGGCGGCCCTGGTCTCCTCCCGGGACATCGTGCAGATCGACCTGGACGTCAACCGCACGTTCCGCAGTCACACCATGTTCTGGGACCGCTACGGGGTCGGGTGAGGCTGCTGGGCCAGCGGGGTTCGGGGGTCGGGGGCCCGGCCTGGGAGAGGCCCGGGGGCTTCTGTGCTGGGGACACGGGGTCTCCGAGGCCGGGGGGAGCGACGGCAGCAAACAACACACTGCCACGTGGTAGGGTGCTGGGGATGACCCCCGTGCCCCCAACCCCAGGGTCTCGGGGATGGGGAGGCCGCAGGACGGGGCCTCCAGGGGTCACCGTCTGAGCTGAACCCCAAGGGGGTGAGGGGCGGCCCCGTGAAGAGCAGGGGGCCGGGGTGGGGGCGTGGGGGGCACGAAGGGGACCTGGGGCCAGGGTGCATGGCCGCGGCTGGACCGGGACACGTGGACCCGACGAGGGTCGGACAGGTCAGGGTGACACCCACCCTCCGGTGCTTTATGTACTTCTGAATTCTGGGCATTTTGTTTTAGACAATTTGCACTTGGTGAGCACACACGGCATGACGCCGCCCCGGTCCAGGCAGGCCCTGCGCGGAGCACACGGGGCCCCAGGGGCAGGGGCAGGGGTCACAGCAAACCCCAGACTGGGGTCGCCTTTATCTGTAGACGTCTCCGTGTGCACCTTAGAGAAGGGGGTGCCCTGTGTCCGCAGCCCCCCACCCCATCCCCTCACCCACCGCCCCCACGCCATCCCCCTGCATCACCCCCCACGCCATCCCCCACAACCCCAGACCCCCACCCCTACACTATCGGTCCCGCCCCCACCCCCACCCCACCCCACCCCCACGAGGACGCGGTGCAGCTGCCCCCTGTGGGACATGCTCAGCCTCCCCGGCCACCTTGGGGTTCTCTGGACGGCCTGCTCCCGTCAGAAGCCCGGGTGTCCCGCAGAGTCCCCAGGGGCCGCGGGGAGGTGGGGAAGGCAGGGAGCCCCCCGACAGGGGCTTGCAGGTGGGTGGAGCATAGGGTGCAGCTACCTGTGTGTGCAGCGGGCGGGGTGTGTGGGAGCCCGGGACCCCTGGGGTGACCTGCAGGGGCGCCAGGGGCGGGGCTGGGGATACGCCAGGCATGGGTGGCTGGGCTTCCCGGGCGGGCCGCTCGGACCGTCTCCCCACGAGAACTCGGTGCTCCTCCCTGCAGGGAACCTGCTGCCCCCCGGGGCCCCCGCGGCCCTCAGAGCGCGGCCGGGTCAGGCTGACCTGTGACCCCCGGCCCGGGGGGAGCCGGCCTCCAGCAGCCCGGGCCCGGGGGCCGCGGAGCCGGGGTGCAGACTCAGGCCGCCGTGCGGGGGGCATCGGGCGGCTCCTGGCAGCGCTGAGGGGGCCGCACCCCGTACCCCCCCGTGCTCAGATAGTGACCCCAGGGGTTCGCAGCCTGTATCGGGGTCACACCTGCACGACGTTCCCTGCTCTCCTCACGGCGGCTCAGACCTGGAGCCCCGAGATGCTCTGGGATGGGCGGGCCCGGGGTGCCCCCCACAGAGTCCAGCCCAGGGACACCTGGGAAGACCTGGGGGTGCGCTCAGGGCCACGGATGCCCCGGCTGCGTGGGCTCGGGGCAGGGGTCACGTGGGGCTGGTGGTGTTCCCGGGACACGGGGCCGGGCCAGGCCAGGGCAGCGGAGGAGAGGCGTCAGGGGCTGCGGGGACCGGGGCAGGGGGAGCGCTGGCTCCCATGGGGGCGTGCGGGGGGGGGGGGGGGGGCCGCTCCAGGGCTGGAGGCCCGGGGCGCTGGCGGCGCTGGGGGAGCCCGGAGCTGCACACCCCACGGCGGGAGCCGCTCGGAGGCGTCGGACACCCCAGGGTGCACTGAACCCCCGGCACGCTGCACGTGTGAGGTCGCCGCCTGTCCCCGTGCGCAGACCTGACCCCGGAGATCGGCCCCCGCGGAGGGGCCCTGCGGGCCGCGGGGCCTGCGGGGCCGGTGTCGGCACCTCGGCGGCCTCGCTGGGCGGGGGCTGACTGAGCAGAGCCCCCCGCTGTCCCCCCTCCTAGGCAGCGAGCCCTGTTCTGCGTACTGGCAGCCTACTCGCTGTACGACACGGTGAGTGTCCCTGCCCCCGCCTCCTGCCCCGCGGGCGGCCTTGTCCTGAGTGGTGGTGACCAGCGGGACTCACAGTTATGGCCCCGGCTCCACGGCCCCCGAGATGCCGGGGAGGGTCTCTCTCCTCCGGGACGGGCAGGGGGCGGGGTGCAGACCTCCCAGGGGAGGCAGGGCCTGCGTGCCCGAGGGCCGGGGCTGCCCGGGGCCCCCGCGTGCACCGCGGCCGTCCTAGAGCTCGGGTCTGGACCCTGACAGACGGCACTACCGACGAGAGCCCGGGCGGGGAAGGCTCCCACTCCCCCGAAGGGAACGAGGCCGAGGCGCCCAGGAGGCCGCCCCCTTCCACGGCGCATTCCAGAAGGGTCCCCGAGGACCCCAGCTCACACGCTCCCCGGCCCCGCGGGGTGTCCTGGCCCAGCTCCCCTCGTGGGACCTGCCAGGGGCCACAGTCAGGCCCCCCCACCCCCCCGCCGACCTGCCCTCTGGGGGTTCTCCAGACCTGGCGGGTCCCCTACAGCCTGGCACAGCTCACGGAGGCCCCTCCTGCTGGCCTGAGGACGGGGATCCTGGCACGGCGGCCGCAGGGCTCGGTAGCGGGGCCCGGGGTGCTCGCGCCCCAGCTGGTCCGGGTGGCCCTCACCTGCTCCCCCGCCCTCTGGGAGCCCCCTCCGGGAGCCCGGGCTGGGAGGGAGCCGGGGGAGCCTGACGCCCGCGGGGAGGGCTCAGAGGGGGCCTCGGGGCGCACGCCCTCCGTGGGGCTCTGGCTCTTGCAGGAGGTGGGCTACTGCCAGGGCATGAGCGAGATCGCGGCCGTCCTCCTCATGTTCCTGCCCGAGGAGGATGCCTTCTGGGCGCTGGCCCAGCTGATGGTGGGCGACCGGCACTCCATGCACGGTAGGGGCCCGCCGGGGAGCTCAGGAGGGCCTCCCTGCAGGCTGCTGCACCGGGGGGCAGGCGGGGACCCCCCAGCTCGCCCCCCCACGGGCAAGGGCCCCGCCTCCCCGGTGGCCTCGGGGTCCCGGAGCCACGGCCACCCGCCCCACCGTCTGCAGGCCAGGCACGCACTCCCGTTGCTCCCCCAGCCTCCCGCCGGGCTGCCGGCTTGTCCCCCAGGCCCCCCTGCCAGCCCACGGCCACACGGGGCCCAGGGGGCAGCGTCTCCCCCTCCCGGGGGCCCCCAGCCTCACTCCCAAGCCCCACAGCAGAGGGCCGTGCACGCCCATCACCCTCCCCTTGGCCTGCACCCGCTGCCCCTCGGGGCTGGGGACCCGCCTGTCCCCGCGGCGGCCCCCGCAGGAGAGAGGGTGCTGGGTCAGCCGGGCCCGGTCCTCAGCCCCCAGCCCACGCCCCGCGGGGTCTCTGTGAGGACGAGGGTCCCCGGGCCCCGCGCCCCCGGCCTGGGAGGCAGGCCCTGCCCTCTGGGAAGAGCGGATCCAGCCAGGGCTCCGAGGGCGGTGGGCACACGGGGGTCAGGGCGTGGCGGGGAGGCCCCTGCCCCGACACCCCCCACCCCGCCTGGTGCAGGAGGAGGCCCTGACCTTGGGGGCCTGGGGCCTTCTCAGGCTTCTTCGTCCCGGGCTTCCCGAAGCTCCTCAGGTTCCAGAGACATCACGAGCGGGTCCTCCAAAGAGCTCTCCCGGACCTGAGGAAGCACATGGCGAGTGGGGGCGAGTGGGAGCTCCTGAGGCTCCGTCCCCGGAGCCCGGGGCAGGGGGTGGGGGGCATGGCCCTCCCTCCGAGCTGCCCAGAGTTGGGGTCACGTTCCTCCCCCTGGGGCCCGGGGGCGCCCTCGGGGCTGGGCTGGGCCGCGGGGAGCGCGTCCACCCGGCTCCAGGGGCCGCGGCGTGGGGCCTGAGCACCCCCTGCCCTCCCGCCAGGACGAGGAGCAGATGTCCACCGGCATCTACAGCCCCAAATGGTTTCTCCAGTGCTTCCTCGGCCGGGTGAGGCCCCCCCCCCCCGGGACCCCCGCTCCCGGACCTGCCCCCTGCCCCCGGGGAGGGCCCAGCTCAGCCCCACCCTCCAGACGAGCCAGGCCCGACCCCGGGGTCCTGAGGCTGAGGCTGAGGCTCGCAGCCCAGCCCGTCCTGGAGAAGCCCAGAGGGTCCCTGGACGAGGTCCCGGGGGGCGGCCCGTCTCTGCCTCAGCTCCCCCGGGGGAGGCCGGGTCAGCCCGGGGTGTGGACGGGCCCTCGGCCCATCGGGCGGCCAGCCTGGGGTCCTCTCGAGGCGTGGTGTCTGTCGTCAAGTGCGGGCAGAGTCTGTGCCCCCAGGGGTGCGGGAGGTGCTGGCCGGGGTCGGAACCCGGAGCGGCCGGGAGTCCCTGATCTCCCTGGGAGGAGGGCACGCACGGGGAGGCGGGGGGCGGGGGGCGGGCGCTGCGGGGCCTCGTCGCAGGCAGCCGGGGGCCAGATGGCAGGCCTAGCCTAGCCCCAGCCGAGCCCCCCAGGGGCCCTGCTCAGGCCGCTCCTCCCACCCCGCCGTCCCCCTAGACCCCCTTCTCGCTCACCCTGAAGCTGTGGGATGCCTACGTGTTGGATGGGGAGAGGGTGCTCACGGCCATGGCCTATACCATCCTCAAGGTGCACAGGAGTAAGTGAGCCCCCGGGAGCCCAGGTGTGCCGGGGGCGGGGGGCAGGGGCGGTGACCCTGGGCTCTGAGCAGCACCCAGACCTGGGGCGGGGGGACGGCGGGGCAGGCGGGTGCAGCGGGGCTCCCCGAGTGGAGCAGCGGGCAGGGGCCACCCCGGCCAGCGCACTGCCCGCGGCGCTCCTGGGCACAGCGGGACCCCAGCCGCTGGCCTGGGGGCCCCGGGGGCCCCAGGGCGGGGCCCTCTGGGTCTGACTCTCGCCCACCGCCCAGAGCGCCTCCTGAAGCTGCCCCTGGAAGGGCTCCGGGAGTTCCTCCAGGACTCTCTGGCCCAGCCCTGGGCCCTGGAGGACGAGGCCGTGCTGAGACACCTTCGGGCCTCCATGACCCAGCTCCGCAGGATGCGGTGCGACCTGCCCCCGCCAGGTGGGCTCAGGGCCCCGGCCCCTCCCGACTCGGCCTGCTGGGGCCGCCCACAGGGGACAGAGCCCCCGGGGCCCCCGTCCTCATCTCTGGGGCTCTCCTCTTCTGCTCCAGCCTCGGGGACCCCAGGCCAGGGCTGGGCGGGCGGGTACCCACTGCAGGGCCCGGGCGGCAGTGTGGGGGGCTGAGCACAGGGTCAGGCCGGGGGGGGGGGGGTCACGCGGGAGCCGTGAGGACCCCCGGGGCCCCCAGCGGGGGACACACAGCCTGCTGGAGACGCTGACCCCGTCGGCCTCTTTCCAGCGGGACCTGAGGAGTTCCCCACGAGGCCCCTGGGCCTGGAGCCAGTGTCCCCGGCGCCCGGGCCTCTCCTCCCTTCTCCGGCCTCTGAGCCACCGCCCAGGGTGGAGGAGCCGGCCTCCCCGGGCCCAGCCGCCCGGCCTGAGCCGCCCGGACCCCCTCCCGGCCAGGCCATCGTCCAACTTGCCCCCCAGCCCCGGCGGTGGAACTCCCTCCCCACCCTCCCGGGGCAACAAGGCGGTGCAGGCAGGCGGCCCCGGGACACGGCGGGCTTCAAGACAGAAAACGGGGTCTCCTTCCATTTGGCACCTGCCTGGGCCACCCCAGAGGCCCCGCGACGGACCGGGCCCTGGAGCACCCCCGGGACTCCCATCACGCGGTCCCCCCAGCCCCCTAGGGATGACGCTGTCGGGCCCAGGACACCCTTCCTGCCCCGCGGCCACTGCAGCTCGTGCCCCTCGCTGGGCAGTGACGGGCACAGCCAGGGCAGAGCCAGGGCGGCGCTGAGCCCGCTGCCCCGAGGCCCCGCACAGGCCCGGGACCCTCTGCCCCCCGCGTCCACGGGGCAGCTCGATGCTCGCGGGCCTCGGGGGCAGAGCGTGGCGGTGAGGGCGGGGGCCCGGAGGCTCCGGCCCGCCGTCACCGTGCCCTGCCTCGTCTCGCTGTGCCTCCCGGAGGGCGGCACCGCCCGCACGGGACACCAGCCCCTGACCCAGAGGGACCTGGGCTGGCCTGGCCCCGGGCTCTGTGGGGGCAGGGGCGACTCGAGCGCCTGCCCCAGGCCCAGCGCTAATGGGATCCAGCGCCCCGGGGCCCTGGCCAGGCCTGCGTTCTGGCCCCGGGCCGAGCGAGCCCTCTCACAGCAGGATGTGGCCTCCTGGGCCCTGGGCGTGCCCCACAGACCCAGGTCGCTGACCTAGGGCAGCCCTGGGGATCCCGGGACACCCCAGGGCAGGGCAGCGGGGGCAGGCCCGTGGGCCCCACCCACACCCCCACCCCCACCCCCACCCACACCCACACCCACACGAGGAGGCAGGCTCCTCCACGCGCTGGGGCTCCAGCAGTCAGTCACCCGGCCCCAGGGGGCCCGAGGCCGGGGTCCAGCTGCCCTGCGGGGACCCAGCGCAGGAGCCCATGGGCCGCAGGTCCACGTCAGCCCTGCCGCCCCCAGAACCGCCTCTCACCGCCCCGACCTCAGGACACGCGCCCCCACCCGGAGTCGAGTCCGCACAGGCTCCCAGGCGGGGGACGACTCCAGCACCCGCACCCCTGTGGGATTCCCGCTTTCCTCTAAGGACAGGAAGGTCTCCCAGGGGAAGGCGCGCACCCTCGGCTCTGAGCCCCTGTTTGCTGTTGCAAGTTCAATAAAGTGTTGTTGTGTGAGAGGGCACGGCCGGCTCGTTTCTGCGTCTCCCGGAGCTCTGTGCACGGGGTGCGGAGACACCCCCAGAGAGGAGGAGGGGGCGCCGCCCAGGCCCCGACCAGCCCCTGCGGGGGCGCCGCCAGGCACACACAGCTGACGTCCCCACGTGCCTTCCCGGGGCGGCCAGACGCCAGGGTCAGGACCCCGCAGACTCTACTGCGACTCAGCCTGCGCCCGCGGCCAGGACGGGCCCTGGGACAGAGTGACAGCCGGGGAGCCTCAGGTCACCAGGGTCTGTGCTAAGCGCCCTGGGAGGTCTGTGCCCCCTCTGTCCAGGGGGCCTGGGCTGCCCGGGCTCCGGGGCGCTTCCTCCCCTCCCCGCCCCGGGCCTGTGCGCCTGGGGCACAGAGGGCCCGCGGGGCGGTCAGCGTGGCCCCGGAGCGGACGTCAGGACAGCAGGCCCTTGCAGCTCTCACACCTGGGCCACCCTCACCGGGCGGGCTCAGCGTGCACACCCGGTGCTGCTGGATCCCTCGCACCAGAGTGTGGAGGGCACCCTGCACGCCCTGGAGAGTAGGGGCTGGGTGAGCGCGGGGCTCGGCCTGGGGGCAGGCAGCGCAGGGGACCGAGGGACCCCGGCCCCGTCCCCACCCCGACTCCCACACACACACACACACACACAGGCAGCCCCAGGGCTCCCCCCACGGGCAGCCGGCCCCTCAGGAGCTCCCCCCAGGGCGGCCCCGAGGTCTGGCTCCCCGCTGGAGAGGCATCGGGGAGAAGAGAAGCGGCCGGCGCTCGGCGGGGACCCGCTGCCACCCACGGGAATGTGGCCGAGCCGGACCTTCCAGCTCAGCCGACCCCCCGGCGGGACGGGACGGCACGGGACGGCACGGGACGGCACGAGGGGGCCCGGGTCGGCCGGGAGAACCCAGCTAGCCGCCCAGCGCCAGCACCGGAAATGATGGTGTTTCAACCGTTTCGGCGTCAGGACGACGCGGCCCGAGGATCAGATCGCGGCACGGCGACAGACAGGCACACACCCCAAACCCAACAAACGTCGGAATCCCCCGACTGTTGTCAGACAGCAGCCGGACGGTTACAGACGTGACGCTGGGGTCCCCGGTAGGACACACGGAGGACGCTCCAGACCACGGCTGCAGAGGCGCTGGAGGCCCGGGGATGCGCCTGCGGGTGCCCACGGGGAGCGCGGGGCGGCGGGAAGCACCCTACAGAGGGGGGCCCCTCCTGGGAAAGGACGCCGGGTCCCCGCGAAGGCTCCCGATGCTGACAGCTGTCCCCCTCTCCTTCAGCTTCTGGTTCCCCCCCGCCCCATTTTGCTCTTCCTGATTCTCCGTCGGCCTCCGCCCTGCATCCGAGCCACTGACCACACGGGCTTCTTTAGGACGTCGGGTCCCAAAAGGAGGCCGAGCTCTGGCTCCCGGGATCGGGAAGGACCATCGCCGAGGTTTATGCTGATCCCCCCGAGCTCGTGCCTTCCCGGCTCTTCTGTCCTGCAGAACGAGGGGAGGCACGGGCCTTACGGGGAAGGAGGCCCACTCCCACTCGGGCGGGACCGTCCCTCGTGGGGGACCCCGTCATCTGGGCCCGGGAGAGCGAGCGGGGCCATCAAGAACAGGTCGCAGGCTAGACATGGTCCGCTCTGAGGTTTGTCCTGAAGCGAGCACTCCCCTTCCACGTCACGCTGTCTTAGTTCATCCATTTATTGTTTGTTAAAGGTTTTACGTTTATGTCCTCTCTACACCCAACACGGAGTTCCAGCTCACAGTCCTGACATCAAGGTCCCCCGACCAGGCCGGCCAGGCACCCCAGGGCCATGTTTCTCATCTCTTTGCTGGCTCGCCTATCTCTGCACCCAGCTGGGACATCGAGTCCACGACGGGGGAGCTTTAGCTACCTCCGAACCCGCAAGAACCCGGAACGTTCTCGCTGTGTCCCCATCCTAGAACGACCTTCGCCGTCGAACAGCAACTCAAATAAATCGGCAGCCAGCCCAATGACTCCTGGTCAAGGAAACGGCCAACTTGTCACGTGTGTGGGCCCCGCTCCCTGGGCTCCCGGGGCTCCCGGGGAGGCTCCGCTTTCTTTAACATCGACCAAGGTCCCAATGACTCCACCGCACCTCGACGCCGGGGCTCAGTTTCTGCCCTGACACGACACAGGCAGCACGTCGGCTTCAGTTACTACCTGTCAATCAATCAAAGGGAGCCTGGCCGCTCTCGGGGTGGTTGGGGTGGTTGGTAAGAACACGCGACTCTTGTTCTTGGGGCGGAGAGTTCAAGCCCCATGTGGGTGTAGAGATGACAGAAAAATAAAATCTTAAAAAGAAAATCAGTCAGTCGGTCTGGGGGAGACACAGCCCCGGATCCCACAGGGGCAGGGAGCCAGCTGACGGGTCTACGCACACTATTAGAAGCAGCAGAGCACAAAGTCAGAACTTCCAGAAGTCTGCTAGAGGGGGGGACACGCCGGCCTCGACGGTGCTCGGGAGGCGAAGTGGGGGGCGGCCCCTGGAGCGACAGGGTGGGCTCAGGGTCCCCGGGGTCCCAAGGGCGGTGGCGCCAACGGTTCCCAGGCCCAGGAGCGGGGACCCCGGCCGAGGGCCGCGGGACTAGGGCCAGCTGTCTGCCCTGTGTGGCCACAAACTGCAAACCCCTGTGCGGTCACGGGGCCGCGTCCCTGGGCCGGGCCAGCAAAGGCCAGAAGTGGGAGGAGACCCTCCCGGGCGGGAGGAGCACGGGTCTCCCCCAGGGCAGCCCCTAAAACTTGGAGGTTTGAAACTCAGTCACTTGTCCGAGATAAAAAGAAAAAAAACAAAACAAAACAAAACTCGGACACAGGCAGGGTGAACGCAGGGTTCTGACAGAAACGGTGGAGACAAGAGGGCTTGATGGCACATCAGAAACTATATGCCAATAGGACAACCTACAAGAAATGGACACCATGACACTATATATAGAAAACTACAAAAATGAACAAACAAAAAAACGTTAGAACCGGTAAATGAATTCAGTAAAGTCACAGGATACATAATTAATGCACAGAATTCTGTTGCATTCCTATACCTCAGTAAGAAGGTAAGAAAAAGAGAAACTAAGACATTAATAAAAATAAACTTAAAATGAAACAAAAAATAGTATTATACTTAAGAAAAAACCTAAGGAAACAGCTATAAAAACTTACTCTGAAGACGATGATGGAAAGAAATCGATGACACAAAGAAACGGGAAGAGACACTCCACACTCGTGGACTGAAAGGGTACGAAGTGTCTTCACAACCGAGAGCAGCCCAGACATTCCTATAAACCCTATCAAAATGCCCCCAGCATTTCTCACAGAGCTAAGATAAATGATCTTCAACTTTGCATGGAACCTCAAAAGACCCCAGACAGGCGAAGCAGCCTTGCAAAAGAAAAGCAAAGTAGGAAGCTTCACATCGCTAGATTTCCAGTTATGTCACAAAACTGTTGTGATGAAGACAGTACGGTCCTGGCACGACAACGGACACACAGACCAAGAGCACAGAGCAGACCTCCCAGAAATGAACCCACAACTATGTCGTCGTTTAATCCTTGATAAAGCTGGAAAGAATATCCAGTGGGGAAAAAAATCTACAAATGGTGTTGGAAAAACTGGATAGACACAAGCCAAAGAATGAAATTTCTAGTTTTTGATTTTACTTTTGTGTGTGGCTAAATTCCTAGAAAATATATAACCTACCAAAACTGACACATAGAGAAATAGAAAATTTGAATAGACCAATTCTCAGCGAAGCTGTTGAGTAATAGAAAAAAAATTCCCAAAACGCAGAAGTCCACGACCAGATGGCTTCATGAGTGAATTCTATGAAACATTTAAAGAAGTATTAAAGCCTAGAAAGAGTATTATGCTAAGCACAATATGCCAACCCTAACCCTAACCCTAACCCTGACCCTGACCCTGACCCTGACCCTGACCCGGAAGCCTCCCCGCGGGTCCTGAGGAGGCCGGGCCCCTGTGGGCGTGGACGCGACCCCCACACGGCTGTTTCCCGTCTGTTGACTACGTGGGACTCCCAGCGCTGAGAGGGCACCTCCGTGGCTTGTTCCTGCTCTCGGGGGAGACGATTTCAGGTCGTCACCCTCGGGGATGACGTCAGCTGCGGGCCTTCCTACGCGGCCTCTCCTCTGTTGACAGACCTTTCCTAAAACCCCCTGTGCTTTTCATGCTTTGTTCTGTCAAATGCGTTTTCTGCGACTCTTGAGGGGATCGTCTCCTTTCTCTTTGTTTTTGTTGTTTTTTTAAAGATTTTATTTATATATCCTTGAGAGACACCGAGAGACGAGAGAGAGAGAGAGAGAGAGAGAGAGAGAGAGAGAGAGAGAGGCAGAGACACGGGCAGAGGGAGAAGAAGGCTCCGTGCAGGGAGCCCGATGTGGGACTCGATCCCGGGACTCCAGGATCACGCCCTGGGCCGAAGGGAAGGCAGGCGCTGAAGCGCTGAGCCCCGCCGCCCCCCTCCGCCCCGGGCCGCCCCATGTCCTTTCTCTGGTTAACGGGATGGATCGTGCTGAGTGATCGGAGGGGCCGCGGGGGGCAGGTGGGCAACGTGGATGAACAAATAGGGAAAGCTACAAGCGTGTGGTTCTAAATAAAGGAATCCCGGAAATTTAGAGAGTACGGCCTGGCAATAGAGTCAGGACCGTGGGGACAACTCGGTACGGGGACAGACGGTGACGCCGCTTCTCGCGGGGAGAGCTGAGCGAGGCACAGAATTGTCAAGTCGCCAGCTGTAGCCCTGAAGCTACTGTCCCCTTGGGTGTCGACGGCACTTCAATAGATACCAAGGAAAAGGGGTTTCCGGTGGGAATCCCGGTGGGTCCGTGAAAGGCATTTACACGGTCGTGACGCACACGAAGGCGCCTCTGCAGAGGGGATCCAGATGCTCACGTGTCTTCATGTTAATGTTTAGAAGATGTACTTGGGAGACGGTGCGGGGGGCAGGGGCGGAGGGACAGGGGGAACCTGGAGCGGACTCCTCACCCACCGGAGACCGAGCCCCACCCGAGGCTCCACGCCACAACCTGGAGATCCTGGCTTGAGCCAAACTCAAGAGTCGACGTGGAACCGACGGACGGAACCACCCAGGAGCCCCTCAAATGCTCCTAACTGCAACCCCACGCTGTGAACCCTGGGGGGCGGAGGGGGGCATCTGTGACCCCCAGTCTGCCTTGAAGGGCGGGAGGCCTGCAGGGCCCGAGGATGGGAACTGAGGATGCGGGAGGCTGCCTGCATCGCCTTCCCGCCCGGCGTGGGGACAGGACCCTCCCCCGGGACCCTCGGCCACCAGGGTGAGGGCTGAGTGCTGATTGGACCCCGCCTGCCCACAGTGATGATGCGGGACCCCGCTCTGGGCGGAACTGTGGTGCCCCCGGGTTCCACCGCTGCCTGGTGCCCACTCTGCGTCCGCAGACCTTCGGAGGCACCGGTGCTCCGGATCTGGCTCGCAGCGACCCGACTCTCCTGCTCTCCCCAGTAGCCCAGGACTCGTCTCTCCTCAGTACCCCCACCCTCCCACTCTCCCCAGTACCCCGCTACTCCCACTCTCCCCAGTACCCCCACCCTCCCACTCTCCCCAGTACCCCGCTACTCCCACTCTCCCCAGTACCCCCACCCTCCCACTCTCCCCAGTACCCCCACCCTCCCACTCTCCCCAGTACCCCGCTACTCCCACTCTCCCCAGTACCCCCACCCTCCCACACTCCCCAGTACCCCAGTGCATAAAGAGGAGGCGCCCACACAGCGACAGGTCACAGGTGAGTGGCAGCTGATCCCTGATCCCCGTGGGCCACAGTGGGGCCTGTGGATCCGGGTGGGGGCACAGGCCTCCCGCGCTGGGGTCCACAACACCCCGACCCCCATGCGATGACCGTGAGCAGCTCCCACAGCCCTTCCACAGCCCCACGGGGTGAGAGCGGCCACCCTGCTGCCCCCCGTCCAGGGAAGGAGGCTGCAGTCGGAACTCAGGCAGCTCCCCCGGGACCCCCGCTCCCCTGTAAGCCCTCTGCTGTGCAGGCACCCAAGCCATGACCTTTCCAGCATGTCCTAGACGCATGGACCCCGACAGGGGTGACTGTCACCCCCCCATCCCGCCCTGTGCCCGCTGGGTCCCCCTGGCCCGTGAGCAGGCTTGCTCTTCAGGCTCCAAAGAACGTGGAGTCCCTCGTGCTCCCCCAGGGCCCCCCTCAGGCTATTCACACATCGCTGCCCTCAGGGTGGGGAGTTCGGTCGCACTCTTGCTGGCATCAGGTTTTAGTTTTGATGAAGTCCAGTCCGTCGCTTTCTCCCCTTGGTCGTGTGCTTGTGGAATCTCGGAGAAACCTTCCATTCCCGCCCCCCCGCCCCCCCAAGCCCGCAGGGACACTCGCTGGCCGGCCCACCCACCACCATCTCTGCGCCGGCCCCGGGCTGGGAGACGTCACCCCCGAGCATCAGGTGGGCAGTTCCCCGGAGCCCCTGGGTCCCCCGCCCGTGTGCTCCTGATACCGGGGTGGGAGCGCTCTGTGACCCCAGCGTGACGGCGTGCCCTGGGACAGTGGCTGGGAAGGTGGACTGTCGGTGGGCGACGGACAGACAGACAGGCAGCGAGGGCCCGTGTGTGATGCCTGTGCCCCTCGGGGCTACGGGGTTGTCTCCGGCTCCGGTCAGACAGAGGGGCGCCCGCCCACGGGGAGCACCCGGACGCATGTGTCCTCGGAAGGTTCTCACGCGCCGTCATCCTTGGATGTGTTTGGATTGCAGCACGATGCAGGAGGACCCGGAGACCCTGCTGGCCTTGCAAAGGGCCAATATCGTGGCCCAGTACCATCAGGTGAGGCCCAGAAGGGACCATAGACACTACACACCCACGACAGGGGGGACCGTACCTGCAAGAGCAGGGGAGGCTCAAGAGGGGATCAGAGCCAAGGATGAGCCAGGTCAGCCCAGGCAAGGACCACAGTCACCAGGAACAAGTGAGACCCTGGGGATGGTCCCGGTGTCAGTAGCAACTAAGGGTCCATCCTGGATCCTCGTCATTGGTAGCGGAGGAGCCCAGGCACCAGGTACAGGTGAGGCCCGGGTGGGGACCAGAGTCACCAGGTCCAGATGAAGACCACAGCTACCAGGTCCAGGTGAGCCCAGGTGGGGACCAGAGTCACCAGGTTCAGGTGAGGCCAAGGTGGGGACCACAGTCGCAGATCCACATGAGGCTCAGGTGGAGACCAGAGTCACCTGGGTGAAGCCCAGTTGGGGACTAGAGTCACCAGGCCTGGGTGAGGGCCAGGTAGGGATCAGAGTCACCAGGTCAAGTGAGGCCCAGGTGGGGACCACAGTCGCCGGGTCCGGGTGAGGCCCAGGGGGGGATCGTCACTGATAGACAGAAGCAGGTGAGGCTGCCAGGCTGCGCCCACTCTGGCGCCCGGCCAATCTCAGAGGGTCGGCGCTCCCTCAGGATCCAGGGGAGGGAGGAGCCCTTCTGCTCCCTCCTGTCTCTGTCCCCACTCCCCTGCTCTGATCGGTCCCCACCACGGAGCCCCCCTCTGTTGCAGGCGCCCCAAGCAGGGTCTCCGCAGGACCTGTCACTGTGCAAGGTCGCCGACCACCAGGGCTTTCTGCAGTGAGTCCCCTGGACACCCCTCATCCATCCCAGGGCGGGTGGCCTTTGCAGGAACACCTCTCTGGAGGCTGACCCCCCCGCCCCCAGGTCGGGACCTGGTCCCCTGGAGCCCTCTGAGGGCCATGTCTGCGCTGGGTTGCAGCTGAGACACCCCGGAGGCCGACCCGGGACGTGGGCAGGAAGGGAGCTGGGCCCGGGGGAGGCCCCTGGACACTCAGAGGAGGGGCCCCCACGCCTGCTTTGGGCAGGCCCAGGTGTCAGCCTGCTGCATCCGGGGGTGGTGGTGGGGTGGGGTGTCCAGTCCCTTCAGCAGGGGATCCCGCCCGTGAGGGGCTCTGGGGCCGGGGCGTGCTCTCCGTAGGGGGACGGCCTGGTCTGGGCCGAGTCCGCAGGGGTGCTCTCGCCCACACCCGAAGGCTGTTGCGGGGCTGCAGGTGGATGCCGGGGACCAGGCCAGCGCAGGGGGGGGGGGGGGGCCGCAGAGGGAGGCCCCGACCAGGCAGGAGGAGGCAAGAGGAGGAGGGGGCTGCCCTGGGCGGGAAGGAGGGAGGGGACAGCCCAGTGGCCTAGGTCGCAGGGGACGAGGCTGATGGGTCAACAGCCCCACGAGAACCTGACGGACGCTGGAGACCCCAGGTGGGGCCCCCTCGGCCCTGCTCACGGCCCAGTGTCTGCTGGGATGGCTCAGGGGTGGTCGTGCTCAGGGGCTCCGACAGGACGGGAGGTGAAATGGGCCAGGGTGGCAGAGGGGACAGCAGAGAGGGGAGCCCGGGGACAGCAGGGGGACGGCCAGGGGGCAGGGGGAGGCCGGCTGGACGCTGGGCAGTCAGGCCCTGGGGAGGCGGGGGGACCTCAGCGGGACGGTCACGGGGCACCCGGGCCACGCTGACAGCTCTCGGGCTGGTCCATCGAGGAGGGGGGCAGGTCACCCCCTGGGGGCGCCGAGGGGTCCCCGCCCAGCCCACCACCGGCAAACACCCTCCTCAGACCCCCCAGACGCCGCCCCCGCCCGCCCTCAGGCCGCTGGCAGCCCCTGCCCTCCCCGGGGGAGCCCTGCCCTCCCCAGGACGCTGGGTGCAGACGGGGTGTGTGTGTGTGTGTGTGGCTGTGGGGCCGGGGCCTCAGGGCTCTGCGTCTCCTGCCTTCCAGGGACAGGGAGCTGCCCGACCCCAGCCCCCGCGAGGCCAAGGTGAGAGCCCGTCCTGGGCCCCGGGCAGGACGTGGGGGGGGAGCTGGGGCCAGCTGTCTGCACCGCGTCCCCCAGGACATCCCCGGGCGTCTCCCCAGTCCCCCGTCCCAGCGCTGCACGGGCCGCCGGGAACGCACCCGAGACCCGGAGCCGCGGTCCGCGGGGGGCCCTGTGCCTTCCTGGCTCCTCCGGGTCCCGCGGGGCACTGGACGCGGCCCGAGCGCCCACCTCCCGCGGCGGGAGCCTCACCTGCGGCCCCCGCCTGTCCTCTCCCAGAAACTCCGCCAGGAGACCCGGCGCGCGGACAAATGGATAAAAATGCTCAAGCGATGGGACCACTACCTCCCCAGCGAGAAGGTGGGGCGCTGGGTGCCCCCGAGGGCTCTCCGTCCTGACGGGGCTGGGGGGCCGCCCTCAGTGTCCTCCTGCCCCGTCCTCGGGGGAGCCCCCTGCCTGGGGAGAGTCTGCTGGGAGCCCGGGCCTCCCTCCCCAGGCCCCGGGACGGCGGTGGGGGAGCGTCAGGTCGGGGCCAGGGTCCCTGCTCCTCGCGGGGGACGGGGGGGGTTGGGGGGGGCCCAGATCCAGGGAGACCCAGCCTCTCTGCAGACACCCTGGAGCCGACGCCGGAACCTTCTAGATGCCTCGTGTTCCCTGGGCTCCAAGGGGCCGCCCTGGGCCCCTCTCACCAGCACTGCCTTCCTCCCCGCAGCTGCGACGCCGGGTGTACAAGGGGGTCCCGCCCCAGGTGCGGGGACAGGTGTGGCTGCGATTGCTGAACGTCGACCAGGTTAAGGCCAGCAATGCCGGGAAATACCAGGTGGGACCCGACCCGTCTACTCCCCGTGGACCCTCGGTCCCCTCCCTGCCCAGGGCTGACCCTCCGTGACCCCTCCCCACCCGGGGCTGAACTCCCGTGTCCCCTCCCCACCCGGGCTGATCCTCCACGTCCCCTCCCTGTCCAGGGCTGACCCTCAGTCCCCTCCCTGCCCACGACAGCTGGGCACAGGCCCTCACGCAGGCCCCGCGGGCACGGTGGGCACTCCCGCCGTCCCCGGCCTCCCAGGGGAAGGGTGGAGGTTCCTGCAGGACACACTCCCGTGGTGGCCCCGGGGCTCCCTGCCCAGGACGGCAGCTGCTGACAGGTCGGGGTCTGTGTCCCTGACGCCGGCTCCTCCTCCCGGGGTCTCCCCGCAGGCAATGAAGGAGGCGGCCCTGGTCTCCTCCCGGGACATCGTGCAGATCGACCTGGACGTCAACCGCACGTTCCGCAGTCACACCATGTTCTGGGACCGCTACGGGGTCGGGTGAGGCTGCTGGGCCAGCGGGGTTCGGGGGTCGGGGGCCCGGCCTGGGAGAGGCCCGGGGGCTTCTGTGCTGGGGACACGGGGTCTCCGAGGCCGGGGGGAGCGACGGCAGCAAACAACACACTGCCACGTGGTAGGGTGCTGGGGATGACCCCCGTGCCCCCAACCCCAGGGTCTCGGGGATGGGGAGGCCGCAGGACGGGGCCTCCAGGGGTCACCGTCTGAGCTGAACCCCAAGGGGGTGAGGGGCGGCCCCGTGAAGAGCAGGGGGCCGGGGTGGGGGCGTGGGGGGCACGAAGGGGACCTGGGGCCAGGGTGCATGGCCGCGGCTGGACCGGGACACGTGGACCCGACGAGGGTCGGACAGGTCAGGGTGACACCCACCCTCCGGTGCTTTATGTACTTCTGAATTCTGGGCATTTTGTTTTAGACAATTTGCACTTGGTGAGCACACACGGCATGACGCCGCCCCGGTCCAGGCAGGCCCTGCGCGGAGCACACGGGGCCCCAGGGGCAGGGGCAGGGGTCACAGCAAACCCCAGACTGGGGTCGCCTTTATCTGTAGACGTCTCCGTGTGCACCTTAGAGAAGGGGGTGCCCTGTGTCCGCAGCCCCCCACCCCATCCCCTCACCCACCGCCCCCACGCCATCCCCCTGCATCACCCCCCACGCCATCCCCCACAACCCCAGACCCCCACCCCTACACTATCGGTCCCGCCCCCACCCCCACCCCACCCCACCCCCACGAGGACGCGGTGCAGCTGCCCCCTGTGGGACATGCTCAGCCTCCCCGGCCACCTTGGGGTTCTCTGGACGGCCTGCTCCCGTCAGAAGCCCGGGTGTCCCGCAGAGTCCCCAGGGGCCGCGGGGAGGTGGGGAAGGCAGGGAGCCCCCCGACAGGGGCTTGCAGGTGGGTGGAGCATAGGGTGCAGCTACCTGTGTGTGCAGCGGGCGGGGTGTGTGGGAGCCCGGGACCCCTGGGGTGACCTGCAGGGGCGCCAGGGGCGGGGCTGGGGATACGCCAGGCATGGGTGGCTGGGCTTCCCGGGCGGGCCGCTCGGACCGTCTCCCCACGAGAACTCGGTGCTCCTCCCTGCAGGGAACCTGCTGCCCCCCGGGGCCCCCGCGGCCCTCAGAGCGCGGCCGGGTCAGGCTGACCTGTGACCCCCGGCCCGGGGGGAGCCGGCCTCCAGCAGCCCGGGCCCGGGGGCCGCGGAGCCGGGGTGCAGACTCAGGCCGCCGTGCGGGGGGCATCGGGCGGCTCCTGGCAGCGCTGAGGGGGCCGCACCCCGTACCCCCCCGTGCTCAGATAGTGACCCCAGGGGTTCGCAGCCTGTATCGGGGTCACACCTGCACGACGTTCCCTGCTCTCCTCACGGCGGCTCAGACCTGGAGCCCCGAGATGCTCTGGGATGGGCGGGCCCGGGGTGCCCCCCACAGAGTCCAGCCCAGGGACACCTGGGAAGACCTGGGGGTGCGCTCAGGGCCACGGATGCCCCGGCTGCGTGGGCTCGGGGCAGGGGTCACGTGGGGCTGGTGGTGTTCCCGGGACACGGGGCCGGGCCAGGCCAGGGCAGCGGAGGAGAGGCGTCAGGGGCTGCGGGGACCGGGGCAGGGGGAGCGCTGGCTCCCATGGGGGCGTGCGGGGGGGGGGGGGGGGGCCGCTCCAGGGCTGGAGGCCCGGGGCGCTGGCGGCGCTGGGGGAGCCCGGAGCTGCACACCCCACGGCGGGAGCCGCTCGGAGGCGTCGGACACCCCAGGGTGCACTGAACCCCCGGCACGCTGCACGTGTGAGGTCGCCGCCTGTCCCCGTGCGCAGACCTGACCCCGGAGATCGGCCCCCGCGGAGGGGCCCTGCGGGCCGCGGGGCCTGCGGGGCCGGTGTCGGCACCTCGGCGGCCTCGCTGGGCGGGGGCTGACTGAGCAGAGCCCCCCGCTGTCCCCCCTCCTAGGCAGCGAGCCCTGTTCTGCGTACTGGCAGCCTACTCGCTGTACGACACGGTGAGTGTCCCTGCCCCCGCCTCCTGCCCCGCGGGCGGCCTTGTCCTGAGTGGTGGTGACCAGCGGGACTCACAGTTATGGCCCCGGCTCCACGGCCCCCGAGATGCCGGGGAGGGTCTCTCTCCTCCGGGACGGGCGGGGGGCGGGGTGCAGACCTCCCAGGGGAGGCAGGGCCTGCGTGCCCGAGGGCCGGGGCTGCCCGGGGCCCCCGCGTGCACCGCGGCCGTCCTAGAGCTCGGGTCTGGACCCTGACAGACGGCACTACCGACGAGAGCCCGGGCGGGGAAGGCTCCCACTCCCCCGAAGGGAACGAGGCCGAGGCGCCCAGGAGGCCGCCCCCTTCCACGGCGCATTCCAGAAGGGTCCCCGAGGACCCCAGCTCACACGCTCCCCGGCCCCGCGGGGTGTCCTGGCCCAGCTCCCCTCGTGGGACCTGCCAGGGGCCACAGTCAGGCCCCCCCACGCCCCCGCCGACCTGCCCTCTGGGGGGTCTCCAGACCTGGCGGGTCCCCTACAGCCTGGCACAGCTCACGGAGGCCCCTCCTGCTGGCCTGAGGACGGGGATCCTGGCACGGCGGCCGCAGGGCTCGGTAGCGGGGCCCGGGGTGCTCGCGCCCCAGCTGGTCCGGGTGGCCCTCACCTGCTCCCCCGCCCTCTGGGAGCCCCCTCCGGGAGCCCGGGCTGGGAGGGAGCCGGGGGAGCCTGACGCCCGCGGGGAGGGCTCAGAGGGGGCCTCGGGGCGCACGCCCTCCGTGGGGCTCTGGCTCTTGCAGGAGGTGGGCTACTGCCAGGGCATGAGCGAGATCGCGGCCGTCCTCCTCATGTTCCTGCCCGAGGAGGATGCCTTCTGGGCGCTGGCCCAGCTGATGGTGGGCGACCGGCACTCCATGCACGGTAGGGGCCCGCCGGGGAGCTCAGGAGGGCCTCCCTGCAGGCTGCTGCACCGGGGGGCAGGCGGGGACCCCCCAGCTCGCCCCCCCACGGGCAAGGGCCCCGCCTCCCCGGTGGCCTCGGGGTCCCGGAGCCACGGCCACCCGCCCCACCGTCTGCAGGCCAGGCACGCACTCCCGTTGCTCCCCCAGCCTCCCGCCGGGCTGCCGGCTTGTCCCCCAGGCCCCCCTGCCAGCCCACGGCCACACGGGGCCCAGGGGGCAGCGTCTCCCCCTCCCGGGGGCCCCCAGCCTCACTCCCAAGCCCCACAGCAGAGGGCCGTGCACGCCCATCACCCTCCCCTTGGCCTGCACCCGCTGCCCCTCGGGGCTGGGGACCCGCCTGTCCCCGCGGCGGCCCCCGCAGGAGAGAGGGTGCTGGGTCAGCCGGGCCCGGTCCTCAGCCCCCAGCCCACGCCCCGCGGGGTCTCTGTGAGGACGAGGGTCCCCGGGCCCCGCGCCCCCGGCCTGGGAGGCAGGCCCTGCCCTCTGGGAAGAGCGGATCCAGCCAGGGCTCCGAGGGCGGTGGGCACACGGGGGTCAGGGCGTGGCGGGGAGGCCCCTGCCCCGACACCCCCCACCCCGCCTGGTGCAGGAGGAGGCCCTGACCTTGGGGGCCTGGGGCCTTCTCAGGCTTCTTCGTCCCGGGCTTCCCGAAGCTCCTCAGGTTCCAGAGACATCACGAGCGGGTCCTCCAAAGAGCTCTCCCGGACCTGAGGAAGCACATGGCGAGTGGGGGCGAGTGGGAGCTCCTGAGGCTCCGTCCCCGGAGCCCGGGGCAGGGGGTGGGGGGCATGGCCCTCCCTCCGAGCTGCCCAGAGTTGGGGTCACGTTCCTCCCCCTGGGGCCCGGGGGCGCCCTCGGGGCTGGGCTGGGCCGCGGGGAGCGCGTCCACCCGGCTCCAGGGGCCGCGGCGTGGGGCCTGAGCACCCCCTGCCCTCCCGCCAGGACGAGGAGCAGATGTCCACCGGCATCTACAGCCCCAAATGGTTTCTCCAGTGCTTCCTCGGCCGGGTGAGGCCCCCCCCCCCCGGGACCCCCGCTCCCGGACCTGCCCCCTGCCCCCGGGGAGGGCCCAGCTCAGCCCCACCCTCCAGACGAGCCAGGCCCGACCCCGGGGTCCTGAGGCTGAGGCTGAGGCTCGCAGCCCAGCCCGTCCTGGAGAAGCCCAGAGGGTCCCTGGACGAGGTCCCGGGGGGCGGCCCGTCTCTGCCTCAGCTCCCCCGGGGGAGGCCGGGTCAGCCCGGGGTGTGGACGGGCCCTCGGCCCATCGGGCGGCCAGCCTGGGGTCCTCTCGAGGCGTGGTGTCTGTCGTCAAGTGCGGGCAGAGTCTGTGCCCCCAGGGGTGCGGGAGGTGCTGGCCGGGGTCGGAACCCGGAGCGGCCGGGAGTCCCTGATCTCCCTGGGAGGAGGGCACGCACGGGGAGGCGGGGGGCGGGGGGCGGGCGCTGCGGGGCCTCGTCGCAGGCAGCCGGGGGCCAGATGGCAGGCCTAGCCTAGCCCCAGCCGAGCCCCCCAGGGGCCCTGCTCAGGCCGCTCCTCCCACCCCGCCGTCCCCCTAGACCCCCTTCTCGCTCACCCTGAAGCTGTGGGATGCCTACGTGTTGGATGGGGAGAGGGTGCTCACGGCCATGGCCTATACCATCCTCAAGGTGCACAGGAGTAAGTGAGCCCCCGGGAGCCCAGGTGTGCCGGGGGCGGGGGGCAGGGGCGGTGACCCTGGGCTCTGAGCAGCACCCAGACCTGGGGCGGGGGGACGGCGGGGCAGGCGGGTGCAGCGGGGCTCCCCGAGTGGAGCAGCGGGCAGGGGCCACCCCGGCCAGCGCACTGCCCGCGGCGCTCCTGGGCACAGCGGGACCCCAGCCGCTGGCCTGGGGGCCCCGGGGGCCCCAGGGCGGGGCCCTCTGGGTCTGACTCTCGCCCACCGCCCAGAGCGCCTCCTGAAGCTGCCCCTGGAAGGGCTCCGGGAGTTCCTCCAGGACTCTCTGGCCCAGCCCTGGGCCCTGGAGGACGAGGCCGTGCTGAGACACCTTCGGGCCTCCATGACCCAGCTCCGCAGGATGCGGTGCGACCTGCCCCCGCCAGGTGGGCTCAGGGCCCCGGCCCCTCCCGACTCGGCCTGCTGGGGCCGCCCACAGGGGACAGAGCCCCCGGGGCCCCCGTCCTCATCTCTGGGGCTCTCCTCTTCTGCTCCAGCCTCGGGGACCCCAGGCCAGGGCTGGGCGGGCGGGTACCCACTGCAGGGCCCGGGCGGCAGTGTGGGGGGCTGAGCACAGGGTCAGGCCGGGGGGGGGGGGGTCACGCGGGAGCCGTGAGGACCCCCGGGGCCCCCAGCGGGGGACACACAGCCTGCTGGAGACGCTGACCCCGTCGGCCTCTTTCCAGCGGGACCTGAGGAGTTCCCCACGAGGCCCCTGGGCCTGGAGCCAGTGTCCCCGGCGCCCGGGCCTCTCCTCCCTTCTCCGGCCTCTGAGCCACCGCCCAGGGTGGAGGAGCCGGCCTCCCCGGGCCCAGCCGCCCGGCCTGAGCCGCCCGGACCCCCTCCCGGCCAGGCCATCGTCCAACTTGCCCCCCAGCCCCGGCGGTGGAACTCCCTCCCCACCCTCCCGGGGCAACAAGGCGGTGCAGGCAGGCGGCCCCGGGACACGGCGGGCTTCAAGACAGAAAACGGGGTCTCCTTCCATTTGGCACCTGCCTGGGCCACCCCAGAGGCCCCGCGACGGACCGGGCCCTGGAGCACCCCCGGGACTCCCATCACGCGGTCCCCCCAGCCCCCTAGGGATGACGCTGTCGGGCCCAGGACACCCTTCCTGCCCCGCGGCCACTGCAGCTCGTGCCCCTCGCTGGGCAGTGACGGGCACAGCCAGGGCAGAGCCAGGGCGGCGCTGAGCCCGCTGCCCCGAGGCCCCGCACAGGCCCGGGACCCTCTGCCCCCCGCGTCCACGGGGCAGCTCGATGCTCGCGGGCCTCGGGGGCAGAGCGTGGCGGTGAGGGCGGGGGCCCGGAGGCTCCGGCCCGCCGTCACCGTGCCCTGCCTCGTCTCGCTGTGCCTCCCGGAGGGCGGCACCGCCCGCACGGGACACCAGCCCCTGACCCAGAGGGACCTGGGCTGGCCTGGCCCCGGGCTCTGTGGGGGCAGGGGCGACTCGAGCGCCTGCCCCAGGCCCAGCGCTAATGGGATCCAGCGCCCCGGGGCCCTGGCCAGGCCTGCGTTCTGGCCCCGGGCCGAGCGAGCCCTCTCACAGCAGGATGTGGCCTCCTGGGCCCTGGGCGTGCCCCACAGACCCAGGTCGCTGACCTAGGGCAGCCCTGGGGATCCCGGGACACCCCAGGGCAGGGCAGCGGGGGCAGGCCCGTGGGCCCCACCCACACCCCCACCCCCACCCCCACCCACACCCACACCCACACGAGGAGGCAGGCTCCTCCACGCGCTGGGGCTCCAGCAGTCAGTCACCCGGCCCCAGGGGGCCCGAGGCCGGGGTCCAGCTGCCCTGCGGGGACCCAGCGCAGGAGCCCATGGGCCGCAGGTCCACGTCAGCCCTGCCGCCCCCAGAACCGCCTCTCACCGCCCCGACCTCAGGACACGCGCCCCCACCCGGAGTCGAGTCCGCACAGGCTCCCAGGCGGGGGACGACTCCAGCACCCGCACCCCTGTGGGATTCCCGCTTTCCTCTAAGGACAGGAAGGTCTCCCAGGGGAAGGCGCGCACCCTCGGCTCTGAGCCCCTGTTTGCTGTTGCAAGTTCAATAAAGTGTTGTTGTGTGAGAGGGCACGGCCGGCTCGTTTCTGCGTCTCCCGGAGCTCTGTGCACGGGGTGCGGAGACACCCCCAGAGAGGAGGAGGGGGCGCCGCCCAGGCCCCGACCAGCCCCTGCGGGGGCGCCGCCAGGCACACACAGCTGACGTCCCCACGTGCCTTCCCGGGGCGGCCAGACGCCAGGGTCAGGACCCCGCAGACTCTACTGCGACTCAGCCTGCGCCCGCGGCCAGGACGGGCCCTGGGACAGAGTGACAGCCGGGGAGCCTCAGGTCACCAGGGTCTGTGCTAAGCGCCCTGGGAGGTCTGTGCCCCCTCTGTCCAGGGGGCCTGGGCTGCCCGGGCTCCGGGGCGCTTCCTCCCCTCCCCGCCCCGGGCCTGTGCGCCTGGGGCACAGAGGGCCCGCGGGGCGGTCAGCGTGGCCCCGGAGCGGACGTCAGGACAGCAGGCCCTTGCAGCTCTCACACCTGGGCCACCCTCACCGGGCGGGCTCAGCGTGCACACCCGGTGCTGCTGGATCCCTCGCACCAGAGTGTGGAGGGCACCCTGCACGCCCTGGAGAGTAGGGGCTGGGTGAGCGCGGGGCTCGGCCTGGGGGCAGGCAGCGCAGGGGACCGAGGGACCCCGGCCCCGTCCCCACCCCGACTCCCACACACACACACACACACACAGGCAGCCCCAGGGCTCCCCCCACGGGCAGCCGGCCCCTCAGGAGCTCCCCCCAGGGCGGCCCCGAGGTCTGGCTCCCCGCTGGAGAGGCATCGGGGAGAAGAGAAGCGGCCGGCGCTCGGCGGGGACCCGCTGCCACCCACGGGAATGTGGCCGAGCCGGACCTTCCAGCTCAGCCGACCCCCCGGCGGGACGGGACGGCACGGGACGGCACGGGACGGCACGAGGGGGCCCGGGTCGGCCGGGAGAACCCAGCTAGCCGCCCAGCGCCAGCACCGGAAATGATGGTGTTTCAACCGTTTCGGCGTCAGGACGACGCGGCCCGAGGATCAGATCGCGGCACGGCGACAGACAGGCACACACCCCAAACCCAACAAACGTCGGAATCCCCCGACTGTTGTCAGACAGCAGCCGGACGGTTACAGACGTGACGCTGGGGTCCCCGGTAGGACACACGGAGGACGCTCCAGACCACGGCTGCAGAGGCGCTGGAGGCCCGGGGATGCGCCTGCGGGTGCCCACGGGGAGCGCGGGGCGGCGGGAAGCACCCTACAGAGGGGGGCCCCTCCTGGGAAAGGACGCCGGGTCCCCGCGAAGGCTCCCGATGCTGACAGCTGTCCCCCTCTCCTTCAGCTTCTGGTTCCCCCCCGCCCCATTTTGCTCTTCCTGATTCTCCGTCGGCCTCCGCCCTGCATCCGAGCCACTGACCACACGGGCTTCTTTAGGACGTCGGGTCCCAAAAGGAGGCCGAGCTCTGGCTCCCGGGATCGGGAAGGACCATCGCCGAGGTTTATGCTGATCCCCCCGAGCTCGTGCCTTCCCGGCTCTTCTGTCCTGCAGAACGAGGGGAGGCACGGGCCTTACGGGGAAGGAGGCCCACTCCCACTCGGGCGGGACCGTCCCTCGTGGGGGACCCCGTCATCTGGGCCCGGGAGAGCGAGCGGGGCCATCAAGAACAGGTCGCAGGCTAGACATGGTCCGCTCTGAGGTTTGTCCTGAAGCGAGCACTCCCCTTCCACGTCACGCTGTCTTAGTTCATCCATTTATTGTTTGTTAAAGGTTTTACGTTTATGTCCTCTCTACACCCAACACGGAGTTCCAGCTCACAGTCCTGACATCAAGGTCCCCCGACCAGGCCGGCCAGGCACCCCAGGGCCATGTTTCTCATCTCTTTGCTGGCTCGCCTATCTCTGCACCCAGCTGGGACATCGAGTCCACGACGGGGGAGCTTTAGCTACCTCCGAACCCGCAAGAACCCGGAACGTTCTCGCTGTGTCCCCATCCTAGAACGACCTTCGCCGTCGAACAGCAACTCAAATAAATCGGCAGCCAGCCCAATGACTCCTGGTCAAGGAAACGGCCAACTTGTCACGTGTGTGGGCCCCGCTCCCTGGGCTCCCGGGGCTCCCGGGGAGGCTCCGCTTTCTTTAACATCGACCAAGGTCCCAATGACTCCACCGCACCTCGACGCCGGGGCTCAGTTTCTGCCCTGACACGACACAGGCAGCACGTCGGCTTCAGTTACTACCTGTCAATCAATCAAAGGGAGCCTGGCCGCTCTCGGGGTGGTTGGGGTGGTTGGTAAGAACACGCGACTCTTGTTCTTGGGGCGGAGAGTTCAAGCCCCATGTGGGTGTAGAGATGACAGAAAAATAAAATCTTAAAAAGAAAATCAGTCAGTCGGTCTGGGGGAGACACAGCCCCGGATCCCACAGGGGCAGGGAGCCAGCTGACGGGTCTACGCACACTATTAGAAGCAGCAGAGCACAAAGTCAGAACTTCCAGAAGTCTGCTAGAGGGGGGGACACGCCGGCCTCGACGGTGCTCGGGAGGCGAAGTGGGGGGCGGCCCCTGGAGCGACAGGGTGGGCTCAGGGTCCCCGGGGTCCCAAGGGCGGTGGCGCCAACGGTTCCCAGGCCCAGGAGCGGGGACCCCGGCCGAGGGCCGCGGGACTAGGGCCAGCTGTCTGCCCTGTGTGGCCACAAACTGCAAACCCCTGTGCGGTCACGGGGCCGCGTCCCTGGGCCGGGCCAGCAAAGGCCAGAAGTGGGAGGAGACCCTCCCGGGCAGGAGGAGCACGGGTCTCCCCCAGGGCAGCCCCTAAAACTTGGAGGTTTGAAACTCAGTCACTTGTCCGAGATAAAAAGAAAAAAAACAAAACAAAACAAAACTCGGACACAGGCAGGGTGAACGCAGGGTTCTGACAGAAACGGTGGAGACAAGAGGGCTTGATGGCACATCAGAAACTATATGCCAATAGGACAACCTACAAGAAATGGACACCATGACACTATATATAGAAAACTACAAAAATGAACAAACAAAAAAACGTTAGAACCGGTAAATGAATTCAGTAAAGTCACAGGATACATAATTAATGCACAGAATTCTGTTGCATTCCTATACCTCAGTAAGAAGGTAAGAAAAAGAGAAACTAAGACATTAATAAAAATAAACTTAAAATGAAACAAAAAATAGTATTATACTTAAGAAAAAACCTAAGGAAACAGCTATAAAAACTTACTCTGAAGACGATGATGGAAAGAAATCGATGACACAAAGAAACGGGAAGAGACACTCCACACTCGTGGACTGAAAGGGTACGAAGTGTCTTCACAACCGAGAGCAGCCCAGACATTCCTATAAACCCTATCAAAATGCCCCCAGCATTTCTCACAGAGCTAAGATAAATGATCTTCAACTTTGCATGGAACCTCAAAAGACCCCAGACAGGCGAAGCAGCCTTGCAAAAGAAAAGCAAAGTAGGAAGCTTCACATCGCTAGATTTCCAGTTATGTCACAAAACTGTTGTGATGAAGACAGTACGGTCCTGGCACGACAACGGACACACAGACCAAGAGCACAGAGCAGACCTCCCAGAAATGAACCCACAACTATGTCGTCGTTTAATCCTTGATAAAGCTGGAAAGAATATCCAGTGGGGAAAAAAATCTACAAATGGTGTTGGAAAAACTGGATAGACACAAGCCAAAGAATGAAATTTCTAGTTTTTGATTTTACTTTTGTGTGTGGCTAAATTCCTAGAAAATATATAACCTACCAAAACTGACACATAGAGAAATAGAAAATTTGAATAGACCAATTCTCAGCGAAGCTGTTGAGTAATAGAAAAAAAATTCCCAAAACGCAGAAGTCCACGACCAGATGGCTTCATGAGTGAATTCTATGAAACATTTAAAGAAGTATTAAAGCCTAGAAAGAGTATTATGCTAAGCACAATATGCCAACCCTAACCCTAACCCTAACCCTGACCCTGACCCTGACCCTGACCCTGACCCGGAAGCCTCCCCGCGGGTCCTGAGGAGGCCGGGCCCCTGTGGGCGTGGACGCGACCCCCACACGGCTGTTTCCCGTCTGTTGACTACGTGGGACTCCCAGCGCTGAGAGGGCACCTCCGTGGCTTGTTCCTGCTCTCGGGGGAGACGATTTCAGGTCGTCACCCTCGGGGATGACGTCAGCTGCGGGCCTTCCTACGCGGCCTCTCCTCTGTTGACAGACCTTTCCTAAAACCCCCTGTGCTTTTCATGCTTTGTTCTGTCAAATGCGTTTTCTGCGACTCTTGAGGGGATCGTCTCCTTTCTCTTTGTTTTTGTTGTTTTTTTAAAGATTTTATTTATATATCCTTGAGAGACACCGAGAGACGAGAGAGAGAGAGAGAGAGAGAGAGAGAGAGAGAGAGAGGCAGAGACACGGGCAGAGGGAGAAGAAGGCTCCGTGCAGGGAGCCCGATGTGGGACTCGATCCCGGGACTCCAGGATCACGCCCTGGGCCGAAGGGAAGGCAGGCGCTGAAGCGCTGAGCCCCGCCGCCCCCCTCCGCCCCGGGCCGCCCCATGTCCTTTCTCTGGTTAACGGGATGGATCGTGCTGAGTGATCGGAGGGGCCGCGGGGGGCAGGTGGGCAACGTGGATGAACAAATAGGGAAAGCTACAAGCGTGTGGTTCTAAATAAAGGAATCCCGGAAATTTAGAGAGTACGGCCTGGCAATAGAGTCAGGACCGTGGGGACAACTCGGTACGGGGACAGACGGTGACGCCGCTTCTCGCGGGGAGAGCTGAGCGAGGCACAGAATTGTCAAGTCGCCAGCTGTAGCCCTGAAGCTACTGTCCCCTTGGGTGTCGACGGCACTTCAATAGATACCAAGGAAAAGGGGTTTCCGGTGGGAATCCCGGTGGGTCCGTGAAAGGCATTTACACGGTCGTGACGCACACGAAGGCGCCTCTGCAGAGGGGATCCAGATGCTCACGTGTCTTCATGTTAATGTTTAGAAGATGTACTTGGGAGACGGTGCGGGGGGCAGGGGCGGAGGGACAGGGGGAACCTGGAGCGGACTCCTCACCCACCGGAGACCGAGCCCCACCCGAGGCTCCACGCCACAACCTGGAGATCCTGGCTTGAGCCAAACTCAAGAGTCGACGTGGAACCGACGGACGGAACCACCCAGGAGCCCCTCAAATGCTCCTAACTGCAACCCCACGCTGTGAACCCTGGGGGGCGGAGGGGGGCATCTGTGACCCCCAGTCTGCCTTGAAGGGCGGGAGGCCTGCAGGGCCCGAGGATGGGAACTGAGGATGCGGGAGGCTGCCTGCATCGCCTTCCCGCCCGGCGTGGGGACAGGACCCTCCCCCGGGACCCTCGGCCACCAGGGTGAGGGCTGAGTGCTGATTGGACCCCGCCTGCCCACAGTGATGATGCGGGACCCCGCTCTGGGCGGAACTGTGGTGCCCCCGGGTTCCACCGCTGCCTGGTGCCCACTCTGCGTCCGCAGACCTTCGGAGGCACCGGTGCTCCGGATCTGGCTCGCAGCGACCCGACTCTCCTGCTCTCCCCAGTAGCCCAGGACTCGTCTCTCCTCAGTACCCCCACCCTCCCACTCTCCCCAGTACCCCGCTACTCCCACTCTCCCCAGTACCCCCACCCTCCCACTCTCCCCAGTACCCCCACCCTCCCACTCTCCCCAGTACCCCGCTACTCCCACTCTCCCCAGTACCCCCACCCTCCCACACTCCCCAGTATCCCAGTGCATAAAGAGGAGGCGCCCACACAGCGACAGGTCACAGGTGAGTGGCAGCTGATCCCTGATCCCCGCGGGCCACAGTGGGGCCTGTGGATCCGGGTGGGGGCACAGGCCTCCCGCGCTGGGGTCCACAACACCCCGACCCCCATGCGATGACCGTGAGCAGCTCCCACAGCCCTTCCACAGCCCCACGGGGTGAGAGCGGCCACCCTGCTGCCCCCCGTCCAGGGAAGGAGGCTGCAGTCGGAACTCAGGCAGCTCCCCCGGGACCCCCGCTCCCCTGTAAGCCCTCTGCTGTGCAGGCACCCAAGCCATGACCTTTCCAGCATGTCCTAGACGCATGGACCCCGACAGGGGTGACTGTCACCCCCCCATCCCGCCCTGTGCCCGCTGGGTCCCCCTGGCCCGTGAGCAGGCTTGCTCTTCAGGCTCCAAAGAACGTGGAGTCCCTCGTGCTCCCCCAGGGCCCCCCTCAGGCTATTCACACATCGCTGCCCTCAGGGTGGGGAGTTCGGTCGCACTCTTGCTGGCATCAGGTTTTAGTTTTGATGAAGTCCAGTCCGTCGCTTTCTCCCCTTGGTCGTGTGCTTGTGGAATCTCGGAGAAACCTTCCATTCCCGCCCCCCCGCCCCCCCAAGCCCGCAGGGACACTCGCTGGCCGGCCCACCCACCACCATCTCTGCGCCGGCCCCGGGCTGGGAGACGTCACCCCCGAGCATCAGGTGGGCAGTTCCCCGGAGCCCCTGGGTCCCCCGCCCGTGTGCTCCTGATACCGGGGTGGGAGCGCTCTGTGACCCCAGCGTGACGGCGTGCCCTGGGACAGTGGCTGGGAAGGTGGACTGTCGGTGGGCGACGGACAGACAGACAGGCAGCGAGGGCCCGTGTGTGATGCCTGTGCCCCTCGGGGCTACGGGGTTGTCTCCGGCTCCGGTCAGACAGAGGGGCGCCCGCCCACGGGGAGCACCCGGACGCATGTGTCCTCGGAAGGTTCTCACGCGCCGTCATCCTTGGATGTGTTTGGATTGCAGCACGATGCAGGAGGACCCGGAGACCCTGCTGGCCTTGCAAAGGGCCAATATCGTGGCCCAGTACCATCAGGTGAGGCCCAGAAGGGACCATAGACACTACACACCCACGACAGGGGGGACCGTACCTGCAAGAGCAGGGGAGGCTCAAGAGGGGATCAGAGCCAAGGATGAGCCAGGTCAGCCCAGGCAAGGACCACAGTCACCAGGAACAAGTGAGACCCTGGGGATGGTCCCGGTGTCAGTAGCAACTAAGGGTCCATCCTGGATCCTCGTCATTGGTAGCGGAGGAGCCCAGGCACCAGGTACAGGTGAGGCCCGGGTGGGGACCAGAGTCACCAGGTCCAGATGAAGACCACAGCTACCAGGTCCAGGTGAGCCCAGGTGGGGACCAGAGTCACCAGGTTCAGGTGAGGCCAAGGTGGGGACCACAGTCGCAGATCCACATGAGGCTCAGGTGGAGACCAGAGTCACCTGGGTGAAGCCCAGTTGGGGACTAGAGTCACCAGGCCTGGGTGAGGGCCAGGTAGGGATCAGAGTCACCAGGTCAAGTGAGGCCCAGGTGGGGACCACAGTCGCCGGGTCCGGGTGAGGCCCAGGGGGGGATCGTCACTGATAGACAGAAGCAGGTGAGGCTGCCAGGCTGCGCCCACTCTGGCGCCCGGCCAATCTCAGAGGGTCGGCGCTCCCTCAGGATCCAGGGGAGGGAGGAGCCCTTCTGCTCCCTCCTGTCTCTGTCCCCACTCCCCTGCTCTGATCGGTCCCCACCACGGAGCCCCCCTCTGTTGCAGGCGCCCCAAGCAGGGTCTCCGCAGGACCTGTCACTGTGCAAGGTCGCCGACCACCAGGGCTTTCTGCAGTGAGTCCCCTGGACACCCCTCATCCATCCCAGGGCGGGTGGCCTTTGCAGGAACACCTCTCTGGAGGCTGACCCCCCCGCCCCCAGGTCGGGACCTGGTCCCCTGGAGCCCTCTGAGGGCCATGTCTGCGCTGGGTTGCAGCTGAGACACCCCGGAGGCCGACCCGGGACGTGGGCAGGAAGGGAGCTGGGCCCGGGGGAGGCCCCTGGACACTCAGAGGAGGGGCCCCCACGCCTGCTTTGGGCAGGCCCAGGTGTCAGCCTGCTGCATCCGGGGGTGGTGGTGGGGTGGGGTGTCCAGTCCCTTCAGCAGGGGATCCCGCCCGTGAGGGGCTCTGGGGCCGGGGCGTGCTCTCCGTAGGGGGACGGCCTGGTCTGGGCCGAGTCCGCAGGGGTGCTCTCGCCCACACCCGAAGGCTGTTGCGGGGCTGCAGGTGGATGCCGGGGACCAGGCCAGCGCAGGGGGGGGGGGGGGGCCGCAGAGGGAGGCCCCGACCAGGCAGGAGGAGGCAAGAGGAGGAGGGGGCTGCCCTGGGCGGGAAGGAGGGAGGGGACAGCCCAGTGGCCTAGGTCGCAGGGGACGAGGCTGATGGGTCAACAGCCCCACGAGAACCTGACGGACGCTGGAGACCCCAGGTGGGGCCCCCTCGGCCCTGCTCACGGCCCAGTGTCTGCTGGGATGGCTCAGGGGTGGTCGTGCTCAGGGGCTCCGACAGGACGGGAGGTGAAATGGGCCAGGGTGGCAGAGGGGACAGCAGAGAGGGGAGCCCGGGGACAGCAGGGGGACGGCCAGGGGGCAGGGGGAGGCCGGCTGGACGCTGGGCAGTCAGGCCCTGGGGAGGCGGGGGGACCTCAGCGGGACGGTCACGGGGCACCCGGGCCACGCTGACAGCTCTCGGGCTGGTCCATCGAGGAGGGGGGCAGGTCACCCCCTGGGGGCGCCGAGGGGTCCCCGCCCAGCCCACCACCGGCAAACACCCTCCTCAGACCCCCCAGACGCCGCCCCCGCCCGCCCTCAGGCCGCTGGCAGCCCCTGCCCTCCCCGGGGGAGCCCTGCCCTCCCCAGGACGCTGGGTGCAGACGGGGTGTGTGTGTGTGTGTGTGGCTGTGGGGCCGGGGCCTCAGGGCTCTGCGTCTCCTGCCTTCCAGGGACAGGGAGCTGCCCGACCCCAGCCCCCGCGAGGCCAAGGTGAGAGCCCGTCCTGGGCCCCGGGCAGGACGTGGGGGGGGAGCTGGGGCCAGCTGTCTGCACCGCGTCCCCCAGGACATCCCCGGGCGTCTCCCCAGTCCCCCGTCCCAGCGCTGCACGGGCCGCCGGGAACGCACCCGAGACCCGGAGCCGCGGTCCGCGGGGGGCCCTGTGCCTTCCTGGCTCCTCCGGGTCCCGCGGGGCACTGGACGCGGCCCGAGCGCCCACCTCCCGCGGCGGGAGCCTCACCTGCGGCCCCCGCCTGTCCTCTCCCAGAAACTCCGCCAGGAGACCCGGCGCGCGGACAAATGGATAAAAATGCTCAAGCGATGGGACCACTACCTCCCCAGCGAGAAGGTGGGGCGCTGGGTGCCCCCGAGGGCTCTCCGTCCTGACGGGGCTGGGGGGCCGCCCTCAGTGTCCTCCTGCCCCGTCCTCGGGGGAGCCCCCTGCCTGGGGAGAGTCTGCTGGGAGCCCGGGCCTCCCTCCCCAGGCCCCGGGACGGCGGTGGGGGAGCGTCAGGTCGGGGCCAGGGTCCCTGCTCCTCGCGGGGGACGGGGGGGGTTGGGGGGGGCCCAGATCCAGGGAGACCCAGCCTCTCTGCAGACACCCTGGAGCCGACGCCGGAACCTTCTAGATGCCTCGTGTTCCCTGGGCTCCAAGGGGCCGCCCTGGGCCCCTCTCACCAGCACTGCCTTCCTCCCCGCAGCTGCGACGCCGGGTGTACAAGGGGGTCCCGCCCCAGGTGCGGGGACAGGTGTGGCTGCGATTGCTGAACGTCGACCAGGTTAAGGCCAGCAATGCCGGGAAATACCAGGTGGGACCCGACCCGTCTACTCCCCGTGGACCCTCGGTCCCCTCCCTGCCCAGGGCTGACCCTCCGTGACCCCTCCCCACCCGGGGCTGAACTCCCGTGTCCCCTCCCCACCCGGGCTGATCCTCCACGTCCCCTCCCTGTCCAGGGCTGACCCTCAGTCCCCTCCCTGCCCACGACAGCTGGGCACAGGCCCTCACGCAGGCCCCGCGGGCACGGTGGGCACTCCCGCCGTCCCCGGCCTCCCAGGGGAAGGGTGGAGGTTCCTGCAGGACACACTCCCGTGGTGGCCCCGGGGCTCCCTGCCCAGGACGGCAGCTGCTGACAGGTCGGGGTCTGTGTCCCTGACGCCGGCTCCTCCTCCCGGGGTCTCCCCGCAGGCAATGAAGGAGGCGGCCCTGGTCTCCTCCCGGGACATCGTGCAGATCGACCTGGACGTCAACCGCACGTTCCGCAGTCACACCATGTTCTGGGACCGCTACGGGGTCGGGTGAGGCTGCTGGGCCAGCGGGGTTCGGGGGTCGGGGGCCCGGCCTGGGAGAGGCCCGGGGGCTTCTGTGCTGGGGACACGGGGTCTCCGAGGCCGGGGGGAGCGACGGCAGCAAACAACACACTGCCACGTGGTAGGGTGCTGGGGATGACCCCCGTGCCCCCAACCCCAGGGTCTCGGGGATGGGGAGGCCGCAGGACGGGGCCTCCAGGGGTCACCGTCTGAGCTGAACCCCAAGGGGGTGAGGGGCGGCCCCGTGAAGAGCAGGGGGCCGGGGTGGGGGCGTGGGGGGCACGAAGGGGACCTGGGGCCAGGGTGCATGGCCGCGGCTGGACCGGGACACGTGGACCCGACGAGGGTCGGACAGGTCAGGGTGACACCCACCCTCCGGTGCTTTATGTACTTCTGAATTCTGGGCATTTTGTTTTAGACAATTTGCACTTGGTGAGCACACACGGCATGACGCCGCCCCGGTCCAGGCAGGCCCTGCGCGGAGCACACGGGGCCCCAGGGGCAGGGGCAGGGGTCACAGCAAACCCCAGACTGGGGTCGCCTTTATCTGTAGACGTCTCCGTGTGCACCTTAGAGAAGGGGGTGCCCTGTGTCCGCAGCCCCCCACCCCATCCCCTCACCCACCGCCCCCACGCCATCCCCCTGCATCACCCCCCACGCCATCCCCCACAACCCCAGACCCCCACCCCTACACTATCGGTCCCGCCCCCACCCCCACCCCACCCCACCCCCACGAGGACGCGGTGCAGCTGCCCCCTGTGGGACATGCTCAGCCTCCCCGGCCACCTTGGGGTTCTCTGGACGGCCTGCTCCCGTCAGAAGCCCGGGTGTCCCGCAGAGTCCCCAGGGGCCGCGGGGAGGTGGGGAAGGCAGGGAGCCCCCCGACAGGGGCTTGCAGGTGGGTGGAGCATAGGGTGCAGCTACCTGTGTGTGCAGCGGGCGGGGTGTGTGGGAGCCCGGGACCCCTGGGGTGACCTGCAGGGGCGCCAGGGGCGGGGCTGGGGATACGCCAGGCATGGGTGGCTGGGCTTCCCGGGCGGGCCGCTCGGACCGTCTCCCCACGAGAACTCGGTGCTCCTCCCTGCAGGGAACCTGCTGCCCCCCGGGGCCCCCGCGGCCCTCAGAGCGCGGCCGGGTCAGGCTGACCTGTGACCCCCGGCCCGGGGGGAGCCGGCCTCCAGCAGCCCGGGCCCGGGGGCCGCGGAGCCGGGGTGCAGACTCAGGCCGCCGTGCGGGGGGCATCGGGCGGCTCCTGGCAGCGCTGAGGGGGCCGCACCCCGTACCCCCCCGTGCTCAGATAGTGACCCCAGGGGTTCGCAGCCTGTATCGGGGTCACACCTGCACGACGTTCCCTGCTCTCCTCACGGCGGCTCAGACCTGGAGCCCCGAGATGCTCTGGGATGGGCGGGCCCGGGGTGCCCCCCACAGAGTCCAGCCCAGGGACACCTGGGAAGACCTGGGGGTGCGCTCAGGGCCACGGATGCCCCGGCTGCGTGGGCTCGGGGCAGGGGTCACGTGGGGCTGGTGGTGTTCCCGGGACACGGGGCCGGGCCAGGCCAGGGCAGCGGAGGAGAGGCGTCAGGGGCTGCGGGGACCGGGGCAGGGGGAGCGCTGGCTCCCATGGGGGCGTGCGGGGGGGGGGGGGGGGGCCGCTCCAGGGCTGGAGGCCCGGGGCGCTGGCGGCGCTGGGGGAGCCCGGAGCTGCACACCCCACGGCGGGAGCCGCTCGGAGGCGTCGGACACCCCAGGGTGCACTGAACCCCCGGCACGCTGCACGTGTGAGGTCGCCGCCTGTCCCCGTGCGCAGACCTGACCCCGGAGATCGGCCCCCGCGGAGGGGCCCTGCGGGCCGCGGGGCCTGCGGGGCCGGTGTCGGCACCTCGGCGGCCTCGCTGGGCGGGGGCTGACTGAGCAGAGCCCCCCGCTGTCCCCCCTCCTAGGCAGCGAGCCCTGTTCTGCGTACTGGCAGCCTACTCGCTGTACGACACGGTGAGTGTCCCTGCCCCCGCCTCCTGCCCCGCGGGCGGCCTTGTCCTGAGTGGTGGTGACCAGCGGGACTCACAGTTATGGCCCCGGCTCCACGGCCCCCGAGATGCCGGGGAGGGTCTCTCTCCTCCGGGACGGGCAGGGGGCGGGGTGCAGACCTCCCAGGGGAGGCAGGGCCTGCGTGCCCGAGGGCCGGGGCTGCCCGGGGCCCCCGCGTGCACCGCGGCCGTCCTAGAGCTCGGGTCTGGACCCTGACAGACGGCACTACCGACGAGAGCCCGGGCGGGGAAGGCTCCCACTCCCCCGAAGGGAACGAGGCCGAGGCGCCCAGGAGGCCGCCCCCTTCCACGGCGCATTCCAGAAGGGTCCCCGAGGACCCCAGCTCACACGCTCCCCGGCCCCGCGGGGTGTCCTGGCCCAGCTCCCCTCGTGGGACCTGCCAGGGGCCACAGTCAGGCCCCCCCACCCCCCCGCCGACCTGCCCTCTGGGGGTTCTCCAGACCTGGCGGGTCCCCTACAGCCTGGCACAGCTCACGGAGGCCCCTCCTGCTGGCCTGAGGACGGGGATCCTGGCACGGCGGCCGCAGGGCTCGGTAGCGGGGCCCGGGGTGCTCGCGCCCCAGCTGGTCCGGGTGGCCCTCACCTGCTCCCCCGCCCTCTGGGAGCCCCCTCCGGGAGCCCGGGCTGGGAGGGAGCCGGGGGAGCCTGACGCCCGCGGGGAGGGCTCAGAGGGGGCCTCGGGGCGCACGCCCTCCGTGGGGCTCTGGCTCTTGCAGGAGGTGGGCTACTGCCAGGGCATGAGCGAGATCGCGGCCGTCCTCCTCATGTTCCTGCCCGAGGAGGATGCCTTCTGGGCGCTGGCCCAGCTGATGGTGGGCGACCGGCACTCCATGCACGGTAGGGGCCCGCCGGGGAGCTCAGGAGGGCCTCCCTGCAGGCTGCTGCACCGGGGGGCAGGCGGGGACCCCCCAGCTCGCCCCCCCACGGGCAAGGGCCCCGCCTCCCCGGTGGCCTCGGGGTCCCGGAGCCACGGCCACCCGCCCCACCGTCTGCAGGCCAGGCACGCACTCCCGTTGCTCCCCCAGCCTCCCGCCGGGCTGCCGGCTTGTCCCCCAGGCCCCCCTGCCAGCCCACGGCCACACGGGGCCCAGGGGGCAGCGTCTCCCCCTCCCGGGGGCCCCCAGCCTCACTCCCAAGCCCCACAGCAGAGGGCCGTGCACGCCCATCACCCTCCCCTTGGCCTGCACCCGCTGCCCCTCGGGGCTGGGGACCCGCCTGTCCCCGCGGCGGCCCCCGCAGGAGAGAGGGTGCTGGGTCAGCCGGGCCCGGTCCTCAGCCCCCAGCCCACGCCCCGCGGGGTCTCTGTGAGGACGAGGGTCCCCGGGCCCCGCGCCCCCGGCCTGGGAGGCAGGCCCTGCCCTCTGGGAAGAGCGGATCCAGCCAGGGCTCCGAGGGCGGTGGGCACACGGGGGTCAGGGCGTGGCGGGGAGGCCCCTGCCCCGACACCCCCCACCCCGCCTGGTGCAGGAGGAGGCCCTGACCTTGGGGGCCTGGGGCCTTCTCAGGCTTCTTCGTCCCGGGCTTCCCGAAGCTCCTCAGGTTCCAGAGACATCACGAGCGGGTCCTCCAAAGAGCTCTCCCGGACCTGAGGAAGCACATGGCGAGTGGGGGCGAGTGGGAGCTCCTGAGGCTCCGTCCCCGGAGCCCGGGGCAGGGGGTGGGGGGCATGGCCCTCCCTCCGAGCTGCCCAGAGTTGGGGTCACGTTCCTCCCCCTGGGGCCCGGGGGCGCCCTCGGGGCTGGGCTGGGCCGCGGGGAGCGCGTCCACCCGGCTCCAGGGGCCGCGGCGTGGGGCCTGAGCACCCCCTGCCCTCCCGCCAGGACGAGGAGCAGATGTCCACCGGCATCTACAGCCCCAAATGGTTTCTCCAGTGCTTCCTCGGCCGGGTGAGGCCCCCCCCCCCCGGGACCCCCGCTCCCGGACCTGCCCCCTGCCCCCGGGGAGGGCCCAGCTCAGCCCCACCCTCCAGACGAGCCAGGCCCGACCCCGGGGTCCTGAGGCTGAGGCTGAGGCTCGCAGCCCAGCCCGTCCTGGAGAAGCCCAGAGGGTCCCTGGACGAGGTCCCGGGGGGCGGCCCGTCTCTGCCTCAGCTCCCCCGGGGGAGGCCGGGTCAGCCCGGGGTGTGGACGGGCCCTCGGCCCATCGGGCGGCCAGCCTGGGGTCCTCTCGAGGCGTGGTGTCTGTCGTCAAGTGCGGGCAGAGTCTGTGCCCCCAGGGGTGCGGGAGGTGCTGGCCGGGGTCGGAACCCGGAGCGGCCGGGAGTCCCTGATCTCCCTGGGAGGAGGGCACGCACGGGGAGGCGGGGGGCGGGGGGCGGGCGCTGCGGGGCCTCGTCGCAGGCAGCCGGGGGCCAGATGGCAGGCCTAGCCTAGCCCCAGCCGAGCCCCCCAGGGGCCCTGCTCAGGCCGCTCCTCCCACCCCGCCGTCCCCCTAGACCCCCTTCTCGCTCACCCTGAAGCTGTGGGATGCCTACGTGTTGGATGGGGAGAGGGTGCTCACGGCCATGGCCTATACCATCCTCAAGGTGCACAGGAGTAAGTGAGCCCCCGGGAGCCCAGGTGTGCCGGGGGCGGGGGGCAGGGGCGGTGACCCTGGGCTCTGAGCAGCACCCAGACCTGGGGCGGGGGGACGGCGGGGCAGGCGGGTGCAGCGGGGCTCCCCGAGTGGAGCAGCGGGCAGGGGCCACCCCGGCCAGCGCACTGCCCGCGGCGCTCCTGGGCACAGCGGGACCCCAGCCGCTGGCCTGGGGGCCCCGGGGGCCCCAGGGCGGGGCCCTCTGGGTCTGACTCTCGCCCACCGCCCAGAGCGCCTCCTGAAGCTGCCCCTGGAAGGGCTCCGGGAGTTCCTCCAGGACTCTCTGGCCCAGCCCTGGGCCCTGGAGGACGAGGCCGTGCTGAGACACCTTCGGGCCTCCATGACCCAGCTCCGCAGGATGCGGTGCGACCTGCCCCCGCCAGGTGGGCTCAGGGCCCCGGCCCCTCCCGACTCGGCCTGCTGGGGCCGCCCACAGGGGACAGAGCCCCCGGGGCCCCCGTCCTCATCTCTGGGGCTCTCCTCTTCTGCTCCAGCCTCGGGGACCCCAGGCCAGGGCTGGGCGGGCGGGTACCCACTGCAGGGCCCGGGCGGCAGTGTGGGGGGCTGAGCACAGGGTCAGGCCGGGGGGGGGGGGGTCACGCGGGAGCCGTGAGGACCCCCGGGGCCCCCAGCGGGGGACACACAGCCTGCTGGAGACGCTGACCCCGTCGGCCTCTTTCCAGCGGGACCTGAGGAGTTCCCCACGAGGCCCCTGGGCCTGGAGCCAGTGTCCCCGGCGCCCGGGCCTCTCCTCCCTTCTCCGGCCTCTGAGCCACCGCCCAGGGTGGAGGAGCCGGCCTCCCCGGGCCCAGCCGCCCGGCCTGAGCCGCCCGGACCCCCTCCCGGCCAGGCCATCGTCCAACTTGCCCCCCAGCCCCGGCGGTGGAACTCCCTCCCCACCCTCCCGGGGCAACAAGGCGGTGCAGGCAGGCGGCCCCGGGACACGGCGGGCTTCAAGACAGAAAACGGGGTCTCCTTCCATTTGGCACCTGCCTGGGCCACCCCAGAGGCCCCGCGACGGACCGGGCCCTGGAGCACCCCCGGGACTCCCATCACGCGGTCCCCCCAGCCCCCTAGGGATGACGCTGTCGGGCCCAGGACACCCTTCCTGCCCCGCGGCCACTGCAGCTCGTGCCCCTCGCTGGGCAGTGACGGGCACAGCCAGGGCAGAGCCAGGGCGGCGCTGAGCCCGCTGCCCCGAGGCCCCGCACAGGCCCGGGACCCTCTGCCCCCCGCGTCCACGGGGCAGCTCGATGCTCGCGGGCCTCGGGGGCAGAGCGTGGCGGTGAGGGCGGGGGCCCGGAGGCTCCGGCCCGCCGTCACCGTGCCCTGCCTCGTCTCGCTGTGCCTCCCGGAGGGCGGCACCGCCCGCACGGGACACCAGCCCCTGACCCAGAGGGACCTGGGCTGGCCTGGCCCCGGGCTCTGTGGGGGCAGGGGCGACTCGAGCGCCTGCCCCAGGCCCAGCGCTAATGGGATCCAGCGCCCCGGGGCCCTGGCCAGGCCTGCGTTCTGGCCCCGGGCCGAGCGAGCCCTCTCACAGCAGGATGTGGCCTCCTGGGCCCTGGGCGTGCCCCACAGACCCAGGTCGCTGACCTAGGGCAGCCCTGGGGATCCCGGGACACCCCAGGGCAGGGCAGCGGGGGCAGGCCCGTGGGCCCCACCCACACCCCCACCCCCACCCCCACCCACACCCACACCCACACGAGGAGGCAGGCTCCTCCACGCGCTGGGGCTCCAGCAGTCAGTCACCCGGCCCCAGGGGGCCCGAGGCCGGGGTCCAGCTGCCCTGCGGGGACCCAGCGCAGGAGCCCATGGGCCGCAGGTCCACGTCAGCCCTGCCGCCCCCAGAACCGCCTCTCACCGCCCCGACCTCAGGACACGCGCCCCCACCCGGAGTCGAGTCCGCACAGGCTCCCAGGCGGGGGACGACTCCAGCACCCGCACCCCTGTGGGATTCCCGCTTTCCTCTAAGGACAGGAAGGTCTCCCAGGGGAAGGCGCGCACCCTCGGCTCTGAGCCCCTGTTTGCTGTTGCAAGTTCAATAAAGTGTTGTTGTGTGAGAGGGCACGGCCGGCTCGTTTCTGCGTCTCCCGGAGCTCTGTGCACGGGGTGCGGAGACACCCCCAGAGAGGAGGAGGGGGCGCCGCCCAGGCCCCGACCAGCCCCTGCGGGGGCGCCGCCAGGCACACACAGCTGACGTCCCCACGTGCCTTCCCGGGGCGGCCAGACGCCAGGGTCAGGACCCCGCAGACTCTACTGCGACTCAGCCTGCGCCCGCGGCCAGGACGGGCCCTGGGACAGAGTGACAGCCGGGGAGCCTCAGGTCACCAGGGTCTGTGCTAAGCGCCCTGGGAGGTCTGTGCCCCCTCTGTCCAGGGGGCCTGGGCTGCCCGGGCTCCGGGGCGCTTCCTCCCCTCCCCGCCCCGGGCCTGTGCGCCTGGGGCACAGAGGGCCCGCGGGGCGGTCAGCGTGGCCCCGGAGCGGACGTCAGGACAGCAGGCCCTTGCAGCTCTCACACCTGGGCCACCCTCACCGGGCGGGCTCAGCGTGCACACCCGGTGCTGCTGGATCCCTCGCACCAGAGTGTGGAGGGCACCCTGCACGCCCTGGAGAGTAGGGGCTGGGTGAGCGCGGGGCTCGGCCTGGGGGCAGGCAGCGCAGGGGACCGAGGGACCCCGGCCCCGTCCCCACCCCGACTCCCACACACACACACACACACACAGGCAGCCCCAGGGCTCCCCCCACGGGCAGCCGGCCCCTCAGGAGCTCCCCCCAGGGCGGCCCCGAGGTCTGGCTCCCCGCTGGAGAGGCATCGGGGAGAAGAGAAGCGGCCGGCGCTCGGCGGGGACCCGCTGCCACCCACGGGAATGTGGCCGAGCCGGACCTTCCAGCTCAGCCGACCCCCCGGCGGGACGGGACGGCACGGGACGGCACGGGACGGCACGAGGGGGCCCGGGTCGGCCGGGAGAACCCAGCTAGCCGCCCAGCGCCAGCACCGGAAATGATGGTGTTTCAACCGTTTCGGCGTCAGGACGACGCGGCCCGAGGATCAGATCGCGGCACGGCGACAGACAGGCACACACCCCAAACCCAACAAACGTCGGAATCCCCCGACTGTTGTCAGACAGCAGCCGGACGGTTACAGACGTGACGCTGGGGTCCCCGGTAGGACACACGGAGGACGCTCCAGACCACGGCTGCAGAGGCGCTGGAGGCCCGGGGATGCGCCTGCGGGTGCCCACGGGGAGCGCGGGGCGGCGGGAAGCACCCTACAGAGGGGGGCCCCTCCTGGGAAAGGACGCCGGGTCCCCGCGAAGGCTCCCGATGCTGACAGCTGTCCCCCTCTCCTTCAGCTTCTGGTTCCCCCCCGCCCCATTTTGCTCTTCCTGATTCTCCGTCGGCCTCCGCCCTGCATCCGAGCCACTGACCACACGGGCTTCTTTAGGACGTCGGGTCCCAAAAGGAGGCCGAGCTCTGGCTCCCGGGATCGGGAAGGACCATCGCCGAGGTTTATGCTGATCCCCCCGAGCTCGTGCCTTCCCGGCTCTTCTGTCCTGCAGAACGAGGGGAGGCACGGGCCTTACGGGGAAGGAGGCCCACTCCCACTCGGGCGGGACCGTCCCTCGTGGGGGACCCCGTCATCTGGGCCCGGGAGAGCGAGCGGGGCCATCAAGAACAGGTCGCAGGCTAGACATGGTCCGCTCTGAGGTTTGTCCTGAAGCGAGCACTCCCCTTCCACGTCACGCTGTCTTAGTTCATCCATTTATTGTTTGTTAAAGGTTTTACGTTTATGTCCTCTCTACACCCAACACGGAGTTCCAGCTCACAGTCCTGACATCAAGGTCCCCCGACCAGGCCGGCCAGGCACCCCAGGGCCATGTTTCTCATCTCTTTGCTGGCTCGCCTATCTCTGCACCCAGCTGGGACATCGAGTCCACGACGGGGGAGCTTTAGCTACCTCCGAACCCGCAAGAACCCGGAACGTTCTCGCTGTGTCCCCATCCTAGAACGACCTTCGCCGTCGAACAGCAACTCAAATAAATCGGCAGCCAGCCCAATGACTCCTGGTCAAGGAAACGGCCAACTTGTCACGTGTGTGGGCCCCGCTCCCTGGGCTCCCGGGGCTCCCGGGGAGGCTCCGCTTTCTTTAACATCGACCAAGGTCCCAATGACTCCACCGCACCTCGACGCCGGGGCTCAGTTTCTGCCCTGACACGACACAGGCAGCACGTCGGCTTCAGTTACTACCTGTCAATCAATCAAAGGGAGCCTGGCCGCTCTCGGGGTGGTTGGGGTGGTTGGTAAGAACACGCGACTCTTGTTCTTGGGGCGGAGAGTTCAAGCCCCATGTGGGTGTAGAGATGACAGAAAAATAAAATCTTAAAAAGAAAATCAGTCAGTCGGTCTGGGGGAGACACAGCCCCGGATCCCACAGGGGCAGGGAGCCAGCTGACGGGTCTACGCACACTATTAGAAGCAGCAGAGCACAAAGTCAGAACTTCCAGAAGTCTGCTAGAGGGGGGGACACGCCGGCCTCGACGGTGCTCGGGAGGCGAAGTGGGGGGCGGCCCCTGGAGCGACAGGGTGGGCTCAGGGTCCCCGGGGTCCCAAGGGCGGTGGCGCCAACGGTTCCCAGGCCCAGGAGCGGGGACCCCGGCCGAGGGCCGCGGGACTAGGGCCAGCTGTCTGCCCTGTGTGGCCACAAACTGCAAACCCCTGTGCGGTCACGGGGCCGCGTCCCTGGGCCGGGCCAGCAAAGGCCAGAAGTGGGAGGAGACCCTCCCGGGCGGGAGGAGCACGGGTCTCCCCCAGGGCAGCCCCTAAAACTTGGAGGTTTGAAACTCAGTCACTTGTCCGAGATAAAAAGAAAAAAAACAAAACAAAACAAAACTCGGACACAGGCAGGGTGAACGCAGGGTTCTGACAGAAACGGTGGAGACAAGAGGGCTTGATGGCACATCAGAAACTATATGCCAATAGGACAACCTACAAGAAATGGACACCATGACACTATATATAGAAAACTACAAAAATGAACAAACAAAAAAACGTTAGAACCGGTAAATGAATTCAGTAAAGTCACAGGATACATAATTAATGCACAGAATTCTGTTGCATTCCTATACCTCAGTAAGAAGGTAAGAAAAAGAGAAACTAAGACATTAATAAAAATAAACTTAAAATGAAACAAAAAATAGTATTATACTTAAGAAAAAACCTAAGGAAACAGCTATAAAAACTTACTCTGAAGACGATGATGGAAAGAAATCGATGACACAAAGAAACGGGAAGAGACACTCCACACTCGTGGACTGAAAGGGTACGAAGTGTCTTCACAACCGAGAGCAGCCCAGACATTCCTATAAACCCTATCAAAATGCCCCCAGCATTTCTCACAGAGCTAAGATAAATGATCTTCAACTTTGCATGGAACCTCAAAAGACCCCAGACAGGCGAAGCAGCCTTGCAAAAGAAAAGCAAAGTAGGAAGCTTCACATCGCTAGATTTCCAGTTATGTCACAAAACTGTTGTGATGAAGACAGTACGGTCCTGGCACGACAACGGACACACAGACCAAGAGCACAGAGCAGACCTCCCAGAAATGAACCCACAACTATGTCGTCGTTTAATCCTTGATAAAGCTGGAAAGAATATCCAGTGGGGAAAAAAATCTACAAATGGTGTTGGAAAAACTGGATAGACACAAGCCAAAGAATGAAATTTCTAGTTTTTGATTTTACTTTTGTGTGTGGCTAAATTCCTAGAAAATATATAACCTACCAAAACTGACACATAGAGAAATAGAAAATTTGAATAGACCAATTCTCAGCGAAGCTGTTGAGTAATAGAAAAAAAATTCCCAAAACGCAGAAGTCCACGACCAGATGGCTTCATGAGTGAATTCTATGAAACATTTAAAGAAGTATTAAAGCCTAGAAAGAGTATTATGCTAAGCACAATATGCCAACCCTAACCCTAACCCTAACCCTGACCCTGACCCTGACCCTGACCCTGACCCGGAAGCCTCCCCGCGGGTCCTGAGGAGGCCGGGCCCCTGTGGGCGTGGACGCGACCCCCACACGGCTGTTTCCCGTCTGTTGACTACGTGGGACTCCCAGCGCTGAGAGGGCACCTCCGTGGCTTGTTCCTGCTCTCGGGGGAGACGATTTCAGGTCGTCACCCTCGGGGATGACGTCAGCTGCGGGCCTTCCTACGCGGCCTCTCCTCTGTTGACAGACCTTTCCTAAAACCCCCTGTGCTTTTCATGCTTTGTTCTGTCAAATGCGTTTTCTGCGACTCTTGAGGGGATCGTCTCCTTTCTCTTTGTTTTTGTTGTTTTTTTAAAGATTTTATTTATATATCCTTGAGAGACACCGAGAGACGAGAGAGAGAGAGAGAGAGAGAGAGAGAGAGAGAGAGAGGCAGAGACACGGGCAGAGGGAGAAGAAGGCTCCGTGCAGGGAGCCCGATGTGGGACTCGATCCCGGGACTCCAGGATCACGCCCTGGGCCGAAGGGAAGGCAGGCGCTGAAGCGCTGAGCCCCGCCGCCCCCCTCCGCCCCGGGCCACCCCATGTCCTTTCTCTGGTTAACGGGATGGATCGTGCTGAGTGATCGGAGGGGCCGCGGGGGGCAGGTGGGCAACGTGGATGAACAAATAGGGAAAGCTACAAGCGTGTGGTTCTAAATAAAGGAATCCCGGAAATTTAGAGAGTACGGCCTGGCAATAGAGTCAGGACCGTGGGGACAACTCGGTACGGGGACAGACGGTGACGCCGCTTCTCGCGGGGAGAGCTGAGCGAGGCACAGAATTGTCAAGTCGCCAGCTGTAGCCCTGAAGCTACTGTCCCCTTGGGTGTCGACGGCACTTCAATAGATACCAAGGAAAAGGGGTTTCCGGTGGGAATCCCGGTGGGTCCGTGAAAGGCATTTACACGGTCGTGACGCACACGAAGGCGCCTCTGCAGAGGGGATCCAGATGCTCACGTGTCTTCATGTTAATGTTTAGAAGATGTACTTGGGAGACGGTGCGGGGGGCAGGGGCGGAGGGACAGGGGGAACCTGGAGCGGACTCCTCACCCACCGGAGACCGAGCCCCACCCGAGGCTCCACGCCACAACCTGGAGATCCTGGCTTGAGCCAAACTCAAGAGTCGACGTGGAACCGACGGACGGAACCACCCAGGAGCCCCTCAAATGCTCCTAACTGCAACCCCACGCTGTGAACCCTGGGGGGCGGAGGGGGGCATCTGTGACCCCCAGTCTGCCTTGAAGGGCGGGAGGCCTGCAGGGCCCGAGGATGGGAACTGAGGATGCGGGAGGCTGCCTGCATCGCCTTCCCGCCCGGCGTGGGGACAGGACCCTCCCCCGGGACCCTCGGCCACCAGGGTGAGGGCTGAGTGCTGATTGGACCCCGCCTGCCCACAGTGATGATGCGGGACCCCGCTCTGGGCGGAACTGTGGTGCCCCCGGGTTCCACCGCTGCCTGGTGCCCACTCTGCGTCCGCAGACCTTCGGAGGCACCGGTGCTCCGGATCTGGCTCGCAGCGACCCGACTCTCCTGCTCTCCCCAGTAGCCCAGGACTCGTCTCTCCTCAGTACCCCCACCCTCCCACTCTCCCCAGTACCCCGCTACTCCCACTCTCCCCAGTACCCCCACCCTCCCACTCTCCCCAGTACCCCCACCCTCCCACTCTCCCCAGTACCCCGCTACTCCCACTCTCCCCAGTACCCCCACCCTCCCACACTCCCCAGTACCCCAGTGCATAAAGAGGAGGCGCCCACACAGCGACAGGTCACAGGTGAGTGGCAGCTGATCCCTGATCCCCGCGGGCCACAGTGGGGCCTGTGGATCCGGGTGGGGGCACAGGCCTCCCGCGCTGGGGTCCACAACACCCCGACCCCCATGCGATGACCGTGAGCAGCTCCCACAGCCCTTCCACAGCCCCACGGGGTGAGAGCGGCCACCCTGCTGCCCCCCGTCCAGGGAAGGAGGCTGCAGTCGGAACTCAGGCAGCTCCCCCGGGACCCCCGCTCCCCTGTAAGCCCTCTGCTGTGCAGGCACCCAAGCCATGACCTTTCCAGCATGTCCTAGACGCATGGACCCCGACAGGGGTGACTGTCACCCCCCCATCCCGCCCTGTGCCCGCTGGGTCCCCCTGGCCCGTGAGCAGGCTTGCTCTTCAGGCTCCAAAGAACGTGGAGTCCCTCGTGCTCCCCCAGGGCCCCCCTCAGGCTATTCACACATCGCTGCCCTCAGGGTGGGGAGTTCGGTCGCACTCTTGCTGGCATCAGGTTTTAGTTTTGATGAAGTCCAGTCCGTCGCTTTCTCCCCTTGGTCGTGTGCTTGTGGAATCTCGGAGAAACCTTCCATTCCCGCCCCCCCGCCCCCCCAAGCCCGCAGGGACACTCGCTGGCCGGCCCACCCACCACCATCTCTGCGCCGGCCCCGGGCTGGGAGACGTCACCCCCGAGCATCAGGTGGGCAGTTCCCCGGAGCCCCTGGGTCCCCCGCCCGTGTGCTCCTGATACCGGGGTGGGAGCGCTCTGTGACCCCAGCGTGACGGCGTGCCCTGGGACAGTGGCTGGGAAGGTGGACTGTCGGTGGGCGACGGACAGACAGACAGGCAGCGAGGGCCCGTGTGTGATGCCTGTGCCCCTCGGGGCTACGGGGTTGTCTCCGGCTCCGGTCAGACAGAGGGGCGCCCGCCCACGGGGAGCACCCGGACGCATGTGTCCTCGGAAGGTTCTCACGCGCCGTCATCCTTGGATGTGTTTGGATTGCAGCACGATGCAGGAGGACCCGGAGACCCTGCTGGCCTTGCAAAGGGCCAATATCGTGGCCCAGTACCATCAGGTGAGGCCCAGAAGGGACCATAGACACTACACACCCACGACAGGGGGGACCGTACCTGCAAGAGCAGGGGAGGCTCAAGAGGGGATCAGAGCCAAGGATGAGCCAGGTCAGCCCAGGCAAGGACCACAGTCACCAGGAACAAGTGAGACCCTGGGGATGGTCCCGGTGTCAGTAGCAACTAAGGGTCCATCCTGGATCCTCGTCATTGGTAGCGGAGGAGCCCAGGCACCAGGTACAGGTGAGGCCCGGGTGGGGACCAGAGTCACCAGGTCCAGATGAAGACCACAGCTACCAGGTCCAGGTGAGCCCAGGTGGGGACCAGAGTCACCAGGTTCAGGTGAGGCCAAGGTGGGGACCACAGTCGCAGATCCACATGAGGCTCAGGTGGAGACCAGAGTCACCTGGGTGAAGCCCAGTTGGGGACTAGAGTCACCAGGCCTGGGTGAGGGCCAGGTAGGGATCAGAGTCACCAGGTCAAGTGAGGCCCAGGTGGGGACCACAGTCGCCGGGTCCGGGTGAGGCCCAGGGGGGGATCGTCACTGATAGACAGAAGCAGGTGAGGCTGCCAGGCTGCGCCCACTCTGGCGCCCGGCCAATCTCAGAGGGTCGGCGCTCCCTCAGGATCCAGGGGAGGGAGGAGCCCTTCTGCTCCCTCCTGTCTCTGTCCCCACTCCCCTGCTCTGATCGGTCCCCACCACGGAGCCCCCCTCTGTTGCAGGCGCCCCAAGCAGGGTCTCCGCAGGACCTGTCACTGTGCAAGGTCGCCGACCACCAGGGCTTTCTGCAGTGAGTCCCCTGGACACCCCTCATCCATCCCAGGGCGGGTGGCCTTTGCAGGAACACCTCTCTGGAGGCTGACCCCCCCGCCCCCAGGTCGGGACCTGGTCCCCTGGAGCCCTCTGAGGGCCATGTCTGCGCTGGGTTGCAGCTGAGACACCCCGGAGGCCGACCCGGGACGTGGGCAGGAAGGGAGCTGGGCCCGGGGGAGGCCCCTGGACACTCAGAGGAGGGGCCCCCACGCCTGCTTTGGGCAGGCCCAGGTGTCAGCCTGCTGCATCCGGGGGTGGTGGTGGGGTGGGGTGTCCAGTCCCTTCAGCAGGGGATCCCGCCCGTGAGGGGCTCTGGGGCCGGGGCGTGCTCTCCGTAGGGGGACGGCCTGGTCTGGGCCGAGTCCGCAGGGGTGCTCTCGCCCACACCCGAAGGCTGTTGCGGGGCTGCAGGTGGATGCCGGGGACCAGGCCAGCGCAGGGGGGGGGGGGGGGGCCGCAGAGGGAGGCCCCGACCAGGCAGGAGGAGGCAAGAGGAGGAGGGGGCTGCCCTGGGCGGGAAGGAGGGAGGGGACAGCCCAGTGGCCTAGGTCGCAGGGGACGAGGCTGATGGGTCAACAGCCCCACGAGAACCTGACGGACGCTGGAGACCCCAGGTGGGGCCCCCTCGGCCCTGCTCACGGCCCAGTGTCTGCTGGGATGGCTCAGGGGTGGTCGTGCTCAGGGGCTCCGACAGGACGGGAGGTGAAATGGGCCAGGGTGGCAGAGGGGACAGCAGAGAGGGGAGCCCGGGGACAGCAGGGGGACGGCCAGGGGGCAGGGGGAGGCCGGCTGGACGCTGGGCAGTCAGGCCCTGGGGAGGCGGGGGGACCTCAGCGGGACGGTCACGGGGCACCCGGGCCACGCTGACAGCTCTCGGGCTGGTCCATCGAGGAGGGGGGCAGGTCACCCCCTGGGGGCGCCGAGGGGTCCCCGCCCAGCCCACCACCGGCAAACACCCTCCTCAGACCCCCCAGACGCCGCCCCCGCCCGCCCTCAGGCCGCTGGCAGCCCCTGCCCTCCCCGGGGGAGCCCTGCCCTCCCCAGGACGCTGGGTGCAGACGGGGTGTGTGTGTGTGTGTGTGGCTGTGGGGCCGGGGCCTCAGGGCTCTGCGTCTCCTGCCTTCCAGGGACAGGGAGCTGCCCGACCCCAGCCCCCGCGAGGCCAAGGTGAGAGCCCGTCCTGGGCCCCGGGCAGGACGTGGGGGGGAGCTGGGGCCAGCTGTCTGCACCGCGTCCCCCAGGACATCCCCGGGCGTCTCCCCAGTCCCCCGTCCCAGCGCTGCACGGGCCGCCGGGAACGCACCCGAGACCCGGAGCCGCGGTCCGCGGGGGGCCCTGTGCCTTCCTGGCTCCTCCGGGTCCCGCGGGGCACTGGACGCGGCCCGAGCGCCCACCTCCCGCGGCGGGAGCCTCACCTGCGGCCCCCGCCTGTCCTCTCCCAGAAACTCCGCCAGGAGACCCGGCGCGCGGACAAATGGATAAAAATGCTCAAGCGATGGGACCACTACCTCCCCAGCGAGAAGGTGGGGCGCTGGGTGCCCCCGAGGGCTCTCCGTCCTGACGGGGCTGGGGGGCCGCCCTCAGTGTCCTCCTGCCCCGTCCTCGGGGGAGCCCCCTGCCTGGGGAGAGTCTGCTGGGAGCCCGGGCCTCCCTCCCCAGGCCCCGGGACGGCGGTGGGGGAGCGTCAGGTCGGGGCCAGGGTCCCTGCTCCTCGCGGGGGACGGGGGGGGGTTGGGGGGGGCCCAGATCCAGGGAGACCCAGCCTCTCTGCAGACACCCTGGAGCCGACGCCGGAACCTTCTAGATGCCTCGTGTTCCCTGGGCTCCAAGGGGCCGCCCTGGGCCCCTCTCACCAGCACTGCCTTCCTCCCCGCAGCTGCGACGCCGGGTGTACAAGGGGGTCCCGCCCCAGGTGCGGGGACAGGTGTGGCTGCGATTGCTGAACGTCGACCAGGTTAAGGCCAGCAATGCCGGGAAATACCAGGTGGGACCCGACCCGTCTACTCCCCGTGGACCCTCGGTCCCCTCCCTGCCCAGGGCTGACCCTCCGTGACCCCTCCCCACCCGGGGCTGAACTCCCGTGTCCCCTCCCCACCCGGGCTGATCCTCCACGTCCCCTCCCTGTCCAGGGCTGACCCTCAGTCCCCTCCCCGCCCACGACAGCTGGGCACAGGCCCTCACGCAGGCCCCGCGGGCACGGTGGGCACTCCCGCCGTCCCCGGCCTCCCAGGGGAAGGGTGGAGGTTCCTGCAGGACACACTCCCGTGGTGGCCCCGGGGCTCCCTGCCCAGGACGGCAGCTGCTGACAGGTCGGGGTCTGTGTCCCTGACGCCGGCTCCTCCTCCCGGGGTCTCCCCGCAGGCAATGAAGGAGGCGGCCCTGGTCTCCTCCCGGGACATCGTGCAGATCGACCTGGACGTCAACCGCACGTTCCGCAGTCACACCATGTTCTGGGACCGCTACGGGGTCGGGTGAGGCTGCTGGGCCAGCGGGGTTCGGGGGTCGGGGGCCCGGCCTGGGAGAGGCCCGGGGGCTTCTGTGCTGGGGACACGGGGTCTCCGAGGCCGGGGGGAGCGACGGCAGCAAACAACACACTGCCACGTGGTAGGGTGCTGGGGATGACCCCCGTGCCCCCAACCCCAGGGTCTCGGGGATGGGGAGGCCGCAGGACGGGGCCTCCAGGGGTCACCGTCTGAGCTGAACCCCAAGGGGGTGAGGGGCGGCCCCGTGAAGAGCAGGGGGCCGGGGTGGGGGCGTGGGGGGCACGAAGGGGACCTGGGGCCAGGGTGCATGGCCGCGGCTGGACCGGGACACGTGGACCCGACGAGGGTCGGACAGGTCAGGGTGACACCCACCCTCCGGTGCTTTATGTACTTCTGAATTCTGGGCATTTTGTTTTAGACAATTTGCACTTGGTGAGCACACACGGCATGACGCCGCCCCCCCCCCCCCCCCCCCCCCCCCGCCCCAGACGCCGCCCCGGTCCAGGCAGGCCCTGCGCGGAGCACACGGGGCCCCAGGGGCAGGGGCAGGGGTCACAGCAAACCCCAGACTGGGGTCGCGCCTTTATCTGTAGACGTCTCCGTGTGCACCTTAGAGAAGGGGGTGCCCTGTGTCCGCAGCCCCCCACCCCATCCCCTCACCCACCGCCCCCACGCCATCCCCCTGCATCACCCCCCACGCCATCCCCCACAACCCCAGACCCCCACCCCTACACTATCGGTCCCGCCCCCACCCCCACCCCACCCCACCCCCACGAGGACGCGGTGCAGCTGCCCCCTGTGGGACATGCTCAGCCTCCCCGGCCACCTTGGGGTTCTCTGGACGGCCTGCTCCCGTCAGAAGCCCGGGTGTCCCGCAGAGTCCCCAGGGGCCGCGGGGAGGTGGGGAAGGCAGGGAGCCCCCCGACAGGGGCTTGCAGGTGGGTGGAGCATAGGGTGCAGCTACCTGTGTGTGCAGCGGGCGGGGTGTGTGGGAGCCCGGGACCCCTGGGGTGACCTGCAGGGGCGCCAGGGGCGGGGCTGGGGATACGCCAGGCATGGGTGGCTGGGCTTCCCGGGCGGGCCGCTCGGACCGTCTCCCCACGAGAACTCGGTGCTCCTCCCTGCAGGGAACCTGCTGCCCCCCGGGGCCCCCGCGGCCCTCAGAGCGCGGCCGGGTCAGGCTGACCTGTGACCCCCGGCCCGGGGGGAGCCGGCCTCCAGCAGCCCGGGCCCGGGGGCCGCGGAGCCGGGGTGCAGACTCAGGCCGCCGTGCGGGGGGCATCGGGCGGCTCCTGGCAGCGCTGAGGGGGCCGCACCCCGTACCCCCCCGTGCTCAGATAGTGACCCCAGGGGTTCGCAGCCTGTATCGGGGTCACACCTGCACGACGTTCCCTGCTCTCCTCACGGCGGCTCAGACCTGGAGCCCCGAGATGCTCTGGGATGGGCGGGCCCGGGGTGCCCCCCACAGAGTCCAGCCCAGGGACACCTGGGAAGACCTGGGGGTGCGCTCAGGGCCACGGATGCCCCGGCTGCGTGGGCTCGGGGCAGGGGTCACGTGGGGCTGGTGGTGTTCCCGGGACACGGGGCCGGGCCAGGCCAGGGCAGCGGAGGAGAGGCGTCAGGGGCTGCGGGGACCGGGGCAGGGGGAGCGCTGGCTCCCATGGGGGCGTGCGGGGGGGGGGGGGGGCCGCTCCAGGGCTGGAGGCCCGGGGCGCTGGCGGCGCTGGGGGAGCCCGGAGCTGCACACCCCACGGCGGGAGCCGCTCGGAGGCGTCGGACACCCCAGGGTGCACTGAACCCCCGGCACGCTGCACGTGTGAGGTCGCCGCCTGTCCCCGTGCGCAGACCTGACCCCGGAGATCGGCCCCCGCGGAGGGGCCCTGCGGGCCGCGGGGCCTGCGGGGCCGGTGTCGGCACCTCGGCGGCCTCGCTGGGCGGGGGCTGACTGAGCAGAGCCCCCCGCTGTCCCCCCTCCTAGGCAGCGAGCCCTGTTCTGCGTACTGGCAGCCTACTCGCTGTACGACACGGTGAGTGTCCCTGCCCCCGCCTCCTGCCCCGCGGGCGGCCTTGTCCTGAGTGGTGGTGACCAGCGGGACTCACAGTTATGGCCCCGGCTCCACGGCCCCCGAGATGCCGGGGAGGGTCTCTCTCCTCCGGGATGGGCAGGGGGCGGGGTGCAGACCTCCCAGGGGAGGCAGGGCCTGCGTGCCCGAGGGCCGGGGCTGCCCGGGGCCCCCGCGTGCACCGCGGCCGTCCTAGAGCTCGGGTCTGGACCCTGACAGACGGCACTACCGACGAGAGCCCGGGCGGGGAAGGCTCCCACTCCCCCGAAGGGAACGAGGCCGAGGCGCCCAGGAGGCCGCCCCCTTCCACGGCGCATTCCAGAAGGGTCCCCGAGGACCCCAGCTCACACGCTCCCCGGCCCCGCGGGGTGTCCTGGCCCAGCTCCCCTCGTGGGACCTGCCAGGGGCCACAGTCAGGCCCCCCCACCCCCCCGCCGACCTGCCCTCTGGGGGGTCTCCAGACCTGGCGGGTCCCCTACAGCCTGGCACAGCTCACGGAGGCCCCTCCTGCTGGCCTGAGGACGGGGGTCCTGGCACGGCGGCCGCAGGGCTCGGTAGCGGGGCCCGGGGTGCTCGCGCCCCAGCTGGTCCGGGTGGCCCTCACCTGCTCCCCCGCCCTCTGGGAGCCCCCTCCGGGAGCCCGGGCTGGGAGGGAGCCGGGGGAGCCTGACGCCCGCGGGGAGGGCTCAGAGGGGGCCTCGGGGCGCACGCCCTCCGTGGGGCTCTGGCTCTTGCAGGAGGTGGGCTACTGCCAGGGCATGAGCGAGATCGCGGCCGTCCTCCTCATGTTCCTGCCCGAGGAGGATGCCTTCTGGGCGCTGGCCCAGCTGATGGTGGGCGACCGGCACTCCATGCACGGTAGGGGCCCGCCGGGGAGCTCAGGAGGGCCTCCCTGCAGGCTGCTGCACCGGGGGGCAGGCGGGGACCCCCCAGCTCGCCCCCCCACGGGCAAGGGCCCCGCCTCCCCGGTGGCCTCGGGGTCCCAGAGCCACGGCCACCCGCCCCACCGTCTGCAGGCCAGGCACGCACTCCCGTTGCTCCCCCAGCCTCCCGCCGGGCTGCCGGCTTGTCCCCCAGGCCCCCCTGCCAGCCCACGGCCACACGGGGCCCAGGGGGCAGCGTCTCCCCCTCCCGGGGGCCCCCAGCCTCACTCCCAAGCCCCACAGCAGAGGGCCGTGCACGCCCATCACCCTCCCCTTGGCCTGCACCCGCTGCCCCTCGGGGCTGGGGACCCGCCTGTCCCCGCGGCGGCCCCCGCAGGAGAGAGGGTGCTGGGTCAGCCGGGCCCGGTCCTCAGCCCCCAGCCCACGCCCCGCGGGGTCTCTGTGAGGACGAGGGTCCCCGGGCCCCGCGCCCCCGGCCTGGGAGGCAGGCCCTGCCCTCTGGGAAGAGCGGATCCAGCCAGGGCTCCGAGGGCGGTGGGCACACGGGGGTCAGGGCGTGGCGGGGAGGCCCCTGCCCCGACACCCCCCACCCCGCCTGGTGCAGGAGGAGGCCCTGACCGTGGGGGCCTGGGGCCTTCTCAGGCTTCTTCGTCCCGGGCTTCCCGAAGCTCCTCAGGTTCCAGAGACATCACGAGCGGGTCCTCCAAAGAGCTCTCCCGGACCTGAGGAAGCACATGGCGAGTGGGGGCGAGTGGGAGCTCCTGAGGCTCCGTCCCCGGAGCCCGGGGCAGGGGGTGGGGGGCATGGCCCTCCCTCCGAGCTGCCCAGAGTTGGGGTCACGTTCCTCCCCCTGGGGCCCGGGGGCGCCCTCGGGGCTGGGCTGGGCCGTGGGGAGCGCGTCCACCCGGCTCCAGGGGCCGCGGCGTGGGGCCTGAGCACCCCCTGCCCTCCCGCCAGGACGAGGAGCAGATGTCCACCGGCATCTACAGCCCCAAATGGTTTCTCCAGTGCTTCCTCGGCCGGGTGAGGCCGGCCCCCGGGACCCCCGCTCCCGGACCTGCCCCCTGCCCCCGGGGAGGGCCCAGCTCAGCCCCACCCTCCAGACGAGCCAGGCCCGACCCCGGGGTCCTGAGGCTGAGGCTGAGGCTCGCAGCCCAGCCCGTCCTGGAGAAGCCCAGAGGGTCCCTGGACGAGGTCCTGGGGGGCGGCCCGTCTCTGCCTCAGCTCCCCCGGGGGAGGCCGGGTCAGCCCGGGGTGTGGACTGGCCCTCGGCCCATCGGGCGGCCAGCCTGGGGTCCTCTCGAGGCGTGGTGTCGTCAAGTGCGGGCACAGTCTGTGCCCCCAGGGGTGCGGGAGGTGCTGGCCTGGGTCGGAACCCGGAGCGGCCGGGAGTCCCTGATCTCCCTGGGAGGAGGGCACGCACGGGGAGGCGGGGGGCGGGGGGCGGGGGGCGGGGGGGGGGGGGCGCTGCGGGGCCTTGTCGCAGGCAGCCGGGGGCCAGATGGCAGGCCTAGCCTAGCCCCAGCCGAGCCCCCCAGGGGCCCTGCTCAGGCCGCTCCTCCCACCCCGCCGTCCCCCTAGACCCCCTTCTCGCTCACCCTGAAGCTGTGGGATGCCTACGTGTTGGATGGGGAGAGGGTGCTCACGGCCATGGCCTATACCATCCTCAAGGTGCACAGGAGTAAGTGAGCCCCCGGGAGCCCAGGTGTGCCGGGGGCGGGGGGCAGGGGCGGTGACCCTGGGCTCTGAGCAGCACCCAGACCTGGGGCGGGGGGACGGCGGGGCAGGCGGGTGCAGCGGGGCTCCCCGAGTGGAGCAGCGGGCAGGGGCCACCCCGGCCAGCGCACTGCCCGCGGCGCTCCTGGGCACAGCGGGACCCCAGCCGCTGGCCTGGGGGCCCCGGGGGCCCCAGGGCGGGGCCCTCTGGGTCTGACTCTCGCCCACCGCCCAGAGCGCCTCCTGAAGCTGCCCCTGGAAGGGCTCCGGGAGTTCCTCCAGGACTCTCTGGCCCAGCCCTGGGCCCTGGAGGACGAGGCTGTGCTGAGACACCTTCGGGCCTCCATGACCCAGCTCCGCAGGATGCGGTGCGACCTGCCCCCGCCAGGTGGGCTCAGGGCCCCGGCCCCTCCCGACTCGGCCTGCTGGGGCCGCCCACAGGGGACAGAGCCCCCGGGGCCCCCGTCCTCATCTCTGGGGCTCTCCTCTTCTGCTCCAGCCTCGGGGACCCCAGGCCAGGGCTGGGCGGGCGGGTACCCACTGCAGGGCCCGGGCGGCAGTGTGGGGGGCTGAGCACAGGGTCAGGCCGGGGGGGGGGGGTCACGCGGGAGCCGTGAGGACCCCCGGGGCCCCCAGCGGGGGACACACAGCCTGCTGGAGACGCTGACCCCGTCGGCCTCTTTCCAGCGGGACCTGAGGAGTTCCCCACGAGGCCCCTGGGCCTGGAGCCAGTGTCCCCGGCGCCCGGGCCTCTCCTCCCTTCTCCGGCCTCTGAGCCACCGCCCAGGGTGGAGGAGCCGGCCTCCCCGGGCCCAGCCGCCCGGCCTGAGCCGCCCGGACCCCCTCCCGGCCAGGCCATCGTCCAACTTGCCCCCCAGCCCCGGCGGTGGAACTCCCTCCCCACCCTCCCGGGGCAACAAGGCGGTGCAGGCAGGCGGCCCCGGGACACGGCGGGCTTCAAGACAGAAAACGGGGTCTCCTTCCATTTGGCACCTGCCTGGGCCACCCCAGAGGCCCCGCGACGGACCGGGCCCTGGAGCACCCCCGGGACTCCCATCACGCGGTCCCCCCAGCCCCCTAGGGATGACGCTGTCGGGCCCAGGACACCCTTCCTGCCCCGCGGCCACTGCAGCTCGTGCCCCTCGCTGGGCAGTGACGGGCACAGCCAGGGCAGAGCCAGGGCGGCGCTGAGCCCGCTGCCCCGAGGCCCCGCACAGGCCCGGGACCCTCTGCCCCCCGCGTCCACGGGGCAGCTCGATGCTCGCGGGCCTCGGGGGCAGAGCGTGGCGGTGAGGGCGGGGGCCCGGAGGCTCCGGCCCGCCGTCACCGTGCCCTGCCTCGTCTCGCTGTGCCTCCCGGAGGGCGGCACCGCCCGCACGGGACACCAGCCCCTGACCCAGAGGGACCTGGGCTGGCCTGGCCCCGGGCTCTGTGGGGGCAGGGGCGACTCGAGCGCCTGCCCCAGGCCCAGCGCTAATGGGATCCAGCGCCCCGGGGCCCTGGCCAGGCCTGCGTTCTGGCCCCGGGCCGAGCGAGCCCTCTCACAGCAGGATGTGGCCTCCTGGGCCCTGGGCGTGCCCCACAGACCCAGGTCGCTGACCTAGGGCAGCCCTGGGGATCCCGGGACACCCCAGGGCAGGGCAGCGGGGGCAGGCCCGTGGGCCCCACCCACACCCCCACCCCCACCCCCACCCACACCCACACCCACACGAGGAGGCAGGCTCCTCCACGCGCTGGGGCTCCAGCAGTCAGTCACCCGGCCCCAGGGGGCCCGAGGCCGGGGTCCAGCTGCCCTGCGGGGACCCAGCGCAGGAGCCCATGGGCCGCAGGTCCACGTCAGCCCTGCCGCCCCCAGAACCGCCTCTCACCGCCCCGACCTCAGGACACGCGCCCCCACCCGGAGTCGAGTCCGCACAGGCTCCCAGGCGGGGGACGACTCCAGCACCCGCACCCCTGTGGGATTCCCGCTTTCCTCTAAGGACAGGAAGGTCTCCCAGGGGAAGGCGCGCACCCTCGGCTCTGAGCCCGTTTGCTGTTGCAAGTTCAATAAAGTGTTGTTGTGTGAGAGGGCACGGCCGGCTCGTTTCTGCGTCTCCCGGAGCTCTGTGCACGGGGTGCGGAGACACCCCCAGAGAGGAGGAGGGGGCGCCGCCCAGGCCCCGACCAGCCCCTGCGGGGGCGCCGCCAGGCACACACAGCTGACGTCCCCACGTGCCTTCCCGGGGCGGCCAGACGCCAGGGTCAGGACCCCGCAGACTCTACTGCGACTCAGCCTGCGCCCGCGGCCAGGACGGGCCCTGGGACAGAGTGACAGCCGGGGAGCCTCAGGTCACCAGGGTCTGTGCTAAGCGCCCTGGGAGGTCTGTGCCCCCTCTGTCCAGGGGGCCTGGGCTGCCCGGGCTCCGGGGCGCTTCCTCCCCTCCCCGCCCCGGGCCTGTGCGCCTGGGGCACAGAGGGCCCGCGGGGCGGTCAGCGTGGCCCCGGAGCGGACGTCAGGACAGCAGGCCCTTGCAGCTCTCACACCTGGGCCACCCTCACCGGGCGGGCTCAGCGTGCACACCCGGTGCTGCTGGATCCCTCGCACCAGAGTGTGGAGGGCACCCTGCACGCCCTGGAGAGTAGGGGCTGGGTGAGCGCGGGGCTCGGCCTGGGGGCAGGCAGCGCAGGGGACCGAGGGACCCCGGCCCCGTCCCCACCCCGACTCCCACACACACACACACACACACACAGGCAGCCCCAGGGCTCCCCCCACGGGCAGCCGGCCCCTCAGGAGCTCCCCCCAGGGCGGCCCCGAGGTCTGGCTCCCCGCTGGAGAGGCATCGGGGAGAAGAGAAGCGGCCGGCGCTCGGCGGGGACCCGCTGCCACCCACGGGAATGTGGCCGAGCCGGACCTTCCAGCTCAGCCGACCCCCCGGCGGGACGGGACGGCACGGGACGGCACGGGACGGCACGAGGGGGCCCGGGTCGGCCGGGAGAACCCAGCTAGCCGCCCAGCGCCAGCACCAGAAATGATGGTGCTTCTTCAACCGTTTCGGCGTCAGGACGACGCGGCCCGAGGATCAGATCGCGGCACGGCGACAGACAGGCACACACCCCAAACCCAACAAACGTCGGAATCCCCCGACTGTTGTCAGACAGCAGCCGGACGGTTACAGACGTGACGTGACGCTGGGGTCCCCGGTAGGACACACGGAGGACGCTCCAGACCACGGCTGCAGAGGCGCTGGAGGCCCGGGGATGCGCCTGCGGGTGCCCACGGGGAGCGCGGGGCGGCGGGAAGCACCCTACAGAGGGGGGCCCCTCCTGGGAAAGGACGCCGGGTCCCCGCGAAGGCTCCCGATGCTGACAGCTGTCCCCCTCTCCTTCAGCTTCTGGTTCCCCCCCGCCCCATTTTGCTCTTCCTGATTCTCCGTCGGCCTCCGCCCTGCATCCGAGCCACTGACCACACGGGCTTCTTTAGGACGTCGGGTCCCAAAAGGAGGCCGAGCTCTGGCTCCCGGGATCGGGAAGGACCATCGCCGAGGTTTATGCTGATCCCCCCGAGCTCGTGCCTTCCCGGCTCTTCTGTCCTGCAGAACGAGGGGAGGCACGGGCCTTACGGGGAAGGAGGCCCACTCCCACTCGGGCGGGACCGTCCCTCGTGGGGGACCCCGTCATCTGGGCCCGGGAGAGCGAGCGGGGCCATCAAGAACAGGTCGCAGGCTAGACATGGTCCGCTCTGAGGTTTGTCCTGAAGCGAGCACTCCCCTTCCACGTCACGCTGTCTTAGTTCATCCATTTATTGTTTGTTAAAGGTTTTACGTTTATGTCCTCTCTACACCCAACACGGAGTTCCAGCTCACAGTCCTGACATCAAGGTCCCCCGACCAGGCCGGCCAGGCACCCCAGGGCCATGTTTCTCATCTCTTTGCTGGCTCGCCTATCTCTGCACCCAGCTGGGACATCGAGTCCACGACGGGGGAGCTTTAGCTACCTCCGAACCCGCAAGAACCCGGAACGTTCTCGCTGTGTCCCCATCCTAGAACGACCTTCGCCGTCGAACAGCAACTCAAATAAATCGGCAGCCAGCCCAATGACTCCTGGTCAAGGAAACGGCCAACTTGTCACGTGTGTGGGCCCCGCTCCCTGGGCTCCCGGGGCTCCCGGGGAGGCTCCGCTTTCTTTAACATCGACCAAGGCCCCAATGACTCCACCGCACCTCGACGCCGGGGCTCAGTTTCTGCCCTGACACGACACAGGCAGCACGTCGGCTTCAGTTACTACCTGTCAATCAATCAAAGGGAGCCTGGCCGCTCTCGGGGTGGTTGGGGTGGTTGGTAAGAACACGCGACTCTTGTTCTTGGGGCGGAGAGTTCAAGCCCCATGTGGGTGTAGAGATGACAGAAAAATAAAATCTTAAAAAGAAAATCAGTCAGTCGGTCTGGGGGAGACACAGCCCCGGATCCCACAGGGGCAGGGAGCCAGCTGACGGGTCTACGCACACTATTAGAAGCAGCAGAGCACAAAGTCAGAACTTCCAGAAGTCTGCTAGAGGGGGGGACACGCCGGCCTCGACGGTGCTCGGGAGGCGAAGTGGGGGGCGGCCCCTGGAGCGACAGGGTGGGCTCAGGGTCCCCGGGGTCCCAAGGGCGGTGGCGCCAACGGTTCCCAGGCCCAGGAGCGGGGACCCCGGCCGAGGGCCGCGGGACTAGGGCCAGCTGTCTGCCCTGTGTGGCCACAAACTGCAAACCCCTGTGCGGTCACGGGGCCGCGTCCCTGGGCCGGGCCAGCAAAGGCCAGAAGTGGGAGGAGACCCTCCCGGGCGGGAGGAGCACGGGTCTCCCCCAGGGCAGCCCCTAAAACTTGGAGGTTTGAAACTCAGTCACTTGTCCGAGATAAAAAGAAAAAAAACAAAACAAAACAAAACTCGGACACAGGCAGGGTTAATGCAGGGTCTGTAGAAGCGGTGGAGGCCCGGGGCCCGGGGGGCTCCTCTGTGGAGGCCCCTGCAGACCGGGGCGCGGATGCTCAGCCCCCGGCCCAGGGGACTTGGCGCCCCCACCCACATCCCGCTCTCAGGCTCGGGGGCAGTACAGCACTGCCCGTGGGAGGCAGACCCCGCCTCTGACCCGCAGGTGCATTGCTCCGGAGGCAGGTGCATCGCCCCCGAGGCAGGTGCGCACCTGACATCAGTGCCGAGGCTCGAGGAGTAGCATGGCGCTGCCCGCGGGAGGCCAGACCCTGCCTCTGATCCGCAGGTGCATCGTCCCCGAGGCAGGTGCGCACCTGAAGTCAGTGCGGCGGCCCCGCCTCCAGACCCCGACTGGACCTCTGGCTGCTGCCAGATTGAGGTACCGCAGAGGCCGCAGAGCTCCAGCTCCGGAAGGAGAGCGGGGTCGAGCTTCCTCTGTACTTTGGGCTTGCTTTATTTTCATTTCTTTTCTTCAATTCTTTTTTATTAATTGCTTGATTTTAGTTTTTATGTATATACCTTATATATTACTTTTGTTTACTTTCATTGTACTTTGAGCTGAAAAAGGACAGCAACAAAGCCTAAAGCCTTCAGCAGAAGGGAAATAATAAAGATGAGAGCAGAAATAGACAATACAGAAACAACAAAACAGTAGAATGGAATAGCGAAACTAAGAGCCGGTTCTTCAAATACTTAATAAAATGGATCAAGCCCTAGCCAGCCTCATCAACAAGAAAAGAGAAGGGACCTTCTCTAAATAAAATCACAAATGAGAGAGGAGAGATCACAATCAACACCAGAAAAATAAGACAATTATAAGGGAATACTATGAAAGATTATATGCTAACAAACTGGGAGACCTGGAAGAAATGGACAAATCCCTAGAAATGTGCAAACGAGCAAAACTGAAATAGGAAGAAATAGAAAATGTGAACAGACCCATAACTAGCAAAGGAATTGAATCAGCAAGGCACCTGGGTGCCTCGGTGTTTGAGCAATTGCTTTGGCTCCAGTCAGGATCCCGGGGTCCTAGGGGATTGAGTCCCACATCAGGCTCCCCACATGGAGCCTGATTTTCTCTCTGCATGTGTCTCTTCCTCTCTCTGTGTCTTTCATGAAAAAATAAATACAATCTTTTTTAAAAAAAGGAAAGAGGACCCAAATAAAATCACAAATGAGAAGAGAAATAACAACAAACACCACAGAAATACCAACGATTATAAGAGAACATTATGAAAAATTATATGCCAACAACTTAGAACCTGGAAGAAATAGATCAATTCCTAGAATTGGATAACATAGCAGAAATGAAAAAGGAAGAAATAAGAAACTGGAACAGACAGATAACCAGCAAAGAAATTGAATCAGCAACCAAAAATCTCCCAAGAAACAAAGTCCAGGACCAGATGGCCTTCCCGGGGCAATTCTACCGGATATCTAAAGAAGAGTTAATATCCATTCTTCTCAAATTATGCTCAAAGCAATCTATACATTTAATGTGATCCCCATCAACATAGCAATGGTATTTTTCACAGAACTGGAACAAATGATCCTAAAATTTGTATAGAACCACGGAAGATGGGCTGCCCTGGATCTCTGCCCCCCCCCCCCTCTCTCTCTCTCTCTCTCTCTCTCTCTCTCTCTGTCCCTTCTCTGTGTATTCTCATGAATAAATAAATAAAATCTTTAACAAAACAAAAACAAACCACGGAAGATTGAAAATAGCCAAAGCAGTGTTGAAACAAAACCAAAAAAAAAAAAAAAAAAAACCAAAGCTGGGGTTCCAGATTTCAAGTTATATCACCGAGCTCTAGCGATCCAAAGAGTATGGTGCGGGCACAAGAAAGAGAGCCTTAGATCAATAGAATAGAATGGAAAACCGGAACAAGACACACACCTGTAACTCTATGATCAATTAATCTTCAACAAAGCAGGAAAGAATATCCAACAGCAAAAAGTCTCTTCAACAAACGGTGTTGGGAAAACTAGGCAGTCACGTGCAGAAGAATGAAACAGGACCACTTTCTTACACCATGTATGTAAAAAATAAATTCAAAATGGATTAGGGACCTAAATGTGAGACCTAAAACCATAAAAAGAAGAAAAGATAGGCAGCAATGTCTTGGACATGGGCCATTGGATCTTCTTTCAAGACACGCCTCTGAGGCGAGGGAAACAAAAGCAAAAATAAACTATTGGGACTTCATCAAGTTGAAAAGGTTCCGCACAGTGGAGGAAACAACCGTAGTGAAAAGGCAACGTACAAAATGAGAGGAGATATTTGTAAACGACGCATCCGATAAAGAGTTAGTGTCCAAAATAGATAAAGCAAATATAAATCTCAGCATCCTAAACACAAATTACCAACCGAAAATGGGCAGAAAACCATGAATGGACATTGTCTCTGACAGGACATCCAGATGGCCACCAGACACACGGAAAGTCACTCAGCATCACCCATCACCAGGGAAATGCAGACCCAAACCACAATGAGATGTCACCTGACAGCCGTCAGAATGGCTAAAATTCACAACACGAGAAACAACAGGTGTTGGTGAGGCTGGGGAGAAGGGGGAGCCCCCTTGCACTCCTGGTGGGAATGCGAACAGGTGCGGCCACTGTGGAGAACGGTGCGGAGGGACCTCAAGAAGTTAAAAGTAGAGCGACCCTACGATCCTGGAATTGCGCAGCAAGGTACTTGCCCCGAGGATACAGAAGTACAGATCCTAAGGGGGACGTGCAGCCCAGTGTCTGCAGCAGCGTCATCAACAGCAGCCGAACAGCGGACCGGGCCCAGGCGTCCACCGACAGATGAGTGGGCACAGACGATGGGGGAAATACAGTCACTGCGACGTCACTCGGTCATCAGAAGGGATGGAATGAAGCCATTGACAACGATGTGGGAGAACCGGAAAGGACTGATGCTAAATGAACTAAGTCAGTCAGAGAAAGACAAATACCATACGATTGCGTTCACGTGTGGATTTTAAGAAACCAATCAAACTGCAAAGGGGCGGGGGGCAGGGGGAGATGAGAGAAGCAAACCAAGAAACACATTTAACCATACAGAATAAAGTAATAAATACCAGAGGAATGGGGGGGGGGGTGGATAGGGAAATGGGATGGGGATGACGGAGGGCACCTGTGACGAGTACCAGGCATTGTAGCCAATGATTGAATCACTATGTGGTACACTGAAACTATGTTATACTGTGTTAACAAACCAAAACAAGCCTGAAAAAATATGGTCTACATCCTCTATCATTAGGAAGTTACCAATGAGAACAGCAGCGAGATAGTGCTACACACCATTTAGAGATGCTAAAGTCCAAAAAAAAGGATCCCAGTTGCTGGAGGGTTGTATATGACAGGAATGCTCCTTCATGCTGGGGATGTGCATACGGTTGCTTTGGAAGACAGTTTAGCAGTTTTTTCCAAGGCTAAATAAATCTCTCCTGAGGGCCCAACATTCATACTTCTAGTATTTAGACAATTGTTTTGAAAAAACTGTTTCCACGCAAAAACTAGCATGCGAGTATGCGCGGTAGCTCTATTCATCGTAGCTAAAACCTTAAAGAGATCAGGATGTCCTTCAGTACATGAACCCATAAGCAAACTGCGGTGCATCCAAGTGAAGGGTGCCAGAAAGGCCACACCAGCCTGCGAGAAGGGTGCACATGGGGCCGGCTGGGCCCGTGCACACAGTCCTGTATGAATCCATGCGTGTCCCCCGAGTGCCCTCACCGGTCAGGGCTGTGCTGGTCCCTGGAGCCGCCCGGGCAGAATGGGGCCAGGAGCACTCTTCCCAGGTGGGGCAGTGGAAAGAACAATACATAACCTCTGACACCCTCCACAAGCCTTGACTGGGGTTGGGTTGGATTTGAAACAGTAAGTGACCAGGTAAACACTTCATTCTTCTATTAGAGCCTCTATTAGAGGACCAAAGGGCAGAAAACCAATGCTTCAGCTCAAGTCTGGACTCACATGTGACCCTGGGCAAGTCCTGTCCACCCTGGGGGCCCAGGCAGATGGAGGAGAGGAAGAGAGCCAGTTATGTTTAAACTTAACTCTGACCCTGACCCCGACCCCAAACCCCTAACCCCAGACTTTGACCCTAAGCCCAAACCTGAATCTATACCTTATTTCCTAACTACATACCAGAACCATCTGACCTGCATTATCCTACTACGCCATAAGCTGAGCATGCAGCCCTTTGTAATAAGCTGTAATTGTGACAAGCTGCCTTACTTTCTCTGGTGTGGGAGATACCTAGTTCTTGGGTGTTGGCCTTTTTGCCCCCTTCTTTCTTTTTTTTTTTAAGATTTTATTTGTTTACTTGAAACAGGGAGCACAAGTGGACAGAGTGGGAGGCAGAGGGAGAGGGAGAAGCAGGCTTTCCACTGAGCACACAGGCTTTCCATGCAGGGCTCAGTCCCAGGACCCTGCGTTCATGTCCTGAGCCGAAGGCAGATGCTTCACCAACTGAGTCACCCAGGTGCCCCTGCCCCCTTCTTCTTTCACTCTTCAATTCAAACCTCAAGTCATCTATATGTTCAACAGTTCTCAGGACAATAATATTTCTGGTGTTTTGAGATCTTGTATATTTCTTAGTGTTTCTTCTTCATCTTAAATGTAGGTAAAAAATTATTGCAAATTTGAACACATTTCTGAATTTATATGAGAATATTAATAATTCTACTTTTAAAATTAAATATGACATATTTCTGACACACAAAGTATAGAGCACAATTTAATAAGCACACACATTTCATCACTTTGCTTAAAGCTAAGGTTACCTTACACAAAAAAAGTAACCACTACCCTTTTGTAGGTTTATTGATTTCTATAATTGTATGATAATGTTTCCAATATTATAAAACATTCTACATTACATACCTGTTGCTATTTTATAAAGTTTAAAACTTATATACATGGTATCATAATCTAAACCTTACATTTAATCTTTAAAATGTTTTTTAAACATTTTAAACAATAATTTGTAAACATTTGAAAACAATAATTTAATTACAGTTCTTTGGATTGTTAACTCAGTTCAATGGGGACGATAAATGTAACTCATGTCATCAATAAGCATGTTAATCTATATTCATACAAATGACTCCTGTGGTGCAGAAGAATGCTAAAGAGTGTTCTATGATCAATGAATTTTCTTTAAGAAGAGAAAAATCTTTTTGGGGGTTTCATGAAATTTATTCTATTTTCATTTTTAATTAGAAAGAAAGAACAGATAGTTGGGTAACATGATGAAAAAAAGTTATTAAATTTCTCCAGTTGCTCCTTTTTCTTACTTGTATAAACTAAATAAACAGTAAGAAAGGTGTTGGTCCAGTAAAAGAAAACAAAGCAGCTCACCAGTATGAGAATGACGTGAGTAGCCTTGTTTTCAGGAGAGCGTGAAGACTGGATGGTACTGCGAACATTCTGAGCTGCTCTGTGATGTCTGTAAAGGATATTCACCATGTAGATGCTACTACATGTCATCAGAGAGAGAAAGGACAAATCTCGAAGGAATACCGTACTTAGAAATATTGATGATATCTGGCCATCATGTGCACTGCTTTTACAATAAGCAATCTGATACCCAAGTCTATCATCGGTGATATTCCTGTTGGCCACAGTTCGTAAAAGGACCACAGAATAGATGGCCATGTTGATCATCCAGAAGAAAAGTAAGGAGGGTTGAAGGAATGCAGGGATTTTGTATTTGAGCCAGGCCCATTTATGACTACTTGGAGTAATAGTCACTGCCTGAAATGTACTCTGGAGGGCGGTTGTGCACAGAGAAATGCTCCGGGTAACTCTCTGAATATAGAGCACTGTTTTACATCCAGTATCGCCCATCTCCACTCTAATTCCAAAAGATGTAATTATATTTGGAATCCCTCTGAATATGAGCGTCGGAGCATTAGCCAAAGTTAAGTGGGCAAGAATCATATCTACAGGCTTCTTCTTATGAGGAAAAATTAAACATGTGTACATATATAATGTAAATAACAAAGAATTCCCCATGAAACCAATACAAGTTTGAAAGATAAAGAAAATCCCCCAAATTATGTCACTGGAAATCATTGTCTTTCAGTCTCTCTTAGATCTTCAAACCAAGTCCAGTACATCCTATAGACAAATAATTTAATTATGAATATAAATAGTAAAGGTAATTGAGACTGAGGGCTAAGCTATCAAGTTTCAGGGAGTCTTCCTGCAGAATTGGCAACTACGTAGCTATACGAGGGATCATCCAGGTTCTTAAAGAACAGAACTGTCAAGGAACAGAATTCAATTTTTATGAAGACAGAGTATCATATGTTCTGTGCCAATTAATAAAAGTAAAAGCTCATGCTTTCTCTAAAATAAATTAAAATTTTTTAAAAAGAAATGTGTTGTTCAATTTATTTATTAAGTTTTTATTTAAATTCCAGTTAGTTAATATAGAGTGTAGTATTAGTTTCAGGTATACAACACAGTAACCCAACACTTCCATACATCATCCAGTGCACAACATGACAAGTGCACTCCCTAATATTTATTCTGTATTTTACCCATCCTCCTCACCCACCTCTGATAACCATCACTTTGTTCTCTATAGTTAAGAGTTTGTTTCTTGATTTACCTACCTCTCTCCCTTTTTTCCCTTTAGCTTGTTTGTTTTGTTTCTTAAATTCCACATATGAGTGAAATTGTATGGTATTTGTCTTTCTCTGACTTATCTCACTTAGCATAATACTCTCTAGCTCCATCCAGGGCATTGCAACTGGCAAGATTTCATTCTTTTTCTATAACTGAGAAATACATAAATATGAATATGAATGTGAATATATATGCCACTTCTTTATCCATTCATGAGTCAATGAACACTTGGGCTGTTATAAACAATGCTGCTGGAAGCATCAGGGTGCATTGTGTCCCTTTGAATCAGTATTTTTGTATCCTTTGGGCAAATACCTAGTAGTGCAATTGCTTGATCGTAGGCAGTTTCATTTTTAACTTTTTGAGGGAACACAACTGGCTCCACAGGTTTGTATTCTCACCAAAATACAAGAGGTTCCCCTTATCTTCACATCCTCACCTATTGTTTCTTGTGTTCTTGATTTTAGACATTCAGACAGATGTGAGATAATGTCTCGTAGTTTTTTTTTTTAATTTTTATTTACTTATGATAGGGACACAGTAAGAGAGAGAGAGAGAGAGGCAGAGACACAGGCAGAGGGAGAAGCAGGCTCCATGCACTGGGAGCCCGACGTGGGACTCGATCCTGGGTCTCCAGGATCGCGCCCTGGGCCAAAGGCAGGCGCCAAACCGCTGCGCCACCCAGGGATCCCTGTCTCGTAGTTTTGATATGAATTTCCCTGATGATCAGTGACATTGAGCATCTTTTCATGTGTCATGTTGATGAATTCATTTATCAGTTCTAACTCTGAGCATTTTCTGAATTTTATCTTTGGCCTATTGGTTGTTTTATAATATATTGTTTATTTTGCTTAAAATTTGAAATTTATCACTGTAAATGTTCATATTTAAAAGGAAGATAGAACACAACACAATAATATCGTTTTATATATAAAGACACTAGAAAAAGAGGAGCAAATTTACCCTAAGTAGCAGAAGGAAAATGATAATAAAGATTAGGACAGAGAAACAAAACAGAGAGTAAGAATACAATAAATTCTGTAAAACAAAATGTTTGTTCCTTTCAAAGATTGACAAAATTGACTAATCTTAGATGGATTAAGAAAAAAAGAAGATTCAAAGCACTAAAATCAGAAAAGTGGGCACATGACTAACAATATTACAGAAAAAAAATATTATGTAAGAATATTATGAAGTTTTATATCAGCAAACTAGATAACTTAGATGAAATTGACAAATTCCTAAAAACATAAAATTTACCAAACCTACTCAAGAAAATATAGAAAATATGGATTCCTGGGTGGCTCAGCAGTTTGGCGCCTGCCTTTGGCCCAGGGTGCCATCCTGGAGTCCCAGGATCGAGTCCCACGTCAGGCTTCCGGCATGGAGCCTGCCTCTCCCTCTGCCTGTGTCTCTGCCTCTCTCTCTCCCTATGTCTATCATAAATAAATAAAATCTTTAAAAAAAGAAAACATAGAAAATAAATCTAAACAGCCCTAAACAAATATAGAGCTTAAATTAGTAGTCAAGAACCTTTCCCTTCAAAAGAGCTCAGGATCACGTGGCTTAACTAGTGAATTTCCAATAAAAAATTTATCCTAATGCCTCTCAAATTCTTCCAAAGAATAGGAGGGAACAGTGCCTAACATATTCCATGAAGTCAGCATTATACTGATATCATAGCCAGACAAAGGCATCACAAGGAAAATAAAAGGGGGGGAACAAAATCCCTTATGAACATAAATGCATAATTCCCCAACAAAATACTAGCAAACTAAATCCAGTATCATATTAAAAGGAGGACATACTATGATCAAGTGAAATTTATCCTAGGAATGCAACGGTGGTTCAACATATAAAATCAAATACTGTAATACAGCACATTAATGGAATAAGGGGAAAATCCATACCATCATTTCAGTGCATTTGGGAGGAAAAAAAAGCATCCTTTCATGATTAAAAAAAAAAACTCAATATTCTAGGAATAGAGGGTAACTTCCTCAACATGAGAAAGGGCATATATGAAAACCCCAAAAGTAGCACCATACTAAATGGTGCCTGAAAGACTGAAAGCTCCCCTCCTAAGATCAAGCACAAGACAAAGATGCCTGCTTTCACTGCTTCCCTTCGGTATTATCCTGGAATTTTCAATCATAGCAATTAGTTTTAAAAAAAAAAATCCTCAAAATGGGCAGGAAAAAGTAAAATTATCATATGGTTTCACTCACATGCCAAATATAAGAAATAGTGCAAGGGACTGTATGGGAAGAAGGGGAAACTGAATGGGGAAAAATTAGAGAGGAAGACAAACCATGAGAGACTCATGTCTGGGAAACAAACCGAGGGTTGCTGGAGGTGGGTGGTGAAGGGGTAACTGGGTGATGGGCATTAAGGATACCCGTGATGGAATGAGCACTGGGTGTTATACACAACTGATGAATTATTGAAAACTCCATCTGAAACTAATGATATACTATATGTCAGGAAATTGAATTTAAATTAAAAAAATTGAATTTAAATTAAATTAGTAAAAAAAAATCAAATAAGTCAATAAAATTAACTATATTCACAACTTAAACTATGACTACCTCAATACTTGTATCAAAATTCCTTGATAAAATTCAAAGTGCATTCAAAATTAAAACAAATGGTAGGAAACCAAGAACAAAATGGTACATGCTTAACTTAGGAAAATAATTATTATCTGGGCCTGTGATCATCCTGCAAAATGACTAAATACTGCAACCTCTCTTTGAACGGGAAAATACCAGGTTGACTCACCATTTTTTGTACCAGAGGAGATGATCTACAAGCTAAGGCAAGAAAATGACTAGTACACATTTTGGAAAGGAAAGAAACCCCACAATTTTCTCATTAGACGGTATCATTTTCTAAGTATAAACTGCAAAGAACCTAGAGTTTAAAAATTACAAATAAGAATTTTACAAGGTAAATGGATAAAAATATCACTATACTATAACCATTTGCATTTATATACCAGAAACAAACTCCTTCTATAAAATAAAGTTTAAGGTTGAGATACTACCTAAACAGTATAAAAATATCAAGTTTAAGTATAAATAAAAACAAAAGACATGTGAAAGCAGTAAGAGAAAAAGCATATAATTTTTCATGTTCAAAGCCTCAAAGATATAATATGCAAATAACGTCCATGTTTCCACAATGATGCATAAGTATTATAGAATCCAGGTCTGATTCTCAAGATGATTTTTTCACCTGTACAAATGTCTATGATACTCACAATGTCAAAAATAATCAAAGCAATTTTAAAGGAAGAAAAGAATGTAAAGAATTTTTCCATGAAGTATCAAGGTAAATCAGTATGAAGCTACATCATTAAGATATGATGGGTTTGGTGCCAGGAGCACCTTATGAAACAAATTAGAGTTCCCAGCAGTCAATCAACACAGTTTTTTAGTCCCGATACATGTGATCAAGTAAAGAAGTTTGGTTTACAACCGTACTGTAGGTTCTTTTCTAAGTATGACCTGAGATATTTCTGATATCATGTCACATAAAATATCATTTTCATATGCACTGAACACCTAATTGTAGAAACAAATCTATTAAATATTTTATAGAATAATTATCTTCAAGAGATTAGACCCAATATATTTTTCTTGAATTTTTTAAAAGCCCAAGTGTAAATAAAAATATTAAAAGATTTTTATGTCTCTAAAATTAAGACATAAAGTGAGTGTGCTAACAAGCCCTAGGGAGGAGGAGTTCTTTGCCACAAACATAACCGCAAATTCTGGTATGCAGAATGTATTTGGATATGTGCATTGTACTCAGGCTAGAAGAAGGAATATTGACTATAAGAGAAACAAAGGAAAAGGGGAAGAAATGCAAAAGGACAACAAATGTACTTCTGGAAATAGGGTATGGTAGTGAAGATCTTGGAAACAGCAGAAATACCGTGATTATTAACAGAAAGGGAGAGTGACAGGGTTGCAGAAGCAGATAAATGGAATAATGAGAAAAATTACATAAAATACTAACCTGGGGGAAAACGATTAGGTACATAATTAAAAGAAATAAAAGACTGTAGAGTATCTTTAAAAACGGCTTAAAAACAAGTGCATACAGGGCACCTGGGTGGTGCAGTTGGTTAAGTGTCCAACTCTTGGTTTTGGCTCAGATCATAACCTCATGGGTCCTGAGTTGGAGCCGGGTCCTGCTCCACACTCAAAGCAGAGTCTACTTAAGACTCTCTTTCCTTCTCCCCCTGCCCCTCTCACACCCCACACTTGCTCACACTCTCTCTCTCTCAAATAAATAAATAAATCCTTAAAAACAACAAAACAACAAAAAGTGCATAAAAGCTGAAGAGAAAGTGCAACCAATAAAAGAAAGCAAGAAATGGGAATAGAAGTAGTAAGTTGGATGAGCTCCAAAGTGTGAAGGACCAGGAAGGAATACGGAGGAAAGGCAAAGACTAGGCTACGCAATCAGTACATGGTATATGTCAATCTATCATCAAGTATACGTAAGACCATGTGCACTAATAATGTTATCTCAATTAAACGTAGAGATTTTTTTTTAATACATGCAATTAAAGAAGAAAGATGGAGATAGCCAGGAAAGCCAAAGGAGAAATTTAAGAATTTAATGAGTGGGGAATTAACTAATATAACAGCAAAAGAAGATAATAGAACAATTTTTAAAAAGTGATATAGTAGGGGCACCTGGGTGGCTCAGCATTTGAGCATCCGCCTTCAGCTCAGGTCGTGATCCCCAAGTCCCTGGATTGAGTCCTGCATCGGGGACCCTGCTCCATGGGGAGCCTGCCTGTCCCTCTGCCTCCCTCTCTCTGTCTCTCATGAGTAAATAGATAAAATCTTTTTTATAAAGTGGTATAGCAAAACCAAAATGCTTATCATACCATAAAAAATTAATACAAAGAAGAAATAAAGGGGAAATTTTAAGAGATAGAAGATCAAGTTTAGATTTGAAAAGAAGAGAATAAAATGAGTAGCAGAGTTCAGGAAAGGACTTAGTATCTCCTTTGCAGCCCTGAGACCCCAGTCACAGCAGCATCCTTACCAAAGCCCATCTCTGTGGCTCCAGGGCAGGAGGACAACGCTCATGGGCCGTGCTGAAGAGCAATGGCAGGATGTCAGGGTTATGGGGAAGGGGCCGTGTGACTTCATCTCCCCCCTGGGCACTAACTGCTTTCTTATCCAAAATGGAATTGGCCTTGTGTACAGGGACTCAGCCCGGCATGTACAGCATGTACACAGGAGCCTGAGCGGGACTCGGTGGTGCTGGGTGTCTCCTGTTAGGGTCATTAAGAGTGTCAGTCACAAGTGCACAATTACCTTCTGATGTAACAGACGGCTCCCAGGTTGGCCTAGTTGTAAATTATTCCTCAGGGTTCCAGAGTAATGATGGGATGCTAATCAGAAGTTCAGTTCTCTCAGCGGACCAAACTATGCGGACACTGGCCACAGTGCAGCATCCCTGAGGCTGGGGTGGTGACTATTCAGAGTTGAATTTCAGGTTTCTGAAATTTCCATATAAAACAAGCATATTGCTTTGTCTTGTTCAGTGACCAAATCAATCCAGTTTTTATTTTAATTCTCAATACAGGGTCAGTGATATAATGTACACAACTTTAAATACAGGAAAAAATCTCTTTTATTTAAATGTTTCTTTTTGAAATAATTATAGATTCACAGGAGGTTATCAGGGCAGAAAAGTCATATTAACCCTTCACCAAGTTTCCCCTAATGATTATTATATCTTTCACAATAGGGTATGATATAGAACAATTTGATGATGATGCAAAGTATATGTACAGTATTTGGCTCATGTGTAGGTTCATGTAACCGCTACCTCCCTCAAGATACAAAACTATTCCACCCAGAGATGCCTGAGTGGCTCAGTGGTTGAGTGTCTGCCTTCAGCTCAGGGTGTGACCCCAGGGTTCTGGGATCGAGCCCCACATCGGGCTCCCCGCAGGAGCCTGCTTCTCCCCCTGCCTGTGTCTCTGCCTCTCTCTGTGTGCCTCTCATGAATAAATAAAAATAATAAAAATCTTTACAAAAAAACCTATTCCATCTACATAAATGTTCCCTCTTGCTACTTCTTCATACTCACATTCACCCCACCACCACATATCTGTTTTCCATCACTTTATTTTTGCTATTTCTAGATTGCTATATAAATATCATGTAATTATACAGCATATAATCTTCTGGGATTTGGTTTTTATCACTGAGCATTAGTCTCTGGATCCATCCACGTTGTGCAGGCATCAGTAGCTAAATTCTTTTCACTGTGGAATAAAATTCCTGATATCAGTGGCCCACAGTTCATTTAACGTTTGCCTACTGACAAACTCTATAGTTGTTTTGCAGTATGGCTACCACAAACAGACAACAGTTTTGCATTACTCTGAACAACTGTATACGAATCTTTGTGTAAACATAAGTTTCCATTTCTCCGAAACAAATGCCCAGAAGCACAACTGATGTACTGTGTGATACAGGTATATTCAATGTTTAAAGTAACTGCGAAACTGTTTTCCAGAGTGGCTGGGACATTTACAACCCTACCACAGTGTAGGAGCAATCCAGTTGCTGTACATCCTCCCCAATATTTAGTATGTGGTTATCTTCTTAAAAATTGTGGTACACTACAAATAATGTAAAATCTACCATCTTCACTGTTTATAAGCATATAGCTCAGAGGTGTTAAGTATATTCATGTTGTTGTGCAATGGATCTCCAGAATTTTTCCATCTTTCAAATCTGAAATTCTATGCCCATTAACCAATGCCCTCCTTCTCCCCTTAATCCCAACATCTGGTAACCACCATTCTTTCTATTGCTATGAATTTGGCTACTTAAGATACCTCATTAACTGGAATCATATAGTATTTGTCATATTGTGACTGGTTCATAGTACTAGGCTTAATGTCCATTCTGTAGTGTGTGACAGGATTGCCGTTTAAGGTTGAATGACATGCCAGTAGATGTATATACCACACTCTGTATATTCTTCCATCCATTCATGGATTTCTTGTGTTTACCTTTTTTTTTTAAAAAAGATTTTATTTGTTTATTCATGAAAGACATAGAGAGAGAGAGAGGCTGAGCCACAGGCAGAGGGAGAAGCAGGCTCCATGCCAGGAGCCCGACGCGAGACTCGATCCTGGGACTCCAGGATCGCGCCCTGGGCCAAAGGCAGGCGCTAAACTGCTGAGCCACTCAGGGATCCCCTTGTGTTCACCTTTTGTGAATAATGCTGCTATGAACAGGGGTGTGGAAATATCTCAAGACCTGCTTTCAATTCTTTTGGATTATACCCAGAAATGAAATTGATAAATTACATGGTAGTTCTACTTTTGCTTTTTTTGAGGAACTGCCACACGGTTTCCCATAGTGGTTTTCCAGAGCTTCTCATTTTTCCACATCCTTGTCAACACTTGTTGTTTTCTGATCTTTTGATAGTACTCTTCCTAATGGGTGTGGAGTGATATTTAACTGTGGTTTTGATTTGCATTTCTCTAATGATTAGTGATGTTGAGCATCTTTTTGTAAACTTGTTGGTCATTTGTATATCTTCTTTGGAGAAAGGTCTGTTCATATTGTTGGATCATTTTTAAACCAACTTACTTGATTTTTTCCTGTTGAGTTGTAGGAGTTGTCTACATATTCCTTATATTATTAATCCCTTATCACTTTAATGATTTACAAATCTTTTCTCCCATTCTATAGACTTTTTTCACTCTGTCCATTGTGCCCTTTGATGCATGAGTGTTTTAAAGTTTGATGTAGTCCCATTTGTCTTTGCTATTATTGCCTATGCTTTTGGTGTCACGTCCCAGAAATCACTGCCAAATCCAATGTTACGAAGCTTTCCCCTGTGTTTCCTGCTAGGAATTTTGGAGTTTGGGATCTTATATTTAGGTCTTTAATCCAGTTTGAGGTAACTTGCATATGCCATTATCTTATATTTTAGCTATTTTGATAGCTGTGTAGTGATACCTTATCATGGTCTCAATACTTTACTAAAGGGTAGTGACGTTGAACATCTTTTCATGTGCTTATCTGTCATTTGTATATCTTATTCAGTGAAATTTCTCTTTGTGTCTTTCTTTTTGGGTGTCCATTTTATAATTAGATTGTTTTTTAAACATTGAGTTCTCAGGCTTCTTCACATAATCTAGATAGGACTCCTTTGTCAAATAATATAGCATGTAAATATTCTCTCTCAGGATGTAGCTTGTCTTTTTATCTTTTTAACAGAATCTTTCAGAGAACAAATGATTTTAATTTTTATGAAGTCCAATTTTTCCTATTACAGATCATGCTTTTGGTGCCCTGGGATTTTTCATTTGTTTTGTTTTTAAAGATTTATTTATTTGAGAGAGATGGGGGGGGGGGTTTGCAAAGGGAGAGAGAGAATCCTCAAGCAGACTCCCAGCTCAGCACAGAGCCTCACACAGGGCTCAATCCCAAGACCCTGAGATCATGACCTGGGCCAAAGTCCAAGGCTTCGCTAACTGAGCCGCCCAGCTGCCCCATTTTTTGTCATGTTTAAGAACTCTTTACCAAGACCCAGGGCACAAGGAATTCCTCCTATTTTATCTTCTAAGAGTTTTATAGTTTTACAGTATACATATGCTTGATATCCATTTTGAGCTTTTTAATAATGTGTGGGGCTTAGGTGGAGTTCTTAGACAGATGGATTACACAAATCTTCATTTCTGAAGTGTGGGGATCATTAATACTCCTGCCTGAATTGGATCAGTGTAGTTTTCCATCAGCTTTAATCACAGAAACTGGTAGTAGTAAAAGTCATCCTAAAGGCTCGCTTGTATTTCAGACACCCTTGGCCTTACTTCCACTGTGTAGTAGCAGCCCAATTTCCCCTTGCTAATTGAGATAAATGATCCCACCCAGTACAGTAGCTCCCAAAAATATCTTCATGTTTACTGAACACTCAAAGGTCTATCCACATTTCTCCTCCCCACACCTCTTTGTCACCAATTTTCTAATCATATTCCTTCCAAATTGCTAACCATCCAGCTAAACCGTTGGCCACAGCCCAAAACCTTGTATATACCCATACTTCTGACTACTTCTTCCAAAGCAAAATGAACAATTAGCTGCACCTGATTGTTCCCACTCAGAAGATTTCCTTTCACCACTGTCCTTCATGGATGTCCCAGAAAGGGACTGTGGTGCCACATTTGTCCACTTTTGAATGGTGCGTGCATATTATCTGTAAACCAGGCTTGAGCTTTCACTTTCCTAGTCAACTAATAGTGCAGACATCCCTAGGAGGCCACAGATGCAGGCTAGGAGAGAGAAGGTAATGTAGCAGGAGTGAGGTCCGTGGGTTTTTGGGTTATGTCTTCGTGTAATTTCCTTGTGCCTTCAGGGCATGTACAAGCCTAATCTTGTATGGACCGCTTCCATTCAACAATGGAATACTGCAGTGCATGCCCGACCCTATGGCTTTATTGGTCAGACGATGTCTAGCTTAATACTGGAAGCTTAGGCTGCATAGTAACTTGGTGGCCCATGGTAGCATTCAGTCTCTACCAAGGCCCAGTAGCAAGCCAAAAGCTGTTCCCCAAAGAGAGATGATAGGGTTTTTGGAGGATAATAGGACTTTCCTCACAAATACTAGGTGTCCACATTGTGACTCACATCCAGAAGGCCTCTACCTACCACTGCTGCTTTGAGAACTACTGGATCTGCTGCATCATACAGCCCAAGTAGCAGAGCAGCTTGCATGACAGCCTGGACCTATTGCAGAGCCTTCTCTCATTTTGAGTCCCACCCAAAACTAGCAGCTTTTCAAGGTCACTCAGTAAATGGACCCAAATGAGGAATATGTTGTCTCCAAAATCCAAGGAGGCCCACTAGGCATTCTGCCTCTTTTTTGCCCTTTAGAAGGAATATCTTGACATGCCTGGTGCCAAGGGACCTCTGAAATTTCACTGAGGAGAAAGGCCTTTGAATTTATCATATTTAGCTCTCACCCTCTGACATGCCAATGTGTTGCCAATAACTCTGGAGTATTTGCTACTTCTTACTCACTAGGTCAATCAATATAATGCCATCAGGACCCATGTGGTGTCCTGTGGAAGGGAAAGGCAATCAAGATCCCTGTGGACCAAATTATGATACATAGTTAGAGAGCAGATATACCTCTGAGGTAGGACAGGGAACGTGTACTTCTGGTCTCGCCAGCTAAAGGAAAAATATTCTGTTGGTCTTTACTAATAGATGTCAAGGTGTGGTAAAGGCATTTTCCAGATCAAAAGCTGCATACCCAGGTATGGGGGATGTGTTAATTTGCTCAGCAATAAAACCACATCTGGAACAACACTTACAATTGGAGATACCATCTAGTTAAGCTTACTAGAATTTACCATCATTTTACAAGATCCTTCTGTTTTCTGCACAGGCCAGATATGTGAATTGAATAACCTAAGAGAGATTCACCACCCACCCCCCAATTTTCCAAGTCCTTTCAAGTCCTTCATGGTGGCATTAATCTCTTCCAGAATGTGGAATTTCTGTTGGTTTACTATTTTCCTAAGTAGAAAGAGTTCTAGTGAATTCTACCCCTCTTCCTTCCCACCGGTATAGCGCTATTCCAGCAGCCAGGGAAGCAACGCGGTTCGGCCAGTTACTGAGTATGTGAATTCAATAAATGTAATTCCGTTACACAAGATCGCTCTGGAAACATACCAGGTGCGCTCGGAGATGCCCTGGCACCAAACTGCCTTGCTCACCTGGTCTCCCTAAGCCCCCGTGCTGACTTGTGGACCACAGTGACATTTTAGGTCTCCTGAAATTAGTGTCAGTTTAGAACCAATGTCCAGTAATCTCCAAATTGGAAATGCTGGAAAACAAAGAACAGATGGAACACATTTTTTTTTTGAAAGAGAGTACAAGCAGGGTGGGAGGGGCAGAAGGAGATCAAGAGAGAAAATCCTGGGGATCCCTGGGTGGCTCAGCGGTTTGGCGCCTGCCTTTGGCCCAGGGCGCAATCCTGGAGTCCCGGGATCAAGTCCCACGCCGGGCTCCCTCCTCCTGCTTCTCCCTCCTCCTGTGTCTCTGCCTCTCTCTTTCTCTCTCCGTTTCTATCACAAATAAATAAATGAATCTTAATTTGCATTTCCCTGATGGCAAGTGATGCGGAGCATTTTCTCATGTGCATGTTGGCCATGTCTATGTCTTCCTCTGTGAGATTTCTGTTCGTGTCTTTTGCCCATTTCATGATTGGATTGTTTGTTTCTTTGGTGTTGAGTTTAATAAGTTCTTTATAGATCTTGGAAACTAGCCCTTTATCTGATAGGTCATTTGCAAATATCTTCTCCCATTCTGTAGGTTGTCTTTTAGTTTTGTTGACTGTATCACCTCACACAAGGCAGGAAACCACAAATGCTGGAGAGGATGTGGAGAAAAGGGAACCCTCTTACACTGTTGGTGGGAATGTGAACTGGTGCAGCCACTCTGGAAAACTGTGTGGAGGTTCCTCAAAGGGTTAAAATTAGATCTGCCCTACGACCCAGCAATTGCACTGTTGAGGATTTACCCCAAAGATACAGATGCAATGAAACTCTGGGACACCTGCACCCCGATGTTTCTAGCAGCAATGTCCACAAGAGCCAAACTAGAAGGAGCCTCGGTGTCCATCGAAAGATGATGGATAAAGAAGATGTGGTTTATGTATACAATGGAATATTACTCAGCCATTAGAAATGACAAATACCCACCCTTTGCTTCAACGTGGATGGAACTGGAGGGTATTATGCTGAGTGAAGTAAGTCAATCAGAGAAGGACAAACATTATATGTTCTCATTCATTTGGGGAATATAAATAATAGTGAAAGGGAATATAAGGGAAGGGAGAGGAAATGTGTGGGAGATATCAGAAAGGGAGACAGAACATAAAGACTCCTAACTCTGGGAAATGAACTAGGGGTGGTGGAAGGGGAGGAGGGCAGGGGGTGGGGGTGAATGGGTGACGGGCACTGAGGGGGGCACTTGATGGGATGAGCACTGGGTGTTATTCTGCATGTTGGCAAATTGAACACCAATAAAAAATAAATTTATTATAAAAAAATAAAAATAAAAAATAAATGAATCTTAAAAGAGAGAGAGAGAGAGAGAGAGAGAGAATCCCAAGCAAACTCCATGCGGGGCTCACTCTAACAACCCCGAGGCCATGACCTGAGCTGAAATCAAGAGTCAGACCCTTAGCTGATGGAGTCTACCCAGGCACCTCTGGAACAAATTTTCAGAAAGGCAAGGATTACAGTAACTGTGAATGGTCTTAGAATGATGTTAGAGAAGGTGGCAAAGCAGGCAGCTCCAGGAAAACATCTCCCATTCTAGACAAAAATTGTACTTATTCTGGGGTCTTTTCAAAGGCTTGCAGCCTTCAGGGGAAAGACTGGGCAGCACACTGTGGTTTCTCTCCACTCTCAGCATGTGGTGGCCACTCAATCCTCATCTTCGGCCACATGGCAGACATCCATGTCTGCGTCCCTGACATGTCATGAATGTGATTTTGGGGGGCTAATGTAGACAATATGGATCTTTCCCGACAAGTATCAGGGATTTATATTGTGATTGCTGCTTCTGATCTTGGAGGTACAAGCAGGGAGGTAGACTGCCATTGTTGCAAACCTACTGGCTAAAGAAGCCGCCGGGGAAATTAAGAGACAGGGTTTTATTCCAGCCCCCTTTATTTTTCCTTCTTCTCCCTCTGGGAACTGGACATTTGAGGACTAGGACATTCAGAATGAATTACATATATTATGGCATTTAGGAAATCACCACAAATCCCCAGTGCAACACTGGCTCAGGGACTCTCTGTTTGAATCTCCCACCTGCCAAAGGAGGGAGCATTTAGCTTTCTCACCAACTCACCCAGACATGGGACAAAAGGAAAGAGGAAGGTGAGGCTCGGAGGCTGCCAGCACTCCAAAGTCAAAAACTGAGTTGGGGGCACCTGGGTGGCTCAGTGGTTGAGCGTCTGGTCTGCCTTTGGCTGATGGTGTGATCCTGGGATCCTGGGATCGAGTCCCACATTGGGCTCCCCGTAGGGAGCCTGCTTCACCCTCTGCCTGTGTTTCTGCCACTCTCTGCGTCTCTCATGCATAAATAAAATCTTTTTTTAAAATGAGTCCAACTCTTAATCTTTCATCAAGCAGGCAAGTTTCAGCTATGTTCATGTAAATATTGCTCTCTTCACTACCCACCCTGAGGTCACTCCCCTCAGGGCTGACCGTCTGACCTGCTGTCGGGGACTCAGCCCTCCTCGCCCTTCCCTCAAGTTCCACCCCCTCACCCATGTGCAGGCACATCCTCTCCTCTCCCACAGTGAGAAGCGCTGCTTACAAGCAAGAGAAATTCACTCTAACCACCAAAGCAATGGGGATATACTGAGAGGTGAAGTCATTCCTCATTGTGCCAAAGGGAGAGACAGACACCTGGGAAGACGGAGTCCCGGCTGCTGTGGGAACAGTGGGTGCCACCTCCATGTCCTCTTGTGGCTGCCTTTGGTCACCGCTCAAGACCTGAGTTCCAGGAAGAGAGAAACTGATGGGCCCCGCAGAGGCAGCGGGTCTGCTCCTCGACCCAGTGACTGTGCCCCGGGGCTGGGGTCCTCATACTGGCTCTGGCCTACTGCGGTGAAAAAGATGGGGAAATCATTAGAACGAATGTTCGAGGCACTATCCTCGGAAGGGTGTGTGAGGGCCATGAGGTTCAGAGCAGCCAAGTAAAATGCCCAAGGTCACACAACAAGGAAATGGTGATGTATTATTCTTTCTATGGGTTGCTCCATCAATTTGCCAATATTTTGTTGAGGACTTTTCTGTTCATGGGGGAACACTGGTTTGCAATTTTCTTTTCTTATTAATATCCTTGTCTGGTTTGGCATCACTGGTATCCTGGGTCCATGAGATGATCTCAGAAGTATTCCTGCCTCTATTTTCTAAAAGATTTTCTATAATATTGAATTAAATTATTCCTTAGGTTTTTGACAGAATTTACCAAATGAAAGCCAGCCAGGCCTGGAGTTTTCTTAGTGGGAAAGCTATAAATTCAATTTGTTTCTTATAATTTTGAAATAATCACAAACTGAGAGAAAATCTAGACATACATTTGTGAGAAAGTTGCAAAACTGACACCACATCACCCCTGAAGATTTTGGCATGTATTTCCTACACACAAGGACTTTTCCCCACACACAAATGCAGTGCATCCTTGAAAATGAGGGAGCTGTCACGGATGTAGAGCTGATACCTGGCCTTCTGGCTTGTACTCAAGTCTCATCTATAATAACACCCTGCAGAGTAAAAGGTACTCCGTGTCTCCTCTCCAGTCCCTGCGTACTTTCCAACACCACAGCCAGCTGTTTGCAGAACATGGAAGGCCCCTCATCTGGATCATCTGACATGTCCTCATGCATAGATTAAAGTCGTGTGTCTTTGGCAAAACATCTTGAGGTAATGCTGTGCCTATGTCCTTGTAGGAGGCACACAAGTTCTTCTTGTACTACTGACAATCACGCACTGAAGCTGGGATCTCCCACAGTCTCCACCGTGATGATACTCTTTCTCCTTTGAAATTACTAAGCATTTTGTAGGGAAACACTTTCCAACTATATAAATACCCCCTTCATCATAGAATTTTCGATGTAATCACTTATGTATCTATATCTGTAATATGATTTCCTATTTTACTGAGTTAGTCCGTTCTCTCACTGTTTCTCTTGACATTCAAACCATCTCAGACTTGACCAACAGGAGGCCCTCCAGGATGGCTCCTGTATCCCTGTAACATGCCTCCACTCTGTGAGCCCCTCCTTGCTTTTTTGGCACAAGATGCTCCAGGCTTCACCTTGTAATTTTCCTAACATGGCCCTGGAATCATGGAGCTCTGGTTCATTTGTAGAAGCCAAGACTGGGATCATTGTTATTGGATGTTATAGAAAGAGACTATCTATCTATTATCTATCTATCATCTATCTATCTATCTATCATCTATCTTCATCATCATGTATTATTTATTATATACCTTATTATACCTTATTGTATACCTCAGTACCAATTTCTAGATAAATGTTGTTGTGGGCAGAAAACAGAGAGTATGAGGCTCACTTCTCTGCAGAACTCCAGACTCCTGTCTCCCCAGGTGCTAGAACTCACTGCTTATCATTTGCTTCCGATCAGCCCCATTCTGCCCAATTTCTCAGCCCTGAAACAGCAGGCACTCTGAGGGGAAGCAGCAGGAAGTCAGACTCACTGAAGTCTTGGGATTCAGGCCCCTCGTTTATTTGTTTTTGTGTGTAAAGCATTTTTATTTAAACTCTTAATATAACAAGGACAACAAAAGAGCAAATGAGGGAGTTTATAGTTTGGGAGTTGATGCTGGTTCATATCAGGGGAAAGTCAGCCAACTGTGGGCACAGGTTTTGAAAATTCTTCAGACCTTGAGACTCAGACACTATGCCCTTTTCATGTCCACTGGAGCCACATAGCTAAAGTGCTGTATGTTCCGTCTTTGTTTCCTTCAGATGCCTCTTCCTATCATATTCCTTGGCTCCATGACAAGCAGGTCCTGCATCCCTCCCGCCTGGGTTATTATTTCTTTTTTTTTTAAGATTTATTTATTTATTTGAGAAACAGAGATTGTATCCACAAATAGGGGGTAGGCAGAGGCAGAGGGAGAGAATTTTCAAGCAGATTCCCTACTGAGTGTGGGGCTAGACTCGGGACTCGATCTCAGGACCCCAAGATCATGACCTGAGCCAAAATCACCAGTTGGACACTGAATCGACTGATGGACATTGAATCAGGCTGGAAGCACCCCTCCTGGGTCACTTTCTAACCAAAAACTCCAGGCTGGGTAACTTTGCCATGTGTCAAAATAACACAAACTTATATCCATTTATCCAGAGAAAGGGAAGGAGAGAACATTTCCAATTCAATATCTGAGGCTAGCAAACCTTGATACAAAAGCTTCACAGAGGCATTAAATAAAAGGGAAATGAAAGTCAAATCTATAATCACTAAAGAAAACATTACAAAACTATACGATATAAAATGCTATCAAAGTACCAAACAGTATTAAAGGGTAGTACAGTGTGATCAAACAGACTTATTCTAGAAAAGCAAGATTGATTTAGCATTCAAAAATCTACTTAAGTAACCATATCTATAGAACATATGATCATGTCAGTGGAGGAAGAAACATTACTGTATAAAATTAAAAATCCATTCATGATAAAAAGAAAAAACTAGGGGGGAGGGGCAAGATGGCGGCAGAGCAGGGTCTCCAAGTCACTTGTCCTCAACAAATTACCTAGAAAACATTCAAATCATCCTGAAAATCTACGAATTCAGCCTGAGATTTAAAGAGAGACCAGCTGGAACGCTACAGTGAGAAGAGTTCGCGCTTCTATCAAGGTAGGAAGACGGGGAAAAAGAAATAAGGAAACAAAAGGCCTCCAAGGGGGAGGGGCCCCGCGAGGAGCCGGGCTGAGGCCGGGGGAGTGTCCCCAGGACAGGAGAGCCCCGTCCCGGAGGCCTCCCGGGGAATTGGAGCAGGATCCCCAGAAAGGCGGGGATGCCCTCGGGCTCCCGGGGACAGTAACAGAGGAACTGCGCCCCGGAGAGTGCGCCGAGCTCCCTAAGGGCTGCAGCGCTCGGCGGGACCCGGAGCAGCTCGGAGGGGCTCGGGCGGCGGCTCCGCGGAGGGGGCTGCGGGGCTCCGGGAACAGCTCGGAGGGGCTCGGGCGGCGGCTCCGCGGAGGGGGCTGCGCGGCTCCGGGAACAGCTCAGCTGCGGCGGCTCGGGCAGAGGAAGAAGCTCCGCGGAGGGGGCTGCGCGGCTCCGGGAACAGCTCAGCTGCGGCGGCTCGGGCAGAGGAAGAAGCTCCGCGGAGGGGGCGGCGCGACTCCGGGAACAGCTTGGAGGGGCTCGGGCCGCGGCTCCGCGGAGGAGGCTGCACCGCCGGGAGCGCGAATCCAACAGCGCAGGCCCCGGAGCACAGGGCGCCGGGACACAGCCCAGGATCCGGCCTCCCCCCGGGACAGGCAGAGGCCGGGAGGGCCCAGGACAGCGAGGACGCTCCTGCCTGGAACTGAGCAGATCAGCGGCCCCGCCTGGGAGCCCCCAGGCCCTGCAGACGGAGAGCCCCGGAGCTACTGCGGGGGCTGACTTCAGGGTCCCAGAGCTGCCCCCGCCACTGTGGCTTCCTCCCGGGGCCTCACGGGGTGAACAACCCCCACTGAGCCCTGCACCAGGCAGGGGCAGAGCAGCTCCCCCAAGTGCTAACACCTGAGAATCAGCACAGCAGGCCCCTCCCCCAGAAGACCAAGGAGACGGACCAGTTCCAAGGGAAGTCAAGGGACTTAAAGAACACAGAATCGGAAGATACTCCCCCGTGTTTTTTTTGTTTTTTTTTTTTTTGTTTTGTTTTGTTTTGTGCTTTTTTTTTTCTTTTCTTTTCTCTCTTTCTTCTTGATTTCTGATTGCGTCCCCCACCCCCCCCTTTTTTTTCTTTTTTCTCCTTTCTTTCTTTTTCTTCTTTCCCCCCCCCTTTTTTTTCCTTCTTTCTCTTTTTTCTTTTTCTCTTTTCTTTCCTTCTCTCTCTTTTTCTCCTTTTCCCAATACAACTTGTTTTTGGCCACTCTGCACTGAGCAAAATGACTAGAAGGAAAACCTCACCTCAAAAAAAAGAATCAGAAACAGCCCTCTCTCCCACAGAGTTACAAAATATGGATTACAATTCAATGTCAGAAAGCCAATTCAGAAGCACTATTATACAGCTACTGGTGGCTCTAGAAAAAACCATAAAGGACTCAAGAGACTTCATGACTGCAGAATTGAGATCCAATCAGGCAGAAATTAAAAATCAATTAAATGAGATACAATCCAAGCTAGAAGTCCTAACGACGAGGCTTGACGAGGTGGAAGAACGAGTGAGTGACATAGAAGACAAGCTGATGGCAAAGAGGGAAACTGAGGAAAAAAGAGACAGGCAATTAAAAGACCATGAGGATAGATTAAGGGAAATAAATGACAGCCTGAGGAAGAAAAACCTACGTTTAATTGGGGTTCCCGAGGGCGCCGAAAGGGACAGAGGGCCAGAATATGTATTTGAACAAATCCTAGCTGAAAACTTTCCGAATCTGGGAAGGGAAAGAGGCATTCAGATCCAGGAAATAGAGAGATCCCCCCCTAAAATCAACAAAACCCGATCAACACCTCGACATTTAATAGTGAAGCTTGCAAATTCCAAAGATAAGGAGAAGATCCTTAAAGCAGCAAGAGAAAAAAAGTCCCTGACTTTTATGGGGAGGAATATTAGGGTAACAGCAGACCTCTCCACAGAGACCTGGCAGGCCAGAAAGGGCTGGCAGGATATATTCAGGGTCCTAAATGAGAAGAACATGCAACCAAGAATACTCTATCCAGCAAGGCTTTCATTCAAAATGGAAGGAGAGATAAAGAGCTTCCAAGACAGGCAGGAACTGAAAGAATATGTAACCTCCAAACCAGCTCTGCAAGAAATTTTAAGGGGGACTCTTAAAACTCCCCTTTAAGAAGAAGTTCAGTGGAACAATCCACAAAAACAAGGACTGAATAGATATGACGACACTAAACTCATATCTATCAATAGTAACTCTGAACGTGAATGGGCTTAATGACCCCATCAAAAGGCGCAGGGTTTCAGACTGGATTAAAAAGCAGGACCCATCTATTTGCTGTCTACAAGAGACTCATTTTAGACAGAAGGACACCTACAACCTGAAAATAAAAGGTTGGAGAACCATTTACCATTCAAATGGTCCTCAAAAGAAAGCAGGGGTAGCCATCCTTATATCAGATAAATTAAAATTTACCCTGAAGACTATAGTGAGAGATGAAGAGGGACACTATCTCATACTCAAAGGATCTATCCAACAAGAAGACTTAACAATTCTCAATATATATGCCCCAAATGTGGGAGCTGCCAAATATTTAAACCAATTAATAACCAAACTGAAGAAATACTTTGATAATAATACACTTATACTTGGTGATTTCAATCTAGCTCTTTCTATACTAGATAGGTCTTCTAAGCACAACATATCCAAAGAAACGAGAGCTTTAAATGATACACTGGACCAGATGGATTTCACAGATATCTACAGAACTTTACATCCAAACTCAACTGAATACACATTCTTCTCAAGTGCACATGGAACTTTCTCCAGAATAGACCACATACTGGGTCACAAATCGGGTCTGAACCGATACCAAAAGATCGGGATAGTCCCCTGTATATTCTCAGACCATAATGCCTTGAAATTAGAACTTAATCACAACAAGAAGTTTGGAAGGACCACAAACACATGGAGGTTAAGGACCATCCTGCTAAAAGATGAAAAGGTCAACCAGGAAATTAAGGAAGAATTGAGAAGATTCATGGAAACTAATGAGAATGAAGATACAACCGTTCAAAATCTTTGGGACGCAGCAAAAGCAGTCCTGAGGGGGAAATACATCGCAATACAAGCATCCATTCAAAAACTGGAAAGAACTCAAATTCAAAAGCTCACCTTACACATAAAGGAACTAGAGAAAAAGCAACAAATGGACCCCACCCCCAGCAGAAGAAGACAGTTAATTAAAATTCGAGCAGAACTAAATGATATCGAGACCAAAAGAACTGTGGAACAGATCAACAGAACCAGGAGTTGGTTCTTTGAAAGAATTAATAAGATAGATAAACCATTAGCGAACCTTATTAAAAAGAAGAGAGAGAAGACTCAAATTAATAAAATCATGAATGAGAAAGGAGAGATCACTACCAACACCAAGGAAATACAAACGATTCTAAAAACATATTATGAACAGCTGTATGCCAATAAATTAGGAAATCTAGAAGAAATGGATGCATTCCTGGAAAGCCACAAACTACCAAAACTGGAGCAGGAAGAAATAGAAAACCTGAACAGGCCAATAACCAGGGAGGAAATTGAAGCAGTCATCAAAAACCTCCCGAGACACAAGACTCCAGGGCCAGATGGCTTCCCAGGGGAATTCTATCAAACGTTTAAAGAAGAAATCATACCTATTCTACTAAAGCTGTTTGGAAAGATAGAAAGAGATGGAGTACTGCCAAATTCGTTCTATGAGGCCAGCATCACCTTAATTCCGAAACCAGACAAAGACCCCACCAAAAAGGAGAATTACAGACCAATATCCCTGATGAACATGGATGCAAAAATTCTCAACAAGATACTAGCCAATAGGATCCAACAACACATTAAGAAAATTATTCACCATGACCAAGTAGGATTTATCCCTGGGACACAAGGCTGGTTCAACACTCGTAAAACCATCAATGTGATTCATCATATCAGCAAGAGAAAAACCAAGAACCATATGATCCTCTCATTGGATGCAGAGAAAGCATTTGACAAAATACAGCATCCATTCCTGATCAAAACACTTCAGAGTGTTGGGATAGAGGGAACTTTCCTCGACATCTTAAAAGCCATTTACGAAAAGCCCACAGCAAATATCATTCTCAATGGGGAAGCACTGGGAGCCTTTCCCCTAAGATCAGGAACAAGACAGGGATGTCCACTCTCACCACTGCTGTTCAACATAGTTCTGGAAGTCCTCGCCTCAGCAATCAGACAACAAAAAGACATTAAAGGCATTCAAATTGGCAAAGAAGAAGTCAAACTCTCCCTCTTCGCCGATGACATGATACTCTACATAGAAAACCCAAAAGCCTCCACCCCAAGATTGCTAGAACTCATACAGCAATTTGGTAGCGTGGCAGGATACAAAATCAATGCCCAGAAATCAATGGCATTTCTATACACTAACAATGAGACTGAAGAAAGAGAAATTAAGGAGTCAATCCCATTTACAATTGCACCCAAAAGCATAAGATACCTAGGAATAAACCTTACCAAGGAGGTGAAGGATCTATACCCTAAAAACTATAGAACACTTCTGAAAGAAATTGAGGAAGACACAAAGAGATGGAAAAATATTCCATGCTCATGGATTGGCAGAATTAATATTGTGAAAATGTCAATGTTACCCAGGGCAATTTACATGTTTAATGCAATCCCTATCAAAATACCATGGACTTTCTTCAGAGAGTTAGAACAAATTATTTTAAGATTTGTGTGGAATCAGAAAGGACCCCGAATAGCCAGGGGAATTTTAAAAAAGAAAACCATAGCTGGGGGAATCACAATGCCAGATTTCAGGTTGTACTACAAAGCTGTGGTCATCAAGACAGTGTGGTACTGGCACAAAAATAGACACATAGATCAATGGAACAGAATAGAGAACCCAGAAGTGGACCCTGAAATGTATGGTCATCTAATATTCGATAAAGGAGGAAAGACTATCCATTGGAAGAAAGACAGTCTCTTCAATAAATGGTGTTGGGAAAATTGGACATCCACATGCAGAAGAATGAAACTGGACCACTCTCTTTCACCATACACAAAGATAAACTCAAAATGGATGAGAGATCTAAATGTGAGACAAGAGTCCATCAAAATCCTAGAGGAGAACACAGGCAACACCCTTTTTGAACTCGGCCACAGTAACTTCTTGCAAGATACATCCACAAAGGCAAAAGAAACAAAAGCAAAAATGAACTATTGGGACTTCATCAAGATAAGAAGCTTTTGCACAGCAAAGGATACAGTCAAAAAAACTAAAAGACAACCTACAGAATGGGAGAGGATATTTGCAAACGACATATCAGATAAAGGGCTAGTTTCCAAAATCTATAAAGAACTTATTAAACTCAACACCAAAGAAACAAACAATCCAATCATGAAATGGGCAAAAGACATGAAGAGAAATCTCACAGAGGAAGACATGGACATGGCCAACATGCACATGAGAAAATGCTCTGCATCACTTGCCATCAGGGAAATACAAATCAAAACCACAATGAGATACCACCTCACACCAGTGAGAATGGGGAAAATTAACAAGGCAGGAAACAACAAATGTTGGAGAGGATGCGGAGAAAAGGGAACCCTCTTACACTGTTGGTGGGAATGTGAACTGGTGCAGCCACTCTGGAAAACTGTGTGGAGGTTCCTCAAAGAGTTAAAAATAGACCTGCCCTACGACCCAGCAATTGCACTGTTGGGGATTTACCCCAAAGATTCAGATGCAACGAAACGTCGGGACACCTGCACCCCGATGTTTCTATCAGCAATGGCCACAATAGCCAAACTGTGGAAGGAGCCTCGGTGTCCATCGAAAGATGAATGGATAAAGAAAATGTGGTTTATGTATACAATGGAATATTACTCAGCGATTAGAAACGACAAATACCCACCATTTGCTTCAACGTGGATGGAACTGGAGGGTATTATGCTGAGTGAAATAAGTCAATCGGAGAAGGACAAGCAGTGTATGTTCTCATTCATTTGGGGAATATAAATAATAGTGAAAGGGAATATAAAGGAAGGGAGAAGAAATGTTGGGAAATATCAGGAAGGGAGACAGAACATAAAGACTCCAAACTCGGGGAAACGAACTAGGGGTGGTGGAAGGGGGGAGGAGGGCGGGTGTTGGAGGGCAATGGGTGACGGGCACTGAGGTGGACACTTGACGGGATGAGCACTGGGTGTTTTTCTGTATGTTGGTAAATTGAACACCAATAAAAATTAATTTAAAAAAAAATTAAAAAAAAAAAAGAAAAAAAAAAGAAAAAAAAATAAAAAAAAATAAAAAAAAGAAAAAAAAAAAAAAAGAAAAAACTATGAATAGAAGTAAATTTCCTTAACCTGTTGATGTGTCTTCAAAACACTCAAACCAAACATCATGCTTGATGGTGAAGTCTAAAAAATCCTTCTCCTTGAGGTTTGGAGCAAAATAAAAATGGCTGCTCACACCATCCCCATTCAATGATGGGCTGGAGATGCCACCCAGACTCAATAAGACAAGAAAGAGAAAAGTAATGAGACTGGAAAGGAGTAAAGATGTCATTAGTTATTGATTACATCATATGAACACTAAAAAAATCCATAGAAGTCTATGAGAAACTACTATGATTAATAATCAGAGTTATTGGACACAATTTTATATTTCTAAACAACAGCAACAATTGGAAAACTAATTATTAAATGACACCATTTATAATTGCTTCAAAAATACCAAACACTTAGGAAAAGATCTAATAAAGTATATGCAAAAATAAAAACCTAAGTGTTTGGAGTGCCTAGGTGGCTCAGTCAGTTAAGTGTCCAACTCTTGATTTTGACTCAGGTCATTGATCTCAGGGTTGTGAGATGAAGCCCCATGTCAGGTTCCCTGCTCAGCACAGAGTCTGCTTAAGATTCTCACTCTCACTCTCCCTCTGCCCCTCCCTCCATCCGCACCCTCTCTCTAAAACAAATAAATAAATGGATAGATGATTGTAAAACATTATTGAGAGACATAAAGAAGACCAAAATAAAGACAGATATGCCTTATCCATGGATTAGAAGACTCTATTATAGGGGCAGCCCGGGTGGCTCAGTGGTTAAATGCCACCTTCAGCCCAGGGTGTGCTCCTGGAGACCCGGGATCAAGTCCCACATCAGGCTCCCTGCATAGAGCCTGCTTCTCCCTCTGCCTGTGTCTATGCCTCTTCCTCTCTCTGTGTCTCTCATGAATAAATAAATAAAATCTTTTAAAAACAAAAGACTCTATTATAAAATGTGAATTCTTCCCCCAAATTATCTATAGAATCTAACAATCCCATTCAAAATTCCAGCAGGTATTGTGGAAGTCAAGTTAATTCAAAAATTTATATGGAAATGCAAGACTAAAATAGCAAATACAATATCAAAGAAGAATAAGAAAGAAGATTTACATTACCAGATATTAAGACTTACTAATTAAAAACTACAGAAACTCAGACAGTATGATATGAGCATATGATTAAACAAATAGATCAACAAAACAGAATAGTGTTTGGTGAGTACAACCACTTTGGAAAATTATTTAGCAGAATCAGGTAAAACTGATCATATGCAGATTCTACGCTCCACAAGTCCCCCCCTCCTGAGCATGTAACTGTGGCAGGTGGAATGATGGCACCTCAAAGATGGCCACCTAATCCCCAGCATCTGTTTATATATTCTGCTACATGCAAAAAATAATTAAGGTTACAGATAGAATTAAGGTTACCTTATCAGTTGACCTTGAAATAGGGAAATTATCTGGAATTACTCAAGTGGCTCCAATCTAATGAGATGAGTCCATAGAGAAGGAAAGCAGAAGAGTCTGTGAGAAGCACTGGACTCACCATTGCTGAACTGAAGATAGAGGAAGGTGTCACAAATCAAGACATGTGAGTGGCCTCTGGAGCTGGGAATGGGGGCACCTGGGTGGCACAGTCAGTTGAGCATCTGACTCTTGGCTTTGGCTCAGGTCATGATCTCAGGGTCATGAGGTCAAACTCCGCATTAGGCTCCACACTCAACACAGAGTCTGCTTTGGATTCTCTCTTCCTCTCCATCTGCCCTTCCTACTTATTCTAACAAATAAATAGATGAAGAAGGAAGAAGGAGGAAGGAGAAGAAAAGAAGAAGAAGAAGAAGAAGAAGAAGAAGAGAGAAAGGAGAAGAAGAAGAAGAAAGAAAAGGGGGGAGGAAGAAAGAAGGAAGAAGGAGGAGGAGGAAGGAAGAAGAAAGAAGAAGAAAGAAGAAGGAAGAAGAAGGAAGAAGGAAGAAGAAGAAAAAGAAGAAAAGAAGAAGGGAATGGCCCTCAGCTCATAATCAGCAAGGAGATGGGACCTCAGTCCGACAACTTGTTGAATCCTGCCAACAAGCTGAATGAATAGGAAACAGCTTCTCCCCTGGAGCCTCCAGAAAGAAATACAGCCCTGCTAACCACCTTAAGTCTAGCCTGGTGAAACCTGTATTAAACCTCTGACTCCTTACAGAACTCTAAGAGAACACATCTGTGTTGTTTTAAGCCACCAAGAAATTTGTTACAACAGCCACTGACAATTAATACAACAGAGCAAGCAAAAAACATTACATATTCAACCACAGTCCACCCCTCGGTTCCCGAGTACGCATGCAGATTTGCATATACATGTAAACACACCCTTTCCCTAACTAATTATTCCAAAGACTGCACTTCTCATAATGCAACAATCCTTCTTTCAATCACAAAAAACTCATCTTCCTTTGGAAGATGGCTCAGGACTGGATCCAAGTAGATCATACTGCAACAAGATGAAAACCTGGAGGTGCTGTACATGCATCATGGAAGGTGAAAATGTTCAGTTTCATGATCTTGCAACCATGGATTTAACAGTTACCCAGACATCTAACCTAATCAAGTAGGGAAAATAGAGCAATCAGAATAAAAACTCTCTTTCAGAAAAGGAAATGTAAATCCAGTCATCAGTGGTCTGAATAACACATCACGCCCCTCTGGATAGGGAGAAAGTGACGTCCTGCTCAATGGACAGCTTGTCTGGCTGGGTTCCCCCTGCACGGAAGACTTGGCTTCTGCTCCCTTCTGTTCTCTGTGGCCCTACTAAAAGGGTTATTGCCTGGGGACAGCATTCTGAGGGTGGAGGTAACTATCCTGGAGGTGGCCTGGGGACTGAACAGTAAGAGGCTCCTGCGCCAGGGCACCCTTCGCTGACACTGTCCCAAACACTATTTTGATGCCAATTGATTGATTTCCTGAGTCCTGCCATGACTATTGGTCCTATCCCTTTAGTCAGTGGCTTCTGGCCCAGCCTTCTCTCTGCCTCCAAAGCAGTGGGAACAAAGAACTGGGATGGCCAGGTGGCCCCAACAAGTCCGAGGACACTTCTCAGTCCCCAGGCCACCATCCCACCCAGATTTATGGTAGAGCCAGAGGCACAGAGGCCTTCAGCAGCAGCAGGCATACCAAGAGTGGTTTGGGGGGCAGGATCCCCCGATCCTCCAGCCTATCACATCCCGGCTTCCGGAATACCACAGTTTGATGATCCCATCCCTAACGCTGCCATGGGCCAAATAATTCAGCTTTTGCAATTCAAGAAGGTAGACAATTGCTGAATTGTAAGTGGCCCTGGTCCTCTGCACTCTTAAATCTCAGGAGACTTTCCAGCTGGCAACTTCCTGCTGTCCAATCTGCAGGACTGAAACGAAATGCGTCAGTTGTGCACTGCCTCACTGATGGCCTCAGCCATCACGCTAGCCAGCACGCTAACAATGTTGGCTCCTCCCCACAGGTGCTAGGCACCAAGACCCAGTGCCCTTGCTAACAGTGAGCAGAGCATGTCCAATCATACAATGAAACACACACCCTGGTTCTTTTAGGAAGCCTATACGGTATAAGCCTATACCCTTTATCCAATTAATTATTACCAAGTTTTCCTTGTTGTAAAGTCCAAAGGGTCCAGTTTAATACTCACATTATCCACATCATCTGTTTTTTAAATGCAGAGAAAAAACACTAGAGGACAGCATGGACAGGGAAATTAGGCAATACCATTGAAACTCAAGTGGTTCTAGGAATAAAGATGCCACTGAATTAGCAGAAGTCTTAAAAGTCTTTTTTTGAGAAAAGATTGTAAAAGACTTAGAGACCACTTTTTCAGCCCCCATTACATTAGAGATAAAGAGGCTGTGGCGCATGGATCCCTGAACCTGCAGCACTGGCCCTTAAGTCCCAGGCTATGAAATGTATTCCCAGATTTTGTTGGAAATGGCCTCTGCATCACCCGGGAAGAGAAGGAAGAGGGAGAGGAACCCAGGAAGAAGCGCGGTCTCTGTGGCACCACCATGACTCTCTTACTTGTCAGGGGGGTCTCCAGCTATGGCTGTGGAGGGACTGCAAAGGCGCTGCTGGGGGGATGGGCAGGAAACGCTTCCCTTCCTCCACCTTCAGCCGGGGCCCTAGACCCCTCCGACTGCAGTTCACAGTTGGCCGGGTGCTCTTCTGACGTCTGCAAACACTTGGGGGTAAGCTGCTCTCAGGACTGGGCTCCGTGTTTCTGCCTCCACTCCTCGAATCAACTTCATTAAATTCAAGGAAGGGGTCTGACGTGCAAAGGAAAACACAGAGATGCCTATCACGCCTCCTGGAGAATGTACAGTCGGTCCCTAATGTATCGTATTACCGGTGTTTTTTAAGTGCCCTTGATTATTTTCATTCTATGATCAGTTAAAATAAAAGCACTCCTATGTCATCCCCATACCCGAGGGGTGCGAAGCCTACTCTTCAGGAGCCTGAGGCACCTGGACCATCACACACACAGCGGGCACAAATGGGGGAGCAGCTCCTGGGCACACGCACACTCACACGAACACGCACTCGCACAGGCCCCCGCTTGGGTGCTCTGGCTCCACCAGCAGCCACCGAAGAGCGGGGTACATCCTGCCGGTCGGTGTCCCATAACCACCTAAGAGCTGGGGTACACCCTGCCGGGAGTGTCCCTAACCACCGAGGAGTGGGGTACACCCTGCCGGGAGGTGTCCCTAACCCACAGAGCCCGGGAGACCCACAGAGCCCGGCTGGCCTCCACAGGCTTCAGAGCGCTTCCCCAGGGACGCAGAGACCCGGAGCAGCCTCCAGGGGCGCCGGGTTCCTTCCCAGCACCTGGAGGCAGGTTTGTGAGAAATTTCCAAAGCTTCCAGAAGTACCGATCCTAATTCTGCATAAAATGCCGCGATCAAGGCCATGTACAAAATGGCAAATGGCCCATGACACCATGTGTGAAATGTCCAGAATAGCTAATCCAGAAAGTAGATGGGTAGTTGCAAGGGAGTGGGAGAGGGGAGGCGACTGCTACCAGGTGAAGGGTTTCCCTGGCCTGATGGAAAAGTTCTGGAACCAGATAGCAGCGATGGTTATACAGCATCCAGAGTATACTTAATGCCACTGAATGGTTAAAATGGTAACATTTATGGTGTGTGTATTTTACCATGTTTTTATGGTAAATTTTTATTATACATATGTATATATCATAAAACTTCCTGGTAGGGGCATAGGTATCCCAGAACCAGCTCATCAGAAGTTATTTTTCCAGGGCATGGAAACCAGTCATCACTGGTTAATTGAAAAAGATGTTTAAAATGGGGCGAGGGGTCCCTAAGAGTGTTACATGTACTGAAAATTGTATTTCTTTTTTTTTTCAAGGGTAAAAAACATCAGCATATACCAATTTGCCCATTTTGTTCTGCTGATTCAAATCCAGGTGTTGGTGGCATCATCCTGCCCTACAAACCTCCTCAGGGCTCTGTTTCAAAGCAGTTTGTGAAGATTTAACAAACGAATCTACCCAAAGTCCTTTGAACTTAGTTACATCCTCCAGTGCCCTAATTTTTTAAAATGTAAAATGAAATCGTCCACATTTCCACATAATACAGTGATGGGACACACAAACTAACGTTGTCAGCAAACCACACGAGGATGGCACAGGTTCTGCACCATGGCATCTGTGTTGTCATTGATCCCCAGGCAACCTAAGAGGTGGAGACTTCTGTTATCCTCCGGGTTCGGGCCGAGTCACCAAAGCTGGGTGGTGAGGGGGCTGCCCAACAGAGACCCGGCCCCTCTCTGTGGCTTGTTCAAAGGGGCTGGGATCCGGCTGGAGAAGACCAGGGCAGACCTCGTGGGATAGGGTCCCCCGGTTAGCAGGCTCCAAGGAGCCTTACAGGGTGGAAGTGGGGGTTGAGCTATTGAGCCCCTCCTCACCCGCTTGGCTGGCTTGTCCCATTTGGGGCCATTATGAATAAAGTGCTATAAATAGTCCCCTGCAGACACATGTTTTCATTTCACTCCAGTGGGTAGATAGGAATGGAATTACTAGGTCATGTTGAAAGTTAAAAAAAAAAGAAAAGAGACAAAGTTTTCCACTAATGGCAATTTCAGTTACTCTAAATCCCCTCCAACACTTGGGTGTCAATCTTCTGAATTTTGGCCATTTTAATATATGTATACAAGTAATTTACTTTAATTTGCATTTTTCTGATGAATTATGATGGTGCCTATGATCTTACATGCTTTTTGGTCATTAGCATATTTTCTTTTTTTAAAGATTGATTTATTTATTTATGATAGACATAGAAGAGAGAGAGAGAGAGGCAGAGACACAGGAGGAGGGAGAAGCAGGCTCCATGCCAAGAGCCCGACGCGGGACTCGATCCCAGAACTCCAGGATCGCGCCCTGGGCCAAAGGCAGGTGCTAAACCGCTGAGCCACCCAGGGATCCCCGCATATTCTCTTTAATGAGGTATCTATTCAAATTATTTGCCCACTTCTAATTGGTTAGTGAAAGTCCTTCAGGTATTCTGGATACAATTCCTTTCTCAGCTACATGTACTGCAGGTATTGTTTCCCATTCTGTGGCCTGCCTTTTCGGTTTTTTAATTTTGGTGAAGTCCAGTTCATCAATCTTTTTCTGCTACGGTTAGTGATTTTGGTGTCCCATCTAAGGCATCTTTGCATATTGCAGGGTCAAAGATTTTCTCCTCTCAATGTCTGTAGGATCTAGAACTATCTCCCTTTTTTCCTTGCTGTTGGTAATGTGCATTTTCTTTTTGGCGGGAACTGATTAGCTGGATGATTAACAATTTCGTTGATATTTTCAGTTTTTGGTTCATTTAGCTCCTCCATTTTCTGTTTTACTGTTCTGCTTTAACTTGATTATTTCCTTTCCTTCTACATGCTTTGGGCTTAGTTTACTCTTGTGTTTCTAGCTTCTTAAGGAGGCAACTCAGATCATTGACTGTAAAACTTCCTCCTTTACTTATATAAGATTATAATCTTCCTTCTACACAATCCTTTAACTGTACCCCACAAATTTTGGCATGTTGTCTTTCATTACCACTTAGAAATGTTTTTATTTTCCCTGTGATTTCTTCTTTGGCCCATGAGTTATTTTAAAATGTATTGATTTTCATATATTTGAGGATTTTTCAGATATGCTTTAATTATTGATTCATAAATATCATTATGGTCTGAGAATATACTCTATGATAAATGATTAAATGATTTGAATCTATTTAAATGTACTAAGACTTGTTTTATGGTCTCCCGTGGTGAATTTTTGCATGTGCATGAAAAGAATCTATACTCTGCAGTCGTTGGGTACTGTTTTATAAATGTCAATCATACCAAGTTAGAGGATAGTGCTCATGTCTTGTATGTCCTTGATTTTCTAGCAATCTGTCCTATTAGTTACTGAGAGAATAGCGCAGAAGACCCCAACTCCAGTTAATGGATTCGCCTGTCTCTCCTGGCAGTTACGTCAGTTCTTGCTTCACATATTTGAAACTCTGTTATTAAATGCATATATGATTGGTATGACCTTTTTAATATTATGAAAATATCTTTCTCTTTGGTGAGTCTTCTTTGTCAGCACCTCCAGATTTCCTATGTCTAATGTGTACATAGTATGTCTTTTTTCAATCTTTTCACTTTAATCTGTGTCTTTACCTTTTAACTGGGTTTCTTCCAGACACCATGTATCAGGTCAGTCTGATATCCTCTGTTTACATTTTTGTCACTATCAATAGGGTTAAGTCTGCCATCTTGCTGTTTTCTCTTTGTTCCTTATGTTCTTTGTTATTTTTCCTCTTTTCCTTACTTCCTTTGGATTTCACTCTTCTTTAGTATCTCATGTTTCTCCTCTAATAAGTACAGATTAGCTGTACTTCTGTTTTATTTTTTCAGTGGTTGCCAAAAGGCATAAAGTGCACATCTTAACTTATTACTGTCTACTTTCAAATAATATTGTACTACTTCATGGACGACATAAGCACCTCACAACAATGTAATTCCACTTCCCATCCTTTGTGCTATTGTTTTCACAAATTCTACTTCTACATATGTTGCAAACCCCATGATGCAATACTGTTTTTATTTACACAATTACCATTTAAGTAAAATCATTACATTTTTTATTGTCTACAACATTGTTCATTCATTCGTGGAGACCCACATTTCTCCCTAGTGCCATTTTTCTTCAGCTTGAAGAAATTTCTTTAATATTTTTGTAGCTCAAATCTGGAGATACAATCTTTGAATTTTTGTCTGAAAATTTCTTTAATTTGCCCTCATTTTGAAGGATCATTTCTCCAGATACGAGATTCTGGGTTAACAGCTTCCTTCTTTTGGAACATTAAAGATATCACCCTGTTGTGTTTTGGTTTGCATTTTTTCTGACAAGAAGTCATTTATTCTGTCTTTATTTGTCTGTATGAAATGGGTCTTTATTCCTTCGGCTCTCCCCATCCCTGGTTTTTAACAATGTAATTATGATGTACATTGGTCTGGGGTGTGCATGGGTGTGTGCATGCAGAGAAAGAAAGAGAGTATACATGTAGATGTATGTTAATGTGTGTGTGTGTGTTTGTGTGTGTGTAGGCTCAATTCTTAACTATAATTTCTTAAATGGAGTTTCAGCCTTTTCGGTGTTAATTGTGGTATGGAGATTTACTTATTTAAAATTTATGTATGGATGTCGGGGCCTCTGGGTGGCTCAGCAGCTGGGCACTTGCCTTCAGCCCTGGGCGTGACCCCGGGATCCTGGGATCGAGTCCCACATTGGGCTCCCCGCAGGGAGCTTGCTTCTCCCTCTCCCTGTGTCTCTGCCTCTGTGTCTCTCATGAATAAGTAAATAAAATATTTTTTAAAAATGGTTGCAAACATGTCAGGCTACCAGAAAGTTGGGAGGGGATGGCCAGTCCTGGGCCCCTAGTGCCTTGAGGGCCACCAGGTCTCGCATGTGCACAGTATGAATAGGGCCCACCGGCCAGGAGGGCAGTGAGGACAGAACCCGAACCCGAAGGACAAGGGTCCCTGCCTCCAAGCACCAGGACCTGGGACCAGATGGCGTCCGGCATGGCCTGGGGGCCCTGCAGGTGACTCGGGTGAAGGTACAGAGGGAGGTAGAGAATGATTGCTGCTCTCTCCCTGCCAAGTCCTGAGCCACAGCCTCCAGAGGAGTCAAATGAAACCCTTCAAAGCAGCACCGGGACCGTCGGAATCCAGAGCTGAGCAAACTGACCACCTTGCTGCCCTTCCCCGAGGACGTGCAGCCCGGCTTGACAAGCTCTGCATCCTCAGGCTGGTCGTGGGCTACCCGAAGGTGAAGAGCTGCTTTGCAGGTAAGCGGCCGCATGGCTCCAGATCAAGTTACGAGAGGAGCTTGCCCACAAGCTCTAAGCGTTGACCTGTGAGGGAGAAGCGGCACCGCAGTGTTTGGGTCCTGGACACAGGAAGAAGGCCCCACGCTCAGCTCAGGTACAATAGGTGACCCAGACCGCAGGTGTGTCTCTCTGCCCAGCCTGTCATATGGACCCTGGGCTCTGTTCTCTGTGGAAGGAGACGAGCACGGGCTTCCCACCAGGCTCACAGAATGGCAGGTGCAGGGGAGAGGTCCTAGTGGATGGTCTAACTTCTTTCCTTCCTTTGTGATAAATTAAATGTTCCTCCACCTTCCAGAGCTTTGGCTCAGAACAAAGGGCTCATTTTTCTGAAGCTATGAACTGGGCTATTTCTTATCATCTCCCGGAGCACTTGTTCTCCTAAACTTCCTTACCATGTAACGGGCACAGTCTACTCTTCCGTGTCCTACCTGCTAATCCACTGTGTCATTGCTGAGAGCTAGTCCTAACCCATTCCTGTGCTTGGGACCTGTACGCAGTAAACTGGGTGATGCAGCTGAGCACATCCCCTCCATAGCTAGTAAGCAGCCTCACAGGAAGATGGCCCAAGGAAGACTCTGGGCCTGAACAACACGGGACAGACGGTTACAGCTACTCGAAAAGAAACTCAAAGATGAAATGGGTCTAGTCAACCTTGAAAATACACTGAGAACTATGAAATTACCCAGCTGCAGGGGTAACTGCAAAGCAGCAGCACCTGTGAAGTCTCGTACAGCAGTGCTGTGGACTGTCCATGCAGGGGTCCACTGTGACCCTAGGGGATGGGGTCAGGGCATTGGGGAGGGCTGCTAAATGGGCACCGGCTTTCCTTTTGGGGGTGTGGACAGTATCTTGGATGGAGAGAGAGGTGGTGGTTTCTCAGTTTAAAATGGTTAATTCTGGGCTACGTGAATCCCACAGGGGCTGGGATCCTTTGCAGGGAGGGAGGCAGGGGTCCTTTGCAGGCCTGTCAGCCCTCGAAGACCCTGAATAGGTCCTCTGCTTGCCTCTGCCATTGTCTCCAAGCAGCCTGCCCACGTGTCGCTAGTTCGGGCCTGTCCCCACCCACTGAGCTGTGCTGCAGGCCACTGACAGTGGTAGAGACCTCAGACCCTTGCCCTCACTCTGACCCCCTGCCCAGGATGGCCCAAGCGAAGGGGCACACATGGGCCCTGGGCTGCCCTGGAGAGCAGCCGTCTACCAGTTGTGTGCTGTGAACTGCTTTCGTGGAGAACACCTTGATCCTCAGTTGGTCCCGGCCCTGGTCTGGGCAGAGCTGGGGGCCTGAGTCCTCTCGTAGTACATTAAGAAGATAATTCACCATGACCAAGTGGGATTTATCCCCAGGATGCAAGGTTGGCTCAACACTCGTAAAACAATCAACATGATAGATCATATCAACGAGAAAAAACAAGAGCCATGTGATCCTCTCAATAGATGCAGAGAAAGTATTTGACAAAATACAGCATCCATTCCTGATCGAAACTCTTCAGAGTGTAGGGATAGAGGGAACATTCCTCAGCATCTTAAAAACCATCTACGAAAAGCCCACAGCAAATATCATTCTCAATGGGGAAACACTGGGAGCCTTTCCCCTAAGATCAGGAACACGACAGAGATGTCCACTCTCACCACTGCTATTCGACATAGTACTAGAAGTCCTAGCCTCAACAATCAGGTAACAAAAAGGAATAAAAGGCATTCAAATTGGCAAAGATGTCGTCAGACTCTCCCTCTTTGCAGATGACATGATACTGTACATAGAAAACCCAAAAGACTCCACCCCAAGATTGCCAGAACTCATACAGCAATTTGGCAGTGTGGCAGGATACAAAATCAATGCCCGGAAATCAGTGGCATTTCTATACACTAAGAATGAGACTGAAGAAACAGAAATTAAGGAGTCAACCCCAATTACAATTGCATCCAAAAGTGTAAGATACCTAGGAATAAACCTAACCAAAGAGGTAAAGGATCTATACCCTAAAAACTACAGAACACTTAAAGAAATTGAGGAAGACACCAAGAGATGGAAAAATATTCCATGTTCATGGATTGGAAAAATTAATATGATGAAAATGTCTATGCTATCCATGGCAATTTTCAGGTTCAATGCAATCCCTATCAAAATGCCATGGACTTTCTTCAGAGAGTTAGAACAAATTATTTTAAGATTTATGTGGAATCAGAAAAGACCCCGAATAGCCAGGGGAATATTGAAAAAGAAAACCAGAGTCGGGGGCATCACAATGCCAGATTTCAGGTTGTACTACAAAGCTGTGGTCATCAAGACAGTGTGGTACTGGCACAAAAACAGACACACAGATCAATGGAACAGAATAGAGAACCCAGAAGTGGACCCTCAACTCTATGGTCAACTAATATTCGACAAAACAGGAAAGACTATCCACTGGAAGAAGGACAGTCTCTTCAATAAATGGTGCTGGGAAAATTGGACATCCACACGCAGAATAATGAAACTAGACCATTCTCTTACACCAGACACAAAGATAAACTCAAAATGGATAAAAGATCTAAATGTGAGACACGATCCCATCAAAATCCTAGAGGAGGGATCCCTGGGTGGCGCAGCGGTTTGGCGCCTGCCTTTGGCCCAGGGCGCGATCCTGGAGACCCGGGATCGAATCCCACGTTGGGCTCCCGGTGCATGGAGCCTGCTTCTCCCTCTGCCTGTGTCTCTGCCTCTCTTTCTCTCTCTCTGTGACTATCATAAATAAATAAAAATAAAAAAAAAAAACAAAACAAAACAAAACAAAAAAAAAAATCCTGGAGGAGAACACAGGCAACACCCTTTTTGAACTTGGCCACAGCAACTTCTTGCAAGATACATCTATGAATGTATCTTGTTGCAAAGGAAACAAAAGCAAAAATGAATTATTGGAACTTAACCAATATAAAAAGCTTCTGCACAGCAAAAGAAATAGGCAACAAAACCAAAAGACAATCTACAGAATGGGAGAAGATATTTGCAAGTGACATAATCAGACAAAGGGCTCATATCCAAGATCTATGAAGAACTTATTAAACTCAACACCCAAGAAACAAACAATCCAATCATGAAATGGGCAGGAGACATGAACAGAAATTTCACCAAAGACACACACATGGCCAACAAGCACATGAGAAAATGCTCCACATCACTTGCCATCAGGAAAATACAAATCAAAACCACAATGAGATCCCACCTCACACCCGTGAGCATGGGGAAAATCAACAAGATAGGAAACAAATGTTGGAGAGGATATGGAGAAAGGGGAACCCTCTTGCACTGTTGGTGGGAATGTGAACTGGTGCAGCCTCTCTGGAAAACTGTGTGGAGGTTCCTCAAAGAGTTAAGAATAGAACTGCCCTACGACCCACCAATTGCACTGCTGGGGATTTACCCCAAAGATACAGATGCAGTGAAATGCCGGGACACCTGCACCCCGATGTTTATAGCAGCAATGTCCACAATAGCCAAACTGTGGAAGGAGCCTCGGTGTCCGTCGACAGATGAATGGATAAAGGAGATGTGGTCTATGTATACAATGGGATATTCCTCAGCCATTAGAAGGATGAATACCCACCATCTGCTTCAACGTGGACGGAACTGGAGGGTATTATGCTGAGTGAAGTAAGTCAATCAGAGGACAATCATCATATGGTTCCACTCATACGGAGAATATAAAAAATAGTGAAAGGGATTATAGGGGAAAGAGGAGAAAATGAGTGGGAAATATCAGATAGGGTGATGAAACATGAGAGACTCCTAACTCTGGGAAGCGGACAGGGGTAGTGGAAGGGGAGGTGGGCGGGGGGACGGGGTGACTGAGTGATGGGCGCTGAGGGGGGGGCACTTGATGGGATGAGCACTGGATGTTATGCTATATGTTGGCAAATCAAACTCCAATAAAAAAAATATACCAAAAAAAGAGCTAAGCCAAACAGGAACATTAAACATTTGCTTTCAATGACATTTTCTCTTCCTCAGCCACCCTAAAGGACAGCATTGCAGGCTGCCCAGCTGACCGACCCATGAATCCAGGAGGAAGTGAGCATGCCTCTCCACAGGTCAATCTAGAACTGTTTTCTGAAGGAGACTTGCTTCTTCGGGTACGGTATGACATTTTCCAAATCTATCTCCTGTCAGTGGTTATGATAATAGCAGAATCGGGGCCTCAGAGATTTTCAAAAAACACTTCATTTCAAATCTTGTTGAATTTGTGCTCCCTTCGGCAGCACATATACAAGTCTTGTTGAATTTATCTTTAATTATCAAGTCAATTTTCTGGTTGGATAAAGTATTCTGTATCTATTCCTTCCATTTTTCAGACAATTCTATAACCAAAGTGCCATGTGGGTGAGAGTCACACAGGGCAGACTCAGAAACCCTTGATGTCCATCCCTGACAGCCACCTGCTAGTCAAAGAGCAGCCACCTCTTCCCACAAGGGTGATGCTGCACGTGTCCTATCTGTTTCAGGAGGTGTGAGACTCAGGGGGAGGGGTGTATGTGTAAATCATACCGTAAGCCATCAAACACAAGAAAGGAAACAAACATACAAAGGAAAAATATCTTTTGTGTATATGGAAATATTAGCAATATTAGCATACCATATTTCACTTTTACTACCTTCGGGCACTTGAACATTTTCTTTCTCTGAAATTTTCTATCTAAATATGATATCTTGGGTAGCCTGGTGGCTCAGCGGTGGAGCGCCGCCTTCAGCCCAGGGCCTGATCCTGGAGACCTGGGATCGAGTCCCACGTCGGGCTCCCTGCATGGAGCCTGCTTCTCCCTCTGCCTGTGTCTCTGCCTCTTTCTCATGAATAAATAAATTAAATATTTAAATAAGTAAGTAAGTAAGTAAGATATATTGCTGGTACCTTAGCAAGGAATCCAGGTTCTGGGTGGCTCAAATGTAACAGATCTTCACCTCCCAAGCCAGAAGTACAAAACTTCCACAGACAGTTCAGGAGGAACATGCATCACCACTGGGTGAGTGGCCACAGAAGAGGCTGGGTCTGTTCTTGAGGAAAGAAGGGGTGGCATGATAGATCACTGCAGCTTTATTTGTGTGGTCAGGGCTTATTTATCTATTGAGACAAATCATCACTTTTCTCAGAGTAACTTAAAAGTCAATCTGTGATCTCTCCCCACTCTCAAGCTGAAATAACTACATTTTTAATGCTTCAGATCTTTAAAAAAGAAAGAAAGAAAGAAAGAAAGAAAGAAAGAAAGAAAGAAAGAAAGAAAAAAGAGAAGAGAAGAGAAGAGAAAAGAAAGAAAAGAAAAAAGAAAAGAAAAGAAAAGAAAAGAAAAGAAAAGAAAAGAAAAGAAAAGAAAAGAAAGGAAAAGAAAAGAAAAAGAAAAAAGAAAAGAAAACAACACAACAACTCCAAAAGGAGTTTTCCAGGGCGAAAAATCCTGATCACGTGCTGTGGGCATGAAGAGCCCGGCTCCGAACGCTTGGCAGGAACCGGAGAAACAAAGATACCAGTGACTTTGTCTAGGAAATAAACACGATCCTGGGGTGGGGGTAAGGACACGAGAGAGCCGCGTGGGGCCAGGAGAAAGCAGTGAACTGTGGGCGGAGGCTCCACCTTCCGGCAACTCGGCCGCCGGGCACGAAGCCGGGCACGAAGCCAGGCACCGCGGGCCTCGCCAGGACCCGCCGCACGCGCTGAACCAAGGACAGAGCATCTCCGAGAAGCGCTAACCTCGGGGCTTCCCTGTTCCAACAGAACAATTACTTACGCCCCCTCTGCACGGGCCAAACCTTGTGCACATCCTGAAGGACGCCTCATCCCCCAGGGCAGTCTCGGGTCCAGGCTCCCAGGCTGTTCCGGGGGCTCCCACGAGGCTCGCAGGGCGGGGGTAGAACCGACACGGCCGCGGCCGCTCGCGGAGCACAGGACCGGGCGGAGGCCTCCGCGGGGCCTCGGCAGGACGGAGGAGCGGAGCCCTCGGCGTCCGCGGAGCACGTGGGGCCCAGAACCACGGAGCCGGGGGGGGGGGGGGTGCCTCCGCAGCAGGCGCAGTGGGTCCCGATGCCGCCGCTCTCGTGCCCCAGCTGCACCCCGAGGGGGCCCCGACTTGCGCTACCGAAGACGGCGTCTGCGCTGGTTCCGCGTCCCGGTAACCGGAGCGACGCCCCCGCACAAGCCGCCGAGCCCACGGGCCGCCCTCGCGCTCCAAGCCCTGCCGGCGGCAGAGGAGACCCGCAGGGCCTGTCCGCAACAGGCGGCCGCGACCCCCACACCCGGACCCCAACACCCGCAGCACGTGGGACCTGCGCTGGAGGGAAACCGGCCCCGGAGGACAGGAATGGAAGGAAAGTCGAGGCGGCCCGCGGGGGTCGGGGCTGTCGGGGGGGGGGGGGGGGGGGGCGCCCGCCGGGGACCAGCGCGGACCCGGCACGGACACGCCCGCGTGTGCTCCCCAGAGCTCCGGGTCCCGAGGACGGGGACGGGGACGGGGCGGGAGGACGGGCCGGGCGCGCCCCTCCGGGAGCGGGGAGAGGCCGGGGCAGCCGCGGGGACAAGCGCACGGCCTGGCCGGGTGGGGCGCAGGGAGCCGCGGGCGGGGCGCGCCTGCACGGCGGCGGGGGGGGGGCTCACCCCTGCGTCCCCGAGGCCGAGGCCAGGGCTTCCCCCGAGGGCCCGGCTCCAGGGGCGCGCGGCGGCGCCGGCTCAGGCTCCACTCGCGGGGCTGCAGGCCGCGGGGCGCAGGCAGGGCCTCGGCGGGGCGCTCGGGGTCGCACCGCCCGGGGTCTCCTGAGGGCGCTGATCCCGGCGACGCGCCCGCCCTCGGCCCCCGCCCCCGGCTCCAGGCCCGTGTTTCGCAGCGAGGACACGCGCCGCCCCACAGGGACGCGGAGCACGACGCAGAGCCACGGCTCGACCCCCGGGGCGCCCCGGCGCCGAGGAGCGTGGAGGTCGCGGCGGCTTCGGCCTACCTGCAGGCGCGGTCGGCACCGCCACGTCCGGGTCACGCGGGGCCACGCGGGGGGCAGGGCCGGGCCGAGGCCACGGGCGGGCACAGGGGGTCGTCCAGGAGGCCGGAGGCAGACGGAGCCGCGGGACGGGCGCGCCACGCGCTCGGGGCCCAGGTGCCGCCACCCGCCAAGCTCGAGGGGAGGCCGCGTGCTCCCTCGCGCCTCCCCCGCAGCGAGGCCTCCGAGCTGCTCCGCCGCCCGGCCGGAAGCCGGGGCTCCACGGGGCCTCCGCCGCCTCCCCTGCTGCTGCCCCGGAACCGGAACCGGGCAGAGGAGACCTCGCGGGAACTGCCGTCGGGACAGCCTCAGGGGGAAAGGAGGCCTCGCCCGGCCCAGGGCAGCAGGAAGCGCCGAGACTTCCGGGCGGGCCGCCGCCACGCTCAGCCAATGAGAAGCCGCCGCCATCCCCTGCAGCCAATGAGAAGCCGCCGCCACACGCAGCCAGCAAGAAGCCGCCTCCGCCCTCCAATGGGCTTTCCTTCCATACAGCCCCGCCCACCCCCTTCCATATAAAAGAGTTTCCCGCCCGCTGCTGCTCCTGGAGAAACCCGGTTTGCTGGTAAAATAACCGCTTTATCTCGCAAGGTCAACGCTTTCCTGTGAATCCTGCAGCCCTGCCTGGGAAGCGGAGAGCCCAGCTCGGGGACCTTATCTTACCCCTCACGGATCCAGGTGGCCCCTCGCCGCGGAGGCCTGAACACTGTGACCTGCCCTAGGTCACTAAGATCCATCTGTGTGGGCTGCGGGGCCCGGAAGCAGCCAGTGAGGAATTTTGTTCTTCGAAGCCCGTTTCCTGTTTGCTCAGAAGCCAGTTTCCATCAGACGTTGACTTGGGCGTCGCAGACGGTGACCGTCCCGTAGCCGACGCGCGTCCCCAGGAGTGGCCCGGCCGGCCCCGGGCGCTCCCTCCACTGAGCTGCCCGCGTCAGGTGGTACTTGAGGGAAGTGCAGGTAGTTTCGGGTATTTTCTGCGGAGTTTCATGAATATGCTCTTGCGACGACCTAATGTGAGTCTTCTGTGATCTGCCGGTCACCGTAATGTGTGATCGTGCTACATTACCAGGCCTGTAAAATGTACGGACTAGAAGGAAGAAATCCTGAAAGGATGCCAGACTAATGCTATGTTCATGCATTTTTACTGAAAAGTTGCACTGGCTCATCATTCCATGGTTGAACGGAAGCATCGTTCAAACTTATGAAATGACTATTCACGACTCAGAGTATTTTCTGGCAAGAAAAACAATTATTCATTCAACAAGTATTAGTGTTGGAGGTGGTAGGTGCATCACTGAAATCCTGCCCTGCGGAGGCCTCTGTCCTAGAGCAGGTGGGGATGCAGAAGGAACAGCTGGCTTGTTGACGAGACCACCGAGGAAGCGGACGACTTCTATCTACAGAGGAAGTATAAGGTGCACTTGGAAGATGCGGAAAAGAATTTCAACAATACAGTTTTACCAACACAAATTCAAATTGTTATGTAAGATTTTTTATATGGAAAATCAGCGTAATGTTTTAATAGGCTTATTTATATTTATATATGTAAACATGCAAATTCTTAATATTTAATAGGTTTTTTCATTGTGTACTTTTATTGATGAAAACATCTACACATACACAGAATAGAGCAGTGGACTTCACACATGTCACCCAGCTTTGGCAATCATTAGCATTTTGCCGTACTTGTTTCACTGATCTTCAGTTTTCTTTTTGCTGGAGTAACTTCAAAGAAAAACCTAAACGCATCATTTCACCTGGAAAACCATCAGTTGCATTTCAAATAAAAAAGGCATTTTCCGGGGCTCCTGGGTGATTGTCTGACTCTTGGTTTCAGCTCAGGTCATGGTCTCAGGGTCTTGGGATTGAGGTCAGACTCTGCCCTCAGCAGGGAGTCTGCTTGTCCTTCTCCATGCCCTTCCCCATGCTCTCTCTTGCTCGCTCACTCACTCTGGCTGTCTCTCAATAAAATCTTTTAAAAGAAAAGACATTTTCTTACTTGTGGCATTTTCACACCTATGAAAATTCACCATGATTTTTTTTTTAAGATTTATTTATTTATTTATTTATTTATTTATTTATTTATTTATGATAGACATAGAGAGAGAAAGAGGCAGAGACACAGGAGGAGGGAGAAACAGGCTCCATGCTGGGAGCCCGACGCAGGACTCGATCCCAGGACTCCAGGATCGTGCCCTGGGCCAAAGGCTAAACCGCTGCGCCACCCAGGGATCCCCTCACCATGATTTCTTAACGTCAGTTTGTGCCTATTTCAAATTTAAACTTGCCATTTCTGAAAAAGAAAATGTTCTTCCACAGTTTTTTTTTTTTTTTTTTAGTTTATTTATTCATGAGAGATACTGAGAGAGAAGCAGAGACATAGGCAGAGGAAGAGGCAGTCTTCCTGTGGGGAACCTGATGTGGGACTCGATCCCAGGACCCTGGGATCATGTGCTCAGCCAAAGGCAGACGCTCAACTACTAAGCCACCCAGGGGTCCCTTGACGGTTGGTTTTATTCCCATCAGGACTCAAACGTGGTGCACACGCTGTATTTTGTTCCTGTGCCTCCTAGACCTCTCTCTCAGCCCACCCTCTCCGAGTGGAGACAGGATCTGTGCTGTCACTGCCACAAGTGACTGAGCGGTGTATCCATCCCCCAGAATTCCCCAGTTGGGACCCGGCGTCTGTGAACTGCTGTTTCACTAGACCTTCTACCTGCAGAGTAGAAGTTAGCTCTAAATGTTTGACTAGATGCAGGATCCTTTTTGTTCAAGAATATTTTAAAAACCAAATATATATATATTTTTAAATGAATGACACTTGTGATGGTTACTTTTGTGCCAACTTTGCTAGGCCTATTTAGTCAAACATTGTTCTAGATTTCTCTGTGAAGGTATGTTCTAGGTGTGATTAACATTTAGATCATTAGACTTTGAGTAAAGCAGACGAGGCTCTCCAGTGTGATGAGCCTCATGCAGTCGGTTGGAGGTCTTAGGAGAGATGAGACTGACCTCTCTGAGAAAGGGGATTCTGATGGCAGACGACCTTGACCTTCGGACTCAAGCTGCAACATGACGTCTCCTAGGTCTCCAGCCTGCGGGAGACAGGCACATCCACATATACAGATAGTGATGACAAGGATAAAGATAGACACGCTGTAGATCGAGAGAGATGACGTGGGTAGCGCACGTAAATCCTATTGGTTCTGCTTCTCAGGAGAACCCTGACAAGACGGTACTTCTTAAGGGAGAATATTTCAGGAAACACAGCTCCCCAAAATATAAAAAGGGCAACATGAAATGTCAAATTAACAAAAAATAATGCTGAAAATATTGAAGTTATGCTTGCCTCCAGTTTCTCTCTTCTGTGTTCAAACTGAACTTTGATGAATTTCAGAGGTGAGCGTTGCTCTTGGATGGAAAAGAGTAGATTGTGGCCGGCTACAGCCACGTTTTCCTAGTTAGTTTACACGACATTTAATATTAATTATGTTCTGGCACATTAAAAACAAACGCATTTATTCCTGATAGGGCCCCCCACTCAACCTACACTTTTATGTATTTTATAATATGTAGCCCACTTCTTTTTTGTAAAAGTGGCACTAATACCTATTTTGGGATGCTGCATAAAGTCTGGCCCAAAATAGCAATAAATGTCAATGGTCATTATCACCAGCATCACCACCGTTTGCTATGCTCTGAGTCCACGTGGAGCTCCTTGCATGGCAGAGAATGCATTTGCTTCCAGGGTGAGTTAATGAAATGACATTTTAAAAGTGGGACTCATTTCCCAGGCCTCACTTAACAGTACTCCCAGCTGATACGGCCCGTCTCCCCCAAAAGCCGACCCTTTGCTTCCCCCAGAGGTCCCAGCTCCTCCTGCATTATTCACGGCCCTCTGGGCTGTGTGCAGTGGAGCAGAACAGCTCAAATGAGGTTCGTGCATTAGGGAGAAGCCTGCCCATCCCTGCCCCTTCCCAACCCACAAGGGGCCTTCTTTTAACACACCCGAAGTCACCATACAGTGCTTGTCACAACACATGGTCACGCCAGCACCTGCCTGGCAGCTGCATGACCTTGGAGAAACCTCTTAACCTCTTCAAGTTCCATTTATTAGTCTGTAAAAGAAGGACACTGTGATTTTGGGGCTCTGTGAGCATCTGCATGTGTGAGTGTGAATGAAAGCTCAATAAAGGCAATAAACAGACAAATAGACGGATGGATGGACAGATGGCTGGCTGGCTGGAGTGTGTCTCTTACAGATCCCAACACAGTTCATATACCTGATCCTTGCCACATCCTTGTGATGTGAGCAGGGAAGGTAAAATCCCCTTGACAATGAGGCAAATGATGCAAGACCCTGGCAGGATGGAAGTGGGTGTCGGTTTTCACAGTAAAGTGCAGTTTATCCTGGTTACCTCTCACCACGGTGCGAAGTTGAGGACAGGTGTCTTGTGTCAGGTCACTATTTCCTGCACGAATACTGTATGGACAATTTCTAAGGAAAAAAAATTTCTATCCCACTAAGTCAACCTAAATTATCATATACCTTAAATATAGGTTAGTGTAAACTCCAAGCAAATGCATAAACTGACTATCAATAGAGCCCTATGCCGGTGCCTCCGGCTGCCACCAGTGCCTGGGTCAGGGCTCCAGGGGGGATTCGCCCCGCCGGCGGCCCCCCACCCCTTGCTCAGTCCAGGCCAGGCTCCAGGCTCCACTTGCTACTTTCTGTATTTCCTGTGGAAGCAGAGCAGCCAGGGAGACCAGCTGGGGGACGGGACGCAGCAGCCATCCCAGGGGGCTTCTCTCCACACGGGGCCATCGCAAGGCCGAGGTGCTGAGCTTCGGCTCCCCAGGGGCCAGGGGCGGCGAGCAGACGGACCGGGGCAGCCCAGCACCCAGGCGCCCAGCGCATCCGGGCCGAGCCTTGGCTCCCTCCCGCCGTCTGCTCGCCGCCCTCCCCCCTGCTGGGACAGCGGCCCAGTGTGTGCCTGGGGCAGGGGCACCTGCAGGCCTCTCGGGGCGCAGCAGTGGGGACAGGGCCGGGAGGCTGCGGGGCAGCGGGCCTGGCCCAGGTGCCACCCCCCCGGCCCCCTGCAGGCTCCCTGGGATGCACCGGCCTCATTCCCCCTTGGTCTCCCGCTCCCGCAGCGCCTGCCACGTGCCGGACCCCGTGTTGGCCTCAGGGGGGAAGGCTGGGAACCACTCAGAACCCGGGCTGGCCGGGCTGCGGTGGCCAGAGGCCCGAGGCTGGAGGCTGGAGGCTGGAGGTTGGAGGCCAGAGGCCGGAGGCTGGAGGCTGGAGGGCCCCGATGCCGCAGCAGGGGCAGCAGGCCGCGCTGCACACCCACGAGTCGCCCCCACCCAGTCTGGGCCCTGGGCACCGCTGCACATGGGCATAACACGCTTTGTAAAAAACCAGGCAGATGCAGGTCAGTTGAGGTCTTCCTGTTGCCACGATGACCTTGCCTGAGCCTCCAGGTCCACCATGGGGCAGCTCCGGGGTGCAGAGGGTGCGGGGTTGGGCCAGGGGGTCAGCCTGGGGCTGCTCCCCCCACCCCCCCACAGCGGGGGGAGCCCCGGTGAGCAGATACCCCTAAAGCCACCCCACCCCGAGCACAGGCCAGCTGCCAGGCCTCCAAGGGGCGCCAGGATGGGGGCTGGCAAGCTCATGGCCCTGTGAGCAGCGCAGGGTGGGGCTGTGCCACAGGAGTGCCAGGCGCCCCCACAGGACCCCTGACATCCCCTGTGGCCCCCCCATCATTCAGGACCCCTGACATCCCCAGAGGCCCGCTCCAGCACGGGGATGTCGGGGGTCACAGCAGGGCCCCGCAGTGTGACTGCATTGCAGATCGGGGCCTGAAGGACGTGGGTCAAATGAGGCCGCCAAGGTGCAGTGGTGTCCTCGGAGGCCTGCTCCCTCCTGTGGCGGCTGCCTGAGGGGACGAGGAGGTGCAAGCGGCCAAAGCATCGGGGCCGAGTGAGCAAGACGGCTGCCTGAGCCGATCCTGGCGACTTGGTGGCCTCCACATCATCCGACAGCATGACGCACATTCAAGTCCTTGTGACCTCAGGGGAGTGAGATCACTCAGGTCGTCCTCTGAGCACAGTGACTTTCAGCTAGAGATTAATAAGAAAAAATACCTAGAAAATTCCACCTTTGGAAATTAATCCACAATTTCTAAATAGCCCTGGGACAGCAGGAGAACTCATAATGGGAATTAGAAAATACTTGGAACCGGGAGATACTGAAAATAAATCAAAACATGCTGTTGCCGCCGCAGCAGCTCTGGAGGAGAAAGCAAGGGTGCGGGCAGCAGGAGAAGAAAGAAGCTGCAACTCCACCGCCGGAGCAGCCACCCGCGGGGAAGCGAATCCCGAGCCCGCCCTGACGGCCCAGAGAAACCGAGGCCGGGGGCGCTGAGCTGTGCGCCAGGGCGACCGACGGAGCCGGAAACGGAGAGCAGATTCCTTCCACCGGACGCAGCAAGTGTATCCTTAAGGAAAATAATGTCGAATCGGACAAAATAAAACTTAGGAACTTCTGTTTATCAAAATAGAGAGAAGACTAAGCCATGGAGCAGGTGTTCAAAGAACAAGCCTATGAAGGGCTTCGAGCCGGCCCCGCCAAGGACGCCGACGCTGAGGGCCCTGGCTCCCGGGAGCCCGACGGCAGCTGTGCACCCAAAGGGAATGCGCGGGCCCACACGCACCACCCGGCGCACCTGCCGGGGCCGGGCCCGGGAGGCCACCCGCTGGCCACCCGCTGACCACCGGTGGGGCAGGACGCAGCGGGAACCCGCGGCAACACGGGGTCGGGGCTCACAGGTGCCCATGAGCTGAGCGACGCCCACAGCGAGGGACAGTGCCCGGATGGCACCGGCCCGGCGGCTTCAACGGCCCGGGGGCTGGACGTGCCCCAGCGAGGGACAGGGCCTGGATGGCACCAGCCCGGTGGCTTCAACGGCCCGGGGGCTGGACGTCCCCCAGCCCGGCGGCCTCCCCCCGGGACCTGGAGACCCGGCCCGGTCCCCAAGCAGCTGCCTTTTGCGGGGCTGTCCCCCGGAAGGGCGCGAGTCCGTCCCGGGGGCCCCCTCGAGGCCTAAGCACCTCCCAAACACCTGCTCCTAACGGCCCCCCCGCCGGGAGCCTCAGCCTAGGAGTATGGGAAGCACAAGCTTTGGGCTCCAGAAGCAGCCTGTGCGCCCCACCGGCCCCAGGAAGCTGCGCGTCACCGGGGGCACCACCCTCGGAGGCACTGCGTGCCGGGCACTTGGGGCGGCCGCTCGGGGCTGACGGTCTCGGTCGAGTGCTTGTTCCAGGAGATGCGCACCTGCACGCCCGTCACTCACGCGGTGGGGATATACCGTTCATACTGCAATGTAAAGTCAACTAAAAGTCAAAACAATACACACCAAAGACGTAGACCTGGACCTACAGGCAGGGACGTTCCTTCACACCAGGGGAGAAAGGCTACAAAGCAGCACACGCGGTAGGACCCCGCGCTTGCCGACACAGCACACGCGCACGGAAACACGCCAACACTCATTTCTTTAAAAATATTTATTGAGTATGTGCTCTGCGCCAACACATAATTTACGTGGAAGACATCTCTAGGACTGTACGATCCATGCAGAGTCCCGTCACATGCATCCCCACCTCCAGGCCCTGCACGGCTTTGGGGCGCCCACCTCCACACGAAGGGTGGGACCCGGGCAGCAAGGACACCATGACACATGATGCGTGAACGGCCACTTTCACAGGAGTACAAGGGTGATGCGCGTGTGCCCTGCGAGTTGAGATCTAGACCTAGCATAGGGACATGGTGCCACCGGCTCTGCCATGAGCAAGACTGTGGACACCTGGGGACACCGCCTACTTTTAGAGCACAGACACGGGCAGTGACAGGGGTGAGGTGTCCCTGCGGAGCCCCACGCGGCGCCTTTGGAGGCCCCAAGGAAGGGAGCGTGCACACACACAGGTGTCCATGCACGGTAGGTGCCTGCCGGGCTACCGGGCGGGAGGGGAGCTCAGGAGGGCCTCCCTGCAGGCTGCTGCACCGGGGGGCATGCGGGGACCCCCCAGCCCGCCCCCCCACGGGGAAGGGCCCCGCCTCCCGGTGGCCTCGGGGTCTCGGAGCCACAGCCACTGCCCCACCGTCTGCAGGCAGGGCTTGCACTCCCGCTGCTCCCCCAGCCTACCGCCCGGCTGCCGGCTTGCCCCCCAGGTCCCCCTGCCAGCCCACGGCCACACGGGGCCCAGGGGGCAGCGTCTCCCCCTCCCAGGGGCCCCCAGCCTCACTCCCAAGCCCCACAGCAGAGGGCCGTGCACGCCCATCACCCTCCCCGTGGCCTGCACCCGCTGCCCCTCGGGGCTGGGGACCCGCCTGTCCCCGCGGCGGCCCCCGCAGGAGAGAGGGTGCTGGGTCAGCCGGGCCCGGTCCTCAGCCCCCAGCCCACGCGCCGCGGGGTCTCTGTGAGGACGAGGGTCCCCGGGCCCCGCGCCCCCGGCCTGGGAGGCAAGCCCTGCCCTCTGGGAAGAGCGGATCCAGCCAGGGCTCCGAGGGCGGTGGGCACACGGGGGTCAGGGCATGGCGGGGAGGCCCCTGCCCCGACACCCCCCACCCCGCCTGGTGCAGGAGGAGGCCCTGACCGTGGGGGCCTGGGGCCTTCTCAGGCTTCTTCGTCCCGGGCTTCCCGAAGCTCCTCAGGTTCCAGAGACATCACGAGCGGGTCCTCCAAAGAGCTCTCCCGGACCTGAGGAAGCACATGGCGAGTGGGGGCGAGTGGGAGCTCCTGAGGCTCCGTCCCCGGAGCCCGGGGCAGGGGGTGGGGGGCATGGCCCTCCCTCCGAGCTGCCCAGAGTTGGGGTCACGTTCCTCCCCCTGGGGCCCGGGGGCGCCCTCGGGGCTGGGCTGGGCCGTGGGGAGCGCGTCCACCCGGCTCCAGGGGCCGCGGCGTGGGGCCTGAGCACCCCCTGCCCTCCCGCCAGGACGAGGAGCAGATGTCCACCGGCATCTACAGCCCCAAATGGTTTCTCCAGTGCTTCCTCGGCCGGGTGAGGCCCCCCCCCCCCGGGACCCCCGCTCCCGGACCTGCCCCCTGCCCCCGGGGAGGGCCCAGCTCAGCCCCACCCTCCAGACGAGCCAGGCCCGACCCCGGGGTCCTGAGGCTGAGGCTGAGGCTCGCAGCCCAGCCCGTCCTGGAGAAGCCCAGAGGGTCCCTGGACGAGGTCCCGGGGGGCGGCCCGTCTCTGCCTCAGCTCCCCCGGGGGAGGCCGGGTCAGCCCGGGGTGTGGACGGGCCCTCGGCCCATCGGGCGGCCAGCCTGGGGTCCTCTCGAGGCGAGGTGTCGTCAACTGCGGGCAGAGTCTGTGCCCCCAGGGGTGCGGGAGGTGCTGGCCGGGGTCGGAACCCGGAGCGGCCGGGAGTCCCTGATCTCCCTGGGAGGAGGGCACGCACGGGGAGGCGGGGGGCGGGGGGCGGGGGGGGCGCGCTGCGGGGCCTCGTTGGAGGCAGCCGGGGGCCAGATGGCAGGCCTAGCCTAGCCCCAGCCGAGCCCCCCAGGGGCCCTGCTCAGGCCGCTCCTCCCACCCCGCCGTCCCCCTAGACCCCCTTCTCGCTCACCCTGAAGCTGTGGGATGCCTACATCCTCGATGGGGAGAGGGTGCTCACGGCCATGGCCTACACCATCCTCAAGGTGCACAGGAGTAAGTGAGCCCCCGGGAGCCCAGGTGTGCCGGGGGCGGGGGGCAGGGGCGGTGACCCTGGGCTCTGAGCAGCACCCAGACCTGGGGCGGGGGGACGGCGGGGCAGGCGGGTGCAGCGGGGCTCCCCGAGTGGAGCAGCGGGCAGGGGCCACCGCGGCCAGCGCACTGCCCGCGGCGCTCCTGGGCACAGCGGGACCCCAGCCGCTGGCCTGGGGGCCCCGGGGGCCCCAGGGCGGGGCCCTCTGGGTCTGACTCTCGCCCACCGCCCAGAGCGCCTCCTGAAGCTGCCCCTGGAAGGGCTCCGGGAGTTCCTCCAGGACTCTCTGGCCCAGCCCTGGGCCCTGGAGGACGAGGCCGTGCTGAGACACCTTCGGGCCTCCATGACCCAGCTCCGCAGGATGCGGTGCGACCTGCCCCCGCCAGGTGGGCTCAGGGCCCCGGCCCCTCCCGACTCGGCCTGCTGGGGCCGCCCACAGGGGACAGAGCCCCCGGGGCCCCCGTCCTCATCTCTGGGGCTCTCCTCTTCTGCTCCAGCCTCGGGGACCCCAGGCCAGGGCTGGGCGGGCGGGCGGGCACCCACTGCAGGGCCCGGGCAGCAGTGTGGGGGGCTGAGCACAGGGTCAGGCCGGGGGGGCCACGCGGGAGCCGTGAGGACCCCCGGGGCCCCCAGCGGGGGACACACAGCCTGCTGGAGACGCTGACCCCGTCGGCCTCTTTCCAGCGGGACCTGAGGAGTTCCCCACGAGGCCCCTGGGCCTGGAGCCAGTGTCCCCGGCGCCCGGGCCTCTCCTCCCTTCTCCGGCCTCTGAGCCACCGCCCAGGGTGGAGGAGCCGGCCTCCCCGGGCCTAGCCGCCCGGCCTGAGCCGCCCGGACCCCCTCCCGGCCAGGCCATCGTCCAACTTGCCCCCCAGCCCCGGCGGTGGAACTCCCTCCCCACCCTCCCGGGGCAACAAGGCGGTGCAGGCAGGCGGCCCCGGGACACGGCGGGCTTCAAGACAGAAATCGGGGTCTCCTTCCATTCGGCACCTGCCTGGGCCACCCCAGAGGCCCCGCGATGGACCGGGCCCTGGAGCACCCCCGGGACTCCCATCACGCGGTCCCCCTAGCCCCTTAGGGATGACGCTGTCGGGCCCAGGACACCCTTCCTGCCCCGCGGCCACTGCAGCTCGTGCCCCTCGCTGGGCAGTGACGGGCACAGCCAGGGCAGAGCCAGGGCGGCGCTGAGCCCGCTGCCCCGAGGCCCCGCTCAGGCCTAGGACCCTCTGCCCCCCGTGTCCACGGGGCAGCTCGATGCTCGCGGGCCTCGGGGGCAGAGCGTGGCGGTGAGGGCGGGGGCCCGGAGGCTCTGGCCCGCCGTCACCGTGCCCTGCCTCATCTTGCTGTCCCTCCCGGAGGGCGGCACCCCCCGCATGGGACACCAGCCCCTGACCCAGAGGGACCTGGGCTGACCTGGCCCCAGGCTCTGTGGGGGCAGGGGCGACTCGAGCCCCCCAGCCCCAGACCCATCATGAAGACTAATGGGATCCAGCGCCCCAGGGCCCTGGCCAGGCCTACATTATGGCCTCACTTTACCTCATGTACATGAACCAAGGAGAGTAAAACTAACCAAGTAGGAGTGAAAGGGGAGGGAGAGAAGAAGGAGCGGGAGGCAGAGGCCAAGAAGAAACTTTCATCGTAATAGTGATAGAAGTGAGACAGGCTACTGTTGACTGAGCACATTTAATATGCCAGGCATTGTGCTCACCTAATCCTCACAAAAATCCTCAAATTCTGGTCACTAGTGTGACCACAATCTTATCTTCCCAGCCACAGTGACAAAAATGCACAGGGAGTCAAGTGGAGAGGTTGGGGATTTGGGAAGTGTTGAGCAATTAGAACACCTGCTTTAGGGGAGGGAGGTAAAGGAAGCTTGGAAGATGTGGAGGCTCTGAGGACAACAGTGGTTCCAAGAAGGAAATGCTTGGGTAGGAACCCTAGAACATGATGAAGGGCAGAGTATGGCTCTGCTGTTTTCTGGGTGGTACAGAGAAGTGAGGAGAAGGAATCAGGTGTCATCCAGGTAGATGATAAAGTCACCAAGGATGGCAGCGAGGGAGACAGTAGGGAGGTACAAACTTTATTTGCCCATTTATGAGTAGATGTTGAGCTGAGCTCTGCTATGTGTCTAGACTTCGTGGATACAATGGTGACCAGGACAGCTAGGTCCTTGTGTAATGGAGCTCAAGTCTCTATAGGAATGACAACACAACCAAGCAGCAAGTACACAAGAAAAATGCCAGAAAGTGATTAAGTGCTGGCAAGTCATGATATGGGTACAGATCTGGATTGGAATTGGGTAGTTTAGGAAGGTCTCCTCGAGAAGGTGACATTTGAGAGGGGTGTGAAAGGTAAGAAGGGGTAAGCCATACGGAAATTAGGGGGAAGAGCATCTCAAACATGGAGAATAGCTGGCACAATGGCCCTGGTGGGAATAAGCCTGAAGGAGAAGAACAAGGTCGGGGTGGCTGGGACATAATGAACAGGAATGAGGTTCCAGAGGTGGGCGGGGCTGGATCATGTGAGGCCTCATTGCCTACAGTTTGCTGTATAGATTTTAATCTAAGAACAGTGGGAAGGTGGGAAGGGTTTTGATTAGAAGGATGATCTAATATGTGTGTGTGTGAGTGTGTGTTTTATAGTTCACTATGGGGCAGCCCGGGGGGGGGTGGGGGGTGCTCAGCGGTCTAGTGCCACCTTCAGCCCAGGGCCTGATCCTGGAGACCCGGGATTGAGTACCCTAGTACCCTGTCGGGCTCCCTGCATGGGGCCTGCTTCTCCCTCTGCCTGTGTCTCTGCCTCTCTCTCTCTCTGTGTCTCTCATTAATAAATAAATAACATCTTTAAAAAAAAAAGTTAACCAAATCATTAAAGTTAACTATGGAGCAGATGGAGCAGAGAGGGGAAACATGGTCCCCAGCAGAAGTAAACATCTTTCACAAGAGGTTATTGTGTTAGGCTGTGTTTTGTTTTCTCAGATCTTGAAGTAGAATGCATTTCTAAGGGTCAACTGCTAAGGTCAAGAGTAATCTGAGAAGTGTCTGCTCCTGTGGTTGGTTGTGAGGAAGTCAAAGAGAGGCACAGACCAAACCTCTTCTTATGGAGGAGAGAAAATGTGCATTTTTCCATTCCACTAAAAAGCAGACAACAGAAGAAGAAATGTATTTATCTCTCCCTGCAGAGGATGTGCCACCCTCTGTCCTCTCACCCAAGGTACCTGGAATCCCTTTGCCATATCTTTATCCTTCCAGTGGTTTAACAAATTAGACCCTGCCTGATTTCCTAAACTGATTTCAAGGGCTCTGGCTTGGGGAGTTCTCCTTCCTGTCATCGGAAAGAGCTCACTGACTTGGTTTTCCTTTCCTGTCCCCTGTCACTAAGACAATGGAGCTGGGTGTCACCTCCTTGACTCTACACTGCCCCTCCTCAGGCTTCAGATTGTCCCTCTAGAGTCTCCATTCCTCCTGCTGCTTAGGTGGTCCAAACTCCTCATTTTCACCAGGTTTCACTTGGACAGCATGCTGGGATGACGACGGGAGCCCCCAGATTATCTTTGCACTCCTGGAAGCTGCTGCCTTGGCCTCCTAAGCCTGGAGCAGTGGCCAGGCTATGCCTGCTCCCAGCCTGGATTCCATAGCTCACCTACCATCAGGTTGCTGGCAGGAGCCCCGTGAAACTATGGATGATTCGGTGCAGGGAACTCACATTTTCTGCCTCTTCCATGAGTTCTGGTTGCCATGACACTGCACTGAAGGTCATCGTACAAGAGTGGCTCATGCCGAGTAAGGACACAGTATGTGCCTGTCTCTGCACTAAGATCTACATAGGCCCATCTCATGAGATCCTCATAATCTTCCTGCAGAGAATTCTTCCTACATCTTTATCTCCATTTTTTTAGAGGAGGCTCTGAGGGGTTGAGGAACCAGCCTGCTAAAGAAATAGGATGGGATTCTAACCCAGGAGTCAAGCTCCAAAGCCTCAGGGGGCTTTAACCATCACATGCTTACCACAGCCTTAACCGTTGTTTCTCCCTCACCATGATTTCAATCTGAGGATACCCAGCTGACGCAATTTACTTTCAGGTTCTCAATAACAAAAATCTCCCATCAAAGACTCCACTATCCATTTAGAGATTTTTTTTTTTTTTCAACTTGGGCCCTGGGAAGATGTGAAAGAGGTTCTGATTACTGGTGTCAAACCCCAGGTCCCAAATTTCTCCCCAAAATTTCTCATTTTCTTAATCAATGGAGTTTTAAGTGCCACACATGAAAGAGTTACCAATGTTTGGAATTACAGATGTGATGTTGTCAGTACTTAATTGTTCTTTCCAGAATTTTTATTTTTTTTGCATCAAACATGTATTTATTTCACTATCAGGAAGGAAGAAAAGAAGGAACAGTGGGGAATAACAATGAAATTGGGGGGAAGAGAGGAAAAGAAAGTGTTGCAACTTGTTTCTGACCATCCATGCTATTAAGTTCTCTGTGCAGTGGGTTTCACTGCAGGCACATAGACCATCCTTAGACTTGAGTTTTCACCTGGCTAAAGGCCACAGTCTCTTATCTGTAGTGCATGGTCAGTACCCTTGAACAGAGTTGGGGCTCAACAAAGACTGATGGGCTGAATCAGATGTGGCCACAATGCAGATAGCGACAATATTTGGCTAGTTTGAGGTTAAAAGTCCTATAGATTTACTCTTATCGAGATGTGAAGTCATTTTCAGTTAGACTCACATTTTAGAGACTTGGGAAAAAAACTGACATCATGATTCAATGAGTTCCTGAGAAAATGCATAGAATTTTTTGGCCACATATTCTGTTTTCCTGGTTCGTTTGACATATTGCTATGCTAAATTTGAAAACAAATGTCAAGCATAATTATTATATATGTAGAAATTCACCTCCCAGGGATCTACATTCCTCATCTGGAAAATGAGGGAGTAAACCAGATGCTCCCTAAAGGGCTTTCTAGTACTTGTTCTCTCTGGTTTATATATTTCAGACATTATATAACACTTTTTGTTTATTATAAACTGAAATGAGTAAAAAAGGATAATATCCAGCCCCCAAGTTCCCAACTATGTTAGAGCTGATCTACAAAGTAGATGTCTAAAGGATTATGTTACTTTGGAGTAAATAAAAAGAATAGATTAGCACTCTGAGAAGATGCTTGGATTGTGGCCTTCTAGATAAATTCCATGCGTAGGCATTTGCAACAATATCCTTGTGTCACAGACAAAAGGATTATTCCATGCCTTTTGAGCATATATACATATATGAGAGGGAATTAAAATAAGGTACTAAACCGAAACCTACTGTGGTATTCAAGTATTTCTAACTTTGTGTTTTCACCCAGAATGTGTGCATCATTTTTTGGTTCTTTTGTGTTTTCTTTTTCCTTTTTTTAGAAAAATGAATAATCTATAAATAATAACGACTTAGGCCTCTTTTATTTTTAAAGTCATCAAGATAAGAAGCTTTTGCACAGCAAAGGATACAGTCAACAAAACTAAAAGACAACCTACAGAATGGGAGAAGATATTTGCAAATGACGTATCAGATAAAGGGCTAGTTTCCAAGATCTATAAAGAACTTCTTAAACTCAACACCAAAGAAACAAACAATCCAATCATGAAATGGGCAAAAGACATGAGGAGAAATCTCACAGAGGAAGACATAGACGTGGCCAACAAGCACATGAGAAAATGCTCTGCATCACTTGCCATCAGGGAAATACAAATCAAAACCACCATGAGATCCCACCTCACACCCATGAGAATGGGGAAAATTAACAAGACAGGAAACCACAAATGTTGGAGAGGATGCGGAGAAAGGGGAACCCTCTTACACTGTTGGTGGGAATGTGAACTGGTGCAGCCACTCTGGAAAACTGTGTGGAGGTTCCTCAAAGAGTTAAAAATAGACCTGCCCTACGACCCAGCAATTGCACTGCTGGGGATTTACCCCAAAGATTCAGATGCAATGAAACGCCGGGACACCTGCACCCCGATGTTTCTAGCAGCAATGTCCACAATAGCCAAACCGTGGAAGGAACCTCGGTGTCCATCGAAAGATGATGGATAAAGAAGCTGTGGTCTATGGATACAATGGAATATTACTCAGCCATTAGAAACGACAAATAGGGATCCCTGGGTGGCGCAGCGGTTTGGCGCTTGCCTTTGGCCCAGGGCGCGATCCTGGAGACCCGGGATCGAATCCCACGTCGGGCTCCCGGTGCATGGAGCCTGCTTCTCCCTCTGCCTGTGTCTCTGCCTCTCTCTCTCTCTCTCTGTATGACTATCATAAATAAATAATAATAAAAAAAAATATTTAAAAAAAAAAAAAAAAAAGAAACGACAAATACCCACCATTTGCTTCGACGTGAATGGACCTGGAGAGTATTATGCTGAGTGAAATAAGTCAATCGGAGAAGGACAAACAGTGTATGTTCTCATTCATTTGGGGAATATAAATAATAGTGAAAGGGAATATAAGGGAAGGGAGAAGAAATGTGTGGGAAATATCAGGAAGGGAGACAGAACATAAAGACTCCTAACTCTGGGAAACGAACTAGGGATGATGGAAGGGGAGGAGGGGGGGGTGGGGGTGAATGGGTGACGGGCACTGAGGGGGACACTTGACAGGATGAGCACTGGGTGTTATTCTGTATGTTGGTAAAGAGAACACCAATAAAAATTAATTTATTAAAAAAAATAAAAATAAAGTCATGCAATATTGCAAATAAACTCTCCAATGCTCAAGTGTGTGTGTGAGGTTATATTTAGTGACAGAACCATGTAGTGGTTAATAGCAGAAGTTTTCAATCTCTGCTTGGCCACTTTATTAGCTGTACAACCTTGAGCAAGTTACTTAACCACTCGGACTTCTCATCTATGAAATGAGAATATGAAGAATTCTTTCTTCCCTCCTTCCTTTTCTTCCCTTCTTCCCTTCTTTCTTAACATCTCTCCTTCAACAAATACATTTTTGAGAACCTGTAACGTGCAACTCAAGGCTCCGGGAATAAATACAGCAGTGAACACGGACAAAGTTCCTTTTCTCATATATATGAGAGTTTAGTTGAGTGAAACAGATAATAAATAAAAACGGATGCTGGGTGACAAATGCAATGAGATAAAGCAGAGTAAGGGATATGAAGGATGGAGGGAAGCTATTTAGAAGGGGTAGCCAAGAAAGGCTTCCCGAGAAGGAGACATTTGAGCTGAAATATGAAATAAGTGGAGAGAATATTCCAGGAAGGGGGAACAGCAGATTGACTATGGAAGTTATGCTTTCAGTGAATGCTTGAGGAAGAGTAAGGAGATCAAGGTGGCTGGAACATGTAAAGCCTTTGGATTTTACCCTAAATGCATTGGGAAGCCATGGGCGGGTGGCTGTTGTATTGAGCAGAAAAGAAACAATATGATCTGGTCCATGTGGAAAAGGACCAACTTTCCAGATGTTTTAACATGTGGTTTGACTATGTGTCTAAGGATTTACTTCTTAAGCATTGTTAAGATTGGCATGAGCTTATGAGGCAGCAAATGTGAATTGCTTAGTGTCCGGCAGTAGACTGTACTTAAGCAGTTCTTATTATTATGCTATTAGTCAAGTTGATAGACCATCGCCAAGGTTCTGCACTGATGATGATAAGGCCAAGGAAACAGGGAGAGAAAGCCATCATTTTTTGAGTACTTACTCTATGCTAGGCCTGTACATATTTAGCTCAAGTACAATATAGAGCAAAGCAGCATGCTATAAGAGAGAGAAAAGAATGGCATCTGACCTCAAAACAGCTCCTCTAGTCTTGTTATAGTGCCCAGAACTAGTCATAACTCTGGGCTGAGGTGACTATTAAAGTGTTCATTTTAGCTTGGAATGGTTACCTGGAATGTTACTTGGAATGGTAATATTAGGTGCTATTCACCCCCATTTTATCTTAATGTGATTTCATGGCTTAGATGAACTCACTAGCCACCCCATGGCTCTAGAGTCTGAATGCCTGCTCAAAATCCAGCTCAACCACCTACAAGCTGTGTGACTTTGGGCAAGACACTTAACCCATTTGTGCCTAAGGTTTGCCATCTCAGAGATGATAGTGACAATTATCTCTTGGCATTTATGTGAGCTAAAGAGAGATATTACATGTAAAAAATGCTTTATCCAATGTAACTATTATTTGCACAGTTAAAGTAATTAATGAGCCAATCAGAAGAGCTTTGAGGGGTAGAACATAGGACTGATAAATTTCCAGGGCAACCCAAAGGGCCAAAAATGTTATGCTGTTGCCCTAAGAAGTTCTGCAGGGTGAACATTTCCAAGGGTGAGAATAGCTATCAAAAAGATGCTAAAACATTTTTAAAAATCTGACTTAAGTCTTTGTAAGTTCTCATTGTGGAAACAGAAGATTCAAGTGATCCAGCAAGAAGTTTTGATCAAAAAGCTGCAGGATGAAAGATGACAAGGAGTAAAATGATGAGATGTGCCATACAAGTTTATATGACACAGTAAGAAAAACAGATAAATGTGGGAAAGGAACCAGAAAATTCATAGAGTAAGAAATGCAGCAGAGAGGAAAATGTTTGCACATCAAGTTAGCAAAGATTAAAAAATAAATAAAATGAATTTCCTTGCAATTAAGACAATAAAAAGGGGAGGTGCTTTTTCATATATTGCTGTAAACCAATAAAACCATTTGAGAAATCAATGTGGCACATAGATCAAGCACTTTTAAAATGGTTATTCTCTTTGACTTGATAATTCTATTTCTAGATTGTTATAGAAACCATTTGTAGAGTTTTCTATGTTTTATTGATTTATTTGAAAAAAATTAATTTTAGATGTAGAGTCATACAGAATTTATTATAGCAGACCCAAATTAGAAAGATTAAAATATCTTCAAATAAATGGCATATTTTTGCAATCATTAAAAAAGACATTTATATCCACATGAAGAAGAATGAAGTTGGACTCCTCTCTCAAACCATACACAAAAATTAACTCAAAATGGATCACAGACTGAAATGTTCAAGAGCTAAAACTATAAGCCTCTTAGAGGAAAATATAGGAGTAACTGTGACCTCGGGTTAGGCAAAGCCTTCTTTGATATGACATCAAAAGCACAAACATCAAAAGAAAAAAAGAGAGACAAATTGGACTTTATCAAAATTAAAAACTTTTGTACTTCAAAGAACACTCTCAAAATGGTCAAAAGACAACCCAAAAAAATGGAAGAAAATATTTGCAAATGATTTATCTGATTAGAGACATGTATCCTTCTGGAATATGTATTTAAAAATTAGAGCTCCAAAACAAAAAGACAAATAACCTAATTAAAACATGGGCAAAGGTTCTGAATGGACATTTCACCAAAGCAGATGTAAGAATGGCCAATAAACCTATGAGAACATGCTTAACATTATTAGCCACTAGGGAAATGCAAGTCAAAACTATGATGAGATACAATTTTACTCCTACTAGTTGGTTATACTAAAAAAGACAGATCCTAGCAAGTGCTGACAAAAACGTGGAAACATTAGAACCCTCATAATGCTGCTGGTGGGAATGTAAAATGGAGCCCCATTTTGGAAGGCAGTATGGCAGTTCCACAAAAAGATTCCCATGTGACCAGCAATTGCACATAGAATTCCACTCAGAAACATATACTTGGGGATCCCTGGGTGGCGCAGTGGTTTGGCGCTTGCCTTTGGCCCAGGGCGCAATCCTGGAGACCCGGGATCGATTCCCACATCGGGCTCCCGGTGCATGGAGCCTGCTTCTCCCTCTGCCTGTGTCTCTGCCTCTCTCTCTCTCTCTCTGTGACTATCATAAATAAATAAAAATTAAAAAAAAAAAGAAACATATACTTGTACAAAATGGTTAAAGCAGCCTTACTCATAGTAGTTAAAAAATAGAACTGATGCAAATGTCCATCAGCTGACAAATAAAATGCAGTGTATATATTAGAATATTACTTGTCAGTAAAAAAAGAATGAATTATTGATACATGCTCTAACATGGATTAGTCTTTAAAAAATTACGCTAAGTGAAAGAAGCCAGTTACAAAAGACCTGTATTGTATAATTCAGTTTATATGAAATGTTTGAAATAGGCAAATCTATAGAGATAAAAGTAAATTAGTGATTGCATAGGGGTTGGGATGGAGTTGGGAATAGGGAGTGACTGCTAAAGGGCACAAGCTTGCTTTCTGGGGTAGTAAAATGTTCTCAAGTTGATTATGGTGATGGTTGTACACCAAAACCCATTAGATTTTAAATGGGCAAATTATATGGCATGTAAACTGTATTTCTATAAAATTGTTAAAACTACATTTTTGTAAAGTATACACTAAGAGAAGAAATGTTCGTAGTATTAGTGAATGATTTGGAATCATGCGTTGTGAATTATAATTATTTAGAAAGAAGACTAGAAGTTCTGACAAATTCCAGAAAGAGGTCCACTAAAGTGTTAATAAAGGCTGCTTTGGACAGTGAACTATGGCTGATGATATTTTTTTCCCCTTTGATGAGGAGGCCTTTTATAATAGGGGAAACTTTTTTTAATAAAAGAAATGAGGAGGCCTTATTTCTCAAACAGTCCTTGGGTGTAATTCTGAGTCACTCTTACCCTCCGCTGAACGGAAAGCAACCGAAGAGAGCTTCAGCTGTCATTCTGTAGAAAACAAAGTCTGACTCAGACCAAAAGTGATGTTTTCCATGCTCCTTCCTACCTCCTGTTCTTCTACCCCACAGGCCCACAAAAGAAAATGATTCAGGGGCAGCCCAGGTGGCTCAGCGGTTAAGTGCAGACTTCAGCCCAGGGCGTGGTCCTGGAGACCCGGGATCTAGTCCCACGTCGGGCCCCCTGCATGGAGCCTGCTTCTCCCTCTGCCTGTGTCTCTGCCTCTCTCTCTGTATCTCTCATGAATAAATAAATAAAATCTTAAAAAAAAAAAAAAAAAGAAAATGATTCAGAAAGTCCTGAGCAAGTGAAACCTGGAAATGTGCTGGGCTTCTATCTGGCAGCCTCCTGCCCTGTAAGTGAGAAGTAGACAACTGCTGTCCACGGCTTCTCACAGTGAGAGTGGAACAAGGGAGGCATGTGTTCCAACTGGGGGCATGAGCTAGGGCCCATGCCAACTACAAGGAGAAGTTTTATTTTTTCCTTGAGTGTAAAATCTATGTTATCTCTACTGAGGAAACCAGCTTTTCCTTCTTACTACCCAAGGGGAGGGGCCTATGCTGGCTCACGTCCCTGGACCGAGTTACACGGCCCAGCTGGCTCCTCTCCAGGCCAGCCAGTTGTCCATCTCTATCTTGGAGGAACAGCTTGGACAAAGTTCTTGGCTCTGTTTGGAAATCCCCTTCCCCTTGCTCTCCCAAACAAAATTAATTTGAAGCAGTTGGGTTGATCTGACATGTTTCCTCTGAGGAACATGTGTTCATATGAGGAGGGAGGGTCTCCTGGAGACAGTCCTGGGGCTCTCTACTTGGAGTAGGTATCTACTTCCCAACACGAGCAATCTGCAGTGTATTCAGGAGCATGCTCCTGGGTTGGAGAGAGGTCTGGGGGCCAGTTCTCTGAGAAGTAGCTGAAGGGCCTGGGGCTGCTTAGCTTGGAAAAGAGAAAACTCAGGGAGATCCTGAGATTGTCTCAATGAGCTGTTAGCATGAGAAAGGGTTATTTTGGAATAATATCTCAGGGAAAATTTGGAACAAATGTGGAGAAGTTGCAAGGAGGCACGTTGCCTTAATATTAGAAAGAACTTTTAATAATGAGAATTTTCCAAAATCCTATGGGCTCTGTAGTTGAGGATGTGATTTTTATCCAAGGAAGTCTGTGTCGCAACTCTGTTTCAGGCATCATCAACTTGAAAGTGTAAAACTTGTTTCCAACAATCATGTGGTACTTATCATGCACCAAGCACTATTCTAAGTACTTTACATATATAATTCCCAGAATACTTATAGCATCCTTCTAAAATAAGTGTATTATTATCTCCAATTTATAGATGAGGAAAAATAAGACTCGGAGAGTACTTTAGTAACTTGCCGAGGGTCATTCTGTGACTCAAACCCATGTAGTTTGTGTCAAACATTCATACTCTTAACTCCTACACTGAGGTTACATTTATATTGATACCCCTAAGATATGACCATATGCTCCTATATGTCAAAATATAGGATTTAGGCTCTCTCATCTGGGGCGCCCAGATCATTTCCAGGAGTCCCCATAGAGTGTCTACCTATACCTACAACCTAGTGGATAAGGTACAGCACCTGTCACGCACTATGGTTTCCCTCGTGGCGATGTCTCAGCTCTCAACGCTGTTCACACAGCCTTGCCAACTATACTAGTTGTGAGACCACCAATGTCTATGCCAAGGGGGCTTCTTCACAACGTGCCTCAGTCCGTAGGGCTCAAGGCCCAAGTGCTGCTGGGTTCCGAGAGCTGTGGAGAATGGTCCTACATCTGTGCCTCACTTTGTCATCTGAGTCCCCAAGAAACAATACTTTTGACTAGAGTCCTCTCTCTCCCAAACAAAACGTCCCTCTCAGCTACTGGCACTCATTTCCTTGGGTATAGAGTTTCAGAGACAGTCCAACGGTTGGAGTTGGGCCCTACAATTCACATTCATCTCTGTCACCTTTGCTTCTTTCTCAACTGTCTCCTGTCACCTGGACAGCCACAATAAATAAAACTCTCTTTTCCTCCAGCCACAAAACACAGAGCCTTCATGTACCAGATGAAGAGAACTCTGAAGAGATGTCACCTCACTTCTCTCCAGATCTTGCTCAGCCAGAAAGGACCTGTGATACCCGAAAGCGGAAGCAGGAAGACTATTCCCATGGGTACTGCGGAAAGGGGTGGTGGATGAAGTTGGAGGCTGGAAAGAATTGTAAGATCCCATCAATTCTAAAATGTTAGACTCCTAACTCCCAAATAGTTTGGTAGAAATGGAATTGCTTCAGCTTGTTTCCTCAAATACCCCCTTTGGGTTTGTGTAGGGAAGAGTAAGTTGTATTTCTAGGTAAAGTTTTTAGCAGTGTCTGGATTCTACTTCCTGCAGGGAAGGTACAGAGTGAAGGAACTGGCAAGAGAGGAAGCTGGGACGCCGAGGGCTGGCATCAGGTCACTGAGGGGAAGCAGTTAATGGCTCTGTGTGTAAGGCATTTCCTTGAGGGAGAATTTCAGAGATGAGCTTCCCGCGCTCGTACCCAGTCTCTCTCATGTTCTTCAGGAGAGTAAACATATGTCTCCATATCATCCAAAAGGTCTTCTCATTGTCTTTTATGGTCAATGTGAGGGATGTGGGACATTTAGATTCTTTGACGAATATTTGGCTGACAAAGAGAAGAGAAGTTAGTGACAAGAGTAAAGTACATCTCACTTGGTTTTGTTTTTTTTTTTTTAAATATGGAACGCTTCACGAATTTGCGTGTCATCCTTGCGCAGGGGCCATGCTAATCTTCTCTGTATCGTTCCAATTTTAGTATGTGTGCTGCCGAAGCGAGCACATCTCACTTGGATCTGTACCTTATGGCTATGAAGACAGGGCGTGGTAGCCAGCCTCTAACAGCCTCGGTATTCCTCGCCTCCTGGTGTTTATGTCTTGCATAGTGTCTCTCCCCGCACTGAATCCGTGTTTGTCTGTATGACCAATAACATATGGCACAAGTGACAGTGTGTGAATGTCTAGGCTGGGTCATGACTTCCAGCTTGGTCTTTGCACCGTTTGCTCTGGGAGAAGCCAGCCATCAGGTTGTGAAGGACACCAAAGCAGACATGTGAGGAGCCTATATAGGAAGGAACCGAGGCCGCCTACCAAAGCCGGGACCCACTTGTCAGTCAAGTGAGTGAACCACCCTGCAAGTAGATTCTCTAGCCCCAGCAGATGCCTCAGATAACTGCAGACCCCGTTGACATCTTGACTACAACCTCATGAGAGATCCTGAGCCAGAACTGCCCGAACTCCTCCTTACCTATAGATACTGTGATAGGTATTGATGATTTAAGCCACTAAGTTTTGAGCTAGTTTATAACACAGTAATTGATAACTCATGCAAAGAGCAAGTCTGATTATATGAAGGGCCCCCTAGCACAAGCCCTGCAGTTTGGGCGCCTTTGTGCACCATGTCTTTTGGAGGCCAGGGGGTGGTTTCCTGGTTCTGTAGTAGGGGTTGGCAAACTAGGGCCTATGGGTCAAATCCAGCCCTCCACAGGCCAAATCTGCACACACCACTTGTCTACATATCGTCTATGGCTGGTTTCTTGTTACAGTGACAGAAGTGAGTAGTTGTGATATACTGGATGGTTCGCAAAGCTGAAAAGATTTACTATTTAGCTCTTCTTTAAAAATATTTTTTATTTACTCATTCGAGAGAAAGAGAGAGAGAGAGCACAAGCGGGGAGGAGGGGCAGAGGGAGAGAGAAGCAGACTCCCCACTGAGCAGGGAGTCTGCCATGCAACTCCATCCCAGGACACTGGGATTGTAACGCAAGCCAAAGGCAGATGCTTAACCATTTAAACAACTGAGCCACCCAGGTGCCCCTACTATTTAGCCCTTTATAGAAAAAACTTGCCAACTCCTGTCCCATAGGAACAATGTGATGGTGAAGTGTCTTTCTCACACATGTAGAGTTACACACACCCTCTCCACACAAGGGCCTGAAGTGCACACATGCTATTTCATCTGCCTGGTGAGCCCTCTCTAATGTTCTCATCTGGCTAACTTTTTTTAAAAATTTTATTTATGATAGTCACACACAGAGAGAGAGAGAGAGAGAGAGAGAGAGAGAGAAGCAGAGACATAGGCAGAGGGAGAAGCAGGCTCCATGCACCAGGAGCCTGACGTGGGATTCGATCCTGGGTCTCCAGGATCGAGCCCTGGGCCAAAGGCAAGCGCTAAACCACTGCGCCACCCAGGGATCCCAATCATCTGGCTAACTTCTACTCATCCTTCAAAACTTGGTTCAGATGCACCTCCTTGAATCCAACCTTGTGAAATCCCTCTCCTTCTTTGAGGTTGGCTTATATATCACCTCCTTCCCTCAATCCCCCAAGCCAGACAAATTCTAACAGCAGCGTTTCCATATCTCTTTTAGAACTCTAATCATCACATGATGGGGCTTTGTTTAGTGTTTTTTCTCCCCCACTGGACCATAAGCTCTTCAAGGCCAAAAACTGTTTTTATAACCTCCTCTATTTATATATTCATCACAAATACTTATCAGATGCTTACTATTTGTCAGAAATTTTACATTGGGATACTCAGAGAAAAAAGACTGAGCCCTTGCCCTCAGGTTACTCCAGAAGAGAAGTGAAAAAACAAACTGTCATTAGGGTACGAGGTGGTGGGGGGTGTGTGTGCAAACTTCATTGTGAGTGTATTTGCTGTACCCATATAAACATCTACAAAAAGAAGTGAGTTTTCAACACTTTCATAGCATTTACCATTTGTCAGACACTGTACTAAGCACTTACATACATTACAATTTATTTAATCTTTATACAACATGAGGAAAGTAATACAATTATTTTCAGTCTACAGGACATAGAGACCAAGAGAGATTAAGTAACTTGCTCAAGGATCACAGAGCTAAAAATGGCGTGTGAACTTTGGAGCCATTATTTAGTTGAATAATCAATTCTAAATCTCAGAAATGACACAAGTGTAAGAAATTAGGATAATGCTGTTCTTTTCTCTTTGAACACTAAGTGGATGGTTCCTGTCAAGCTGGAAATTCTAGCTCCAGAGGCTTTCTGATGACTTAGACTACACTTGGCATTTTATTTCTAGGAATTGCCTTTTGGGAGATTCTGCTGTTTTAATGATTGTGCAAGCCTGGTTTCCTCATTGAATTGCACCATTTGCCACTTTTAAGTCATCCCTAGTTATTAGTTTTACTTTCTTAGGACTCTGTGGGGGGCGGGGGGAGAACACATTCAACAGCCCCAACAGTGTTCTTTTCTTGCTAAACTCCATAGGACTATCGATTGTCTACGTTTGGATGAGAGATAGGGCCCTGGTGCCTTCTCTCTGCCATCGCTTGTCTCAGGCTGTGGTCTTAGTTGTGGATTAATTGGTTCAAACCTTGAGTGTCATTCAATGGATTGATTTAAAGAGATTTTGTGGCTAATGGTGCTGGTTCTAGCTTAAAGATGATTGCCCCCTGTAGTATGAATCACTTAACGGCATTCTATTTTCCTTTTTAGGAATGAAGACTGAAGCGCCAAAGCTAGTCCCCTTTAAAAATAGATAACTAGGTACTCTGAGCCGTCTGTCCACTCTGTTCAGGCCACTCATTTGTCTTGGTTCAGTCTTCCTGCACAAAGAGGTGGGGGCTTTGTGGTAAACACTGTAGATGGTGGGGGGCGGGGGAGAAATCCCATTGAGGACAGTGACAGATACTGAAAACAGATCTGCCCCTTGCTCAAAGCCTTTGCTCAGCAATTCCCTTCAAAGAGAAAGGTGGAAAGTGAAGTGGTGAGGAGTGATGTCAAAGCAGAGGGGAGAGTGAAAGGCCGGTGTGTCTTCTCATGGTTTTCAGCATATTCACCCTCTTTCAACAAATCTTAATGGAACCAATTATATGCCAGACCTGGTTTACAATCAGGTCCCGGAGTTTGTAAGGGTAAATAAGGCAGATATGGTTTCTGCTGTTCTGGAGCAGTGGAGAATATCAGAAAGATGTTAACAGTTAAATACAGTAATTGGAAATTATGGTAAGTGATGGTAGGAATAAAGAGTGGGCTTTTACAGACAATAATCGAGAGTAGGGGATGAGATAGGACTATTTATTTTGAATGGAATAATCAGAGAAGGCCTCTCTGAGGATGCGAAGGATTGAACCTGAAGGATAATGAACATGAAACATAAAGAAGCAAGGGGAGAATTCCAGGCAGAGGGAATGGATTGTGCAAAGGCTGTAAAGCCAAGGTCAGCGCAAGAAAACATTTCAGTTTTAAAGCTAAGTTGCTCTTGGTGGGGGCCTTCAGTGCTTTCCTTTATTCCATCCAAACATATTCCTGGTGATAGCTTGAGAACACACTTTTCCACAATCTATAAGAATCACCTGGCATCTCAGCCTTCAGCTACGGCTCTGAGCAGAGCAGCGTTCATCAAGAAAAGGAGGACATTTAGGGACGTGAGGTCCCTTCTCTTCCATTGCAGGACAAGCAGACCTTGTTAAAGCTTAGTATTACAAATTACTTAGGTCCTCTGGGTTCAAACTTTGGCTCTGCCACTTAGAAACTGTAAGTATAACATGTTACTTAACTGCTTTATGCCTCAGTGTCTTTATCTGTAAACTAGGTGTGAAAAATGTATGTACCTCATAGGATTGTTAAGAGGATTTATTGTTTTTTAAGATTTTATTTATTTATTTATTTATTCATGAGAGACACAGAAAGAGAGAGGGGCAGAGACACAGGCAGAGGGAGAAGCAGGCTCCCTGCAGGGAGCCTGATGTGGGACTCGATCCCAGGTCTCCAGGGTCACGCCCCGAACTGAAGGCAGACACGTCTAACTGCTGAGCCACCCAGGCGTCCCTGTTATGAGGATTTAATTAGTTCATGTTAGCTAACTGCGTAGATCAGTACCTGGCACATAAACATTCAACAATCATGTTGTTATTGTTATTATCATACTTAAACTGCTGTACCCTGCTGACACTTCGGGTGGCAGTGAAGGTGTGTGGTATATATTCCCCAGAGGCTGGTCTCCTCAAAATCAACATATAGCCTTCTTATATAATTCAGTTCAGAAATCATTTTTGTACCAGGCACTGTATTGGACCTTGGCCGCATCATTTCCTTTGAGCCTTCCAACAATCTTAGGCAGCAGGTATTACTACCCTTATAGATGCAGGAACTCATGTATAAAGAGGTTAACTGGGGATCCTTGGGTGGCTCAGCGGTTTAGCACCTGCTTTTGCCCCGGGGTGTGATCCTGGAGTCCCAGGATTGAGTACCACATTGGGCTCCCTGCATGGAGCCTGCTTCTCCCTCTGCCTGTGTCTCTGCCTCTGTGTGTGTGTGTGTGTGTGTGTGTGTGTGTGTGTGTGTGTGTGTGATGAATGAATAAATAAAATCTTTAAAAAATAATAAATATAATAAACAAAAATAAAAAGATAAAGAGGTTAACTGACTTACCTATACCACAAGCTAGTAGGGTTCGTAGGTCCACCACTCGGTAGGCCTGGGTAAGTCCTTGGAATCTACATTATACGTACTTGCCCAACCTTCCCAGTTCTGATGAGGGTGACTTCTTTACTGTACTTTGGAAAAGTATGGCCTCAATGATCTCTGGAGGCAAAGTCCATGAAGACGGGAAAGTCCATACATGCCAAGTACACAGTTTAATGAGGAAGGCAGTTTGGTGCTGCTGATGTTTATTATAACAGAATGACTCAATTCATGGCACTGGTTCTCTGCTATGGTTATTGTCCAACAAGCACATTGGGGCTGAAAAACGTCCCCAGAGTGTTTTGCATCATGTAGCCTCAGTTCATAATTTCTCATCCTCGGTTCCAAAATAAGATCAAATAAAAATGCTCTGAAAACCAGAAGTCTTAAGTGTGGGGAAACACATTTTGCAGTCTAACATGACTGTAAGTTTATTTGCAGATGTTATTCATACCACTTGTGAATATTTAGATCCTGCGCTGCAAAATTATCAGTATGCTTGATTATGGGACTGTATCAATGATCCATTGTCACATAACAAATTACCCCAAAACTTAATGGCTTAGAACAACAAACATTTATTTTATCACAGTTTCTATGGGCCAGGAATTCAGAAGAGGCTCCACTGGGTAGTTTTGACTCATGGTCTTTCATGCAGTTGTGGTCAAGATGTTCGGGGGCTGCAGTCATCTGAAGGCTTGCCCAGGGCTGGGGGTTCCCTTGCGAGATGGCTCACTTGTTTGGCCGTAGGCAGGAGAAAGAACAATGCTTCTTGTAACCCTGTCTCTGAAATATCCCACTGTCCTTCTGCTTTGTCCTGTTTTTTAAAACAAAGTCACCAAGATTAGCCACACACAGAAGAAGGAGACTTAGATGTCACTTCTTTAAGAAATGAGTATCAAAAAATGTGTGGACATGTTTTAAAACCACCACAGAAGTGTTACCCATATCTTCCTGGCGGTGTTCTGTTATATGCAAGATATGGAACAGTATTATCCTACAAAAGAATATAGTAAAGATTACTAAACAATTATGGATTGCATCTGGCACCAGGAGTTTTGGATAAAGGGTTATGTCTCTGTGGTATCATGATAAGTTTGCACTATGGACTTTACCACTTTAAACAAACTAAATGTCGTTTCTTTTTTTTTTTTTTTTTTTTTTTTTTTTAATTTTTTATGATAGTCACAGAGAGAGAGAGAGACAGAGACACAGGCAGAGGGAGAAGCAGGCTCCATGCACCAGGAGCCGGATGTGGGATTCGATCCCGGGTCTCCAGGATCGCGCCCTGGGCCAAAGGCAGGCGCCAAACCACTGCGCCACCCAGGGATCCCACTTTAAACAAACTAAAGAAACATAGAATGTTTTGGAATATTTTCAAGACTCAAGGAACCTCGTGGATTATCCAGTAACTAGATTCTGACCTCATCTCCTTCACTCTACAGATGAATAACTCGAGATTCAGAGAGGAAAACATTTGCTAAAACATACACACAGTGTTTCAGACACTGCTAAATGCCTTAGATATATTATTTTATTAAATTTTCCCAGCTTTACTGAAGAGGAAAATAAGAATCAGAAAGGTGAGTAGAGGTCTCAGAGTAGATAGCTAGTATGTTTTGGAGGCAGGCTACAAATCCACGTCTCCCAGGTGTCAGCCAGAGCCCTGCGTATGTAACACCCCCTCCAATGACTGCCTGGGGCATGAGTCTAGACACCATATCCCTGGAGACTCAGGTTGAGAGGTCTTCTGTCCACACACTCAGGGTTCCCCCTCATCTGAAGATCTCATCAGCCTCATGCTTCCCTAGTTAGTGTTCAACCTAAGATCTTCCCCTGGGAGCCAGACAAAGAACCCCAGAAATTGTAGGAGCAATGGCCTCACTGCCTATTGCCTCAGCTTCTAGGGGGGATTCTGAACTTCAAGCTGGGTGGGTGCTGCTGGGAGGTGACCCAGCTCCGTTCCCACTTAGAAATGCCTTCTCAGGGTATACATCTCAGATACACATCATGTTCACACTCTCATGTAAGAGGTTTTCCCAAACAAAATCTCCTCCCTAGGGGACTACATCTGGAGAAAGCCTTTCCAGGGGCTATCAGCTTTAAACTCTATGAAGGATATGCCATCGTTAGGAATCTAAGTTCAAAAGTTGTAATGACAGCGGTTGTGGTAAGAAAACCAGGACTCCCTCAATGACCGGTGTCAGAGAATCCAGTCCGAAATGACATAACCTAGAGGGGAACTAATTGAAAAGTTGAGATGTAGCATTGATTTCAGGAGTGGTGTGACGCAGAAAAACACTCTCCAGAAGGACTGGCCTCTTTTTGATCCCGCCCCCACGGTCCCTACTCTGCGGTTGACCCCAATTTCAGACGGGGGGACTGGTCCTTGAGTCAATCACTATCCCAGGAGGACGACAGGGTTCTCATTGTCCAGACCTGGGTCACGTGACGCTCCTGGATGGGCAGATGGAGAGAGTACAGACCAGCGAGTAGTGAAGTGGAGGCTCCACTGGATGTAGGACAAAGGGCTGTTACCAATAAATTTGAAAACATTTGAGCTCTTATGATGTGCCAAACTATGCTAAGCATCCCACATGCACAAATCTCATTTAATCTTCTTAAAAGATATTTGAGAAAGAGAGAGCACGAGCAGAGGGAAGGAGCAGAGGGAGAGGGACAAGCAGACTCTCCATTGAGCAGGGAGCTGGATGCGGGACTCTGGGATCATGACCCAAGCCGAAGGCAGCCGCTTAACTGACTGTCCACCCAGGCGCCCCTCATTTAAACTTATAAATAACTCTGTAAGATATGTATTAATATTACCTTCATATAAAATAGTTGAAGAAACTGAGTAAGAAACATGCTCAAGGTCGCATAGCTAGCAAGCGATGGGGCTGAGTTTGAGCCAGTTCTGACTGGAGAGCCATTCTTACTCTATTTCCACGAAGCTGCCTGTGGCATCGGCTTCCAAGTCATTTAGGCTGAGAACAGCATCTCCTCTGTATCATCTGCATCCAAGAAGTCATCAAATCTAGTTGATCCTACCTCCACCAGCTTTGAGCTATCTGTTCCCATCTTCTATTCCTAGTGCCCCTGCTCACTTCTCTCATTATGGATAATTAGAATAGCTTATCCTTTTCTCAGAGAACATACATATGAGCTCTGAGGGCCATTTTAACTTAAAAATTCATATTTAAGTGTTAGAATCACATAAAATCTATATCCTATGGTATTCTTCGAAAAATGGAAAAATTCGGTAACGCTGAACCTGGAATCTTCATGGCGATAATGACTGAAATTGAGCAGCACTGTCTGGAGACAATTAGAAGGCTTCTGTAGTTCAGTTGGCCAAATCCCTGTTGCTTTCTACCTCCAGACCTCCTCACCCAGGTAAGCTCCTTACTGCCCTTGGTAAACATCTGAGTTTGCAATCCTAGTCCCTAGTCCCTAGTCCCTCCCCATTTTTACCCATCTTCTGTGACCACTAGGTTTATCTTCTTCTTCTTTTTTTTAGGTTTATCTTCTTAAACCATGATCTGATTATCCCACTTTCATATTTGAAGACATTTAATAGTTCCACACTACCTATAGACCACTACAAACTGGGTCCCAAGCTACTTTTTTAGGCCTATGTCCTCCACACACACGACTTCTGCAGCACCCTTCTGGACTAGGCCCCACGTTCCCTCTCCCACCTGCTTTGCTCAGGCCTGGTTCTCTGGGTCCTAAGTCCATTCTTAGTCTTCTCTGCTCCTCTTCACATCGTCTCTTTGAGTTCTCACACAACTTTCAATGACCACGTCAATTCCTTCCTCCCCCAAGAAGCTTCCATCAACATTAACATGCTCCTACTCCATACACCACCATTTCATTATTTTTGAGCACCTAATGTGAATGACATTTATTATAATAGTAAATAGTCTTTATAATCAGTCAATCCAGTTCATATTTATGGAACACTACTATGGGCCAGGCATTTTTCTGAGTGTCTTACCCTCACAACAGCTTTTTGATGTATATGCTACTCATAAGGATCGTTTGATTCTTCGACGTTAGATAGGCACAATAAATCCGAGTCGGGCAGTTATGTTATTGACTTTGAAACCCATCAGTCCCTGGGAACACGGGAATGCTGATTTGCTGCATGTAGAGTGGCCAATTGATCTGTGAAGAAGTCCTTTAGGAAACGTTTATTTTTGAGAACAGCAGGCATGGCTTAGCATTGTGGACGGTGCTGTCCACCCCCAACTAGGCTTCTGCTGTGCGTGTAAGAAACAGCTGTGAATTTTTGTGTCTTCCTATATAGTTTTTCCCCCAAGAGAATGACATTCCCTGGCCTAGAACAAAATGTCCTTTTTTGACCTTCCGAGGCCAGTGTGCCCAGGCTCCCTGTAACTCCAAAAGAATGATGCCCACTGGTGTCTTTCTCTTACAAGGTTCAGGCTTAGTCGTAAACTCCCTTACACACAAGTACCCCCATCCAAAAGTCATGGATTGAATGCTCATGTGTGGCAGTCACTGTGCTAGGTGTTAGGATCATAGTATTGAAAAGAATAAGGCACAGCCCCTGCCTAGGCATCCTAATCTAATGGGGAGTTAGAGAAGTAAATGAATCGGTGCCATCGATGTTTAAGGGGTTAGAATCAAGGTAGCACAGGCCATGGGGTGTGTGCATAGAGGCAAACTGAGTGGGAGTGCACTCCAGGCTGTGTCAGACAAGGCTGGGCTTTGGTGTCTGCACTGCTTGATGATAATAACTGTCGCTTACCAAGTACCACTATGTCCCCGGTATAAAGCGCCAGACACTTATGTTGCTTAATTTAATCCTCATGATGATACTCTGAGGACTGTTTTAAATGAATCAATACATTACAGTATTTAGAGGAGTGTCTGACTCATAGTAAGTGTACCATAAACGATACCTAGTCTTATTCTGTATTCTCTCTCTCTCTCTTTCCCTTCCCTTCCCTTCCCTTCCCTTCCCTTCCCTTCCCTTCCCTTCTCTTCTTCTCTTCTTCTCTTCTCCCTCTTCTCTTCTCTTCTCTTCTCTTCTCTTCTCTTCTCTTCTCTTCTCTTCTCTTCTCTTCTCTTCTCTTCTTCTCCTCTCCTCTCCTCTCCTCTCCTCTCCTCTCCTCTCCTCTCCTCTCCTCTTCTCTTCTCTTCTCTTCTCTTCTCTTCTCTTCTCTTCTCTTCTCTTCTCTTCTCTCTCTTCCTCTCCTCTCTCTCTCTCTCTCTCTCTCTCTCCAGATAAAACTGAAATTCAGTGAGAGGAGCTCAAAAGCCCATAGGGTTCAAGCATAAGTCTTCGGCAATTCCCAAGGAGGCCCAAAAGGCAGCCTGAGTTTCCATCATTGGCAGCAGGGATAGGTAAGAAGTGCTAGGTTCACGCAGTGGGATGCCATGTAGCAGATAGAAGCAGTAGATTAGCAACACAAGTGGCACTAGTGCCAGTAGTAGGACTTGATCATGGGCTCCTCCTGCAGAGGGCTTCTCAGCTCCAGCAGATGGCTGCCCTGTGGAAATAAAGCCTATGACAGATACAGCAGGATGACTCGCTCTGCATCTGTCCTCCCTTCCTCCTCAAGCCTCCCTGAATTGCAGAGGCTGGAAAAGTAAAATCCACCTTTCTCAGCCTCCCTTACAGGTTCTGGGTATGGTTAGAGTCTGCCATTTAGATGTGCTCATAGGAGGCTCAGACCAAATGAAACGGAGATGACGGTGGAGTGACCGTGTTGCTACACTGTATTGCTGCTGTGGTTCTGGCCAATGCAGAGCCACTAGCAACAATGGCAGTTCCCCGTCCTGAGCTGTGGCTCAGGTGGTAGGAACCTGGAGTGAGCAGTTGAGATAGCATCTGGGTGTGTTCCGAGTGCTGTCCCTGGGGCCCAGCCTGTAGCCCAGTCCTCCATCAATTTCCTAAGCACTTAATTCCCTGTAATGTTTTCCTGCTTAACCATAGCTAGAACATTTTTTATTTGTGCGTGTGCTTCAGAATTTCAATGATTTGTAAATAAGGACTTACATAAAGCACCTAAAGTTTTCTAACCCTGGCTTCCTCACCTACAAAATGGTTGTGTGAGACCACTTCCCACGCAGTGGGAAGGATTCCATGAAATATCATTTGCAAAGTGCCCGTCATATAGCAGCTGCTCAATAACCGACAACTTTGTGCAGCTTAAAAAGCATGGGTTTTTAGAAACTGTGTTCAAATTATGATAATAGTGCTTACCAGCTATGTGACCACACAAAACTTTCCGCAGCCTCGGGCAATGTGGATGATAAAATACCTACTGCTGCATGGTCTTTTTGTTTGTGTGCTGGTTTTGGTGAGCACTGAAGAGCTAACATGTACAAGGATGCCTAGCATGGTGCTTGCATGACACATAGTTGTCTCTTCCCATATGATAATTTCCTCCTTTATCTCCTACTTCCTTCCATTCATAGTAATATTTAATATGCTTTGCTGATAATGAGGATGTTTGGAAAGAAACTAATGAGGTAAACAGTTGTAAAGGACACATTTACACAGGGGCCATTTGTTCCCTGTTAGGAGACTGACAATTTTTTTCATTCCATAATACAGGAAATAAAGTGGTATCTGTTATTTCAGGAGGTATGTCTGAGTGCTCTGGAGACTCTTCTGCTGCACCTCTTCCCTGCCACCAACCGTCCTTCCTCCTGCTACCAGAGCCGTGGCTCAGCTCTGCTTCGGGAGATGGGACTTGTGCTCTGGGCATCTGAGGACCTGCCAAGTGAGGTAAGACTGGGCTGGGAAGCGGTAGCCCTCTGATAGCCTTGGCAAAGTGCTAATAAGCTAAAAGGAGGAATGGATGATGCTGGACACATAGCAGGTCTGTTAGTTTGTCAAGAGTCATAGGAACCCGGTGTTATCTGCGGAAGGGTAGGGTCAGGTACAAAGCAGGCGTATTGAGTGGAATCAGAACTAGAAAACTGCTGGTAGAATAAGGAACATAGTAGTCATTTTAGGGCTATTGCTACCCTTTCTTGCTGTGAGATATACTTCTTGGCAAGAAGTGCAACCAGGGAAATCCATTGAAATATATTTGTAGAAGCCATCAGTAGACATTTACGTTGAGTACTGCCCACCGTATGCTCCAGCAAGCTTTGGAGGGGAGAACAGTGTTTTGTTTTTATTAGTTTTTTAAATCCCTTCCAAACCCTATCAGTGGTGATTAGCACATGACCTGTAGTTCATTGTTAATGTAGGCAGGGCATCTTCTGGAGACGCTTGGCCATTTGACAAACATCTGTGGAATGCCCACTGTCCCCTATATTCCTGCCAGCAGCCTTGCTAGAGTTGGAGGATACAAAGTTCCTGTACCCAAGAAATTGACATTCCGGAGACAGAGGCAGATGCAGGCACCCGGCTAACACTAATGGAGTGCCTACTATGTTCCTGCACCTACCAGCTCTGGGGATATAACAGTATACCTGGTCCCTGCCCTTAAAGATGTTATAGGCTGTGAGGGTGGGACAGAGGGAAGGAAATGTCAGGTGGACAGGCAGTTGCAGTCTGGTGTGGGTGAATGATCCAGGTGTGAGCAGGAATTATCCAAGTGACTAGGAGGGGGTTGTGTGTGTGTTTTTGTTGCTGAGGGTGAGGAGAAGCCATTTCAGGTGAAGAAGCTGCACTTTGTACAAGAAAGGACATGGAGCCCCGCAGAGCTGAGTGAGCTCGGTATTGCTGTAGGGTAGGGGACAGGCTGGGAGGCCTTGATAGGAAGTGAAATTTCAAGCAAGTTGAGACTGGATCTTGCTAAAACTTGTTTGTCAAGCTCACAACCTGAACTTCATTCTAAAGGCAATGGGAAACCAGAGAGGTATTTTAAAAATGGATTGAATCCATTACTCCTACAACTATCTATTGAATATTAACTATGTATGCATTTGCTGCTCGACTAGATACTGGAAATCTGATGATGTCTAAAACAATTTTCGTCTATGTGGGGTTTATGATCTAATATGAGAGAGACAAATTAAACTAATTTTTTACAAGGAGAATGTATTAAGGTAGTGTTTATGTAATTAAAACATAATTAAAATCATAACATACTCCACAGTTACCCAACATACATATAAAGTTATTAAATATGACAAGTGCTGTGAAGGGAGCTCCAAGTCGGCTGGTGGTAAAATGCCAAATAATGGCTAATAATAATAGTCACAGACATTTGGTAAGTGATCATTATGCAGCTGTCATCCTGCTTCATGCTGATTATCTCATTTAATCTTCAAAGCAATCAGATGAATGAGTTTCCTCTCCATGTAGGGACATAGGTCTGACTCTAAGACTTGTACAACTCATTGAGGTTGCATTTTGATTTCATCTTTTGCTAACAGCAACTGTGATAGTAGACTGGATAATGGCCACCTGAAAATGTTCCCACCCTAATCCTTGAAACCTGTGAATCGGGCACTGGTTGAGTGGTTGAGCATCTGCCTTGGGATCAGGGCATGACCCAGGGGCCCTGGGATTGAGTCCTACATTGGGCTCCCTGCATGGAGCCTGCTTCTCCCTCTGCCTGGGTCTCTGCCTCTCTCTTTGTGTCTCTCATGAATAAATGAATAAAATCTTAAAAAACCTGTGAATATATGGTTTATACATGGCAAAAGGGACTTTGCAGATGTGATTGCAATGGAGAGAGTGTACTATATCCAGGTGAGTTCAATGTCATCACAAGGGACCTCATAAGAGAGAGGCAAGAAAGTCAGAGAGAGGGAGGAGTAGAGAGAGGAAGGAGAGGCTGAAGGATGTGCTTTGTAGATGGAAGAAGTGGCCGCCGGCTGCGGTAAGGCCTCTGGAAGCTGGAAAGACAAGGAAATGGATTCTCCCTTAGAGCTTCCAAAAGGAACAAAGCTCTGCTAACACAGTGATTTTAGCCCCTAAGAACCATTTTCATTTTCTGACTTCCAGAACCATAAGATAAATTTGTGCCATTTTAAGCCAACAAGATTGCAGTAATGTGTTGCAGTGGCACTAAGAAACTGGTAAAGCGAGGTTTGGGGGTACTTACTTCACAACAGCTGGATTAAAAGCCCTACATCATTAACACTCCGCTTTGCCTAAGAGGGCAAAGTATGCCAAGTGTTTTAGATTGTAGATCTGCAGTTGGGGGAGGAGTCGGAAATAGGAGGATGGGAGGAAGTGGGAGAGAGGATGCTTAAGTGCGGGAGCATCAGAAACAAAAACGCAAGGGCAGAGGTCGACATGAAGGCACGTGTAGAAGGGGGTTTTGCAAAAACCACCAGGCCTATACCGCAGGGCCAGAGTGCGACCTGAGGCTGGAACTTGGCTGTAGTCAGGCCACGGAGCTGGACCTCGGCAGTGAGGAGCCGCGGGAGGACCTCGAGGGGGCTGTGACACAATTAAGCAGCGTTTTATGAAGAATTCCCTCCATGGGGGGGGGGGAGGGAGTGTGGGAGGAGAGGGGTGGGCCACCACCTGGCCCTATAATCTAGCCTGAACCAGGTCCGCAGTGGGAAGGGAGAGAGTCTCCCTGTCCTAAGGCACACAGAGCTCCGCGGTCCCGTATCCCGGCAGTTCAGTGTGGTCCCCAGACCTTGGCGGTGTCCTTCAGACCTTGCAGGGAGCCCTTAAGGTTCTTTTTTTTTCAAGGTTAAAATTTTTTTCATTTCATTTTTCCACTCTCACTCTCTCACAGCACACAGTAGAGTTTTTCAGAGGTTCCAGGTGTGAAATCACCGCCGACTCAATGCAAAAGCAGACCTCCTCTCTCTTTTATTAAGGAAGACATTAAAAAGACTTGAAAAAATGTGTTTTGGAAAATATTATTTCACCAAAATGCTCTTTACGCTAATATATAATGACTTATTTCTAAATGAGTATATATTTACACATCTTGGTATTAATTTATAATATGGTATATATTGACAGATATAAGCCATGTAAACAATAGCTCTTTGAGGTCTTCACTAATTTTTCAGGAGCATACAGAGTTTGTGAGACCTAGAAGTATGAAATCTGCGATTGTACGCAAATCTCTGGCTTGTGTCTGTTTATTTGGGATATATTACTAGACGGAGGCCTTTTAAATTCTGGAAGAGGAGAGGCAGATATGGCTCTTCCCAACTGGTTGAGGAGGCTCTGTGGGACTGAGGTGTGTGCACAAACGCACACAACTTGTGCGAGTGGGAGTGGAATAAGGGCTGAAAGGCATGTGTTTCTGCCCAGGAGAGCCGGGCCTGCTGGAAGGAGGCCTGGGGAGGAGGCCTCGGGCTGCAGCCCGCCTCCAAGGGCCGGGGTGTGCTCCAGGCTTTGGCTTCCCAGCCGTGCCCAGCGCCACCTCTAGAGGCTGGAAGTAGAAGCCACGCGGGTCTTACTTTACCTTCCCGCGGGAGCAGCCACATTTCTGTCCCAGGAGTTAGAAACTCCGGGCTCCCTGATGACTCGCAGCAGGCGATGCACAGCAAGCAGAGCTCCGTTTTCTTGTGAGGAGGTGTGGAGTCTAGAAACACTGTGTTTCAGTGATGAAAGGGCTGGACCTAAATCTTCACTCAGATTCAGTCCGCAACTGGGGCTGCTTGATCTCTGTGGGTTTCAGTTGCTTAGGAGGAAATAGTCCGCATGACCTGGCCATAAAGATCCCCCCAGCCCCAGCAGCCTATGGCCCTAGGTGCCCAACGTCCCCATGGCCCATGCCATAGGAAGAGATATCAGGGAGAAGGCTCGGTTTCCTCTCAGGGCTCTCCTTGCATTCACGGGTTTAGCTCAACCTGCATCTGACATTAGGATGCATCTGCGTGATTACAGAGATCACAGATTCTGTCCTTTAGCAAGTTTATTTTTTATGAACTTTTCTGCAATTGATCCATTTATTAAGCAAACAAGAATAAGCTGGTGTTGACTGAGATGCGTGTCAGGCAAGTGGGTCAAGGACTAAATGTGTATTTTCTCACTTGATCCATACCCCACCCCTGTAAGCTAGGTGCTACCATTATTGCCACTTTACAGAGGAGAAAACTGAGGCCTGGTGAGCTTAAGTAACTTGCCAAGATCAGGAAACAACCGTGTGGCAGAATCAGAATTCAAAGCCAAGCAGTCTGGCACAGTCACGACACGATACGATACTAGCCCCTGATAAGGAGTCTGAGGTTTTCTGAGGATTTGCTGTGTCCTTGGAGATTTATGCATATTATCTCATTTAATACAGTGATTCTGTAAAGTCGGTATTGTTATCTCAATTTTAAAAGCAGGACACTTATTCTCAGGTCACCAAGTACCAGAGCTGAGATTTCATCTCTGTGACTTCAGAGCCTGAGCTCTTCATTTTTATTCAGAACCATCTGTGTGCCAGGGAAAGATGGGGAAGACCAACTGAGTCCACAGGAGCTTCTGCTCTAGTTTCTGGTGGGATAGTAATGGTCGCAGACATTCACTGAGCATCTTTCTAAGCCTTGACATGTATGGACTCAGTCCTCACACAATCCAGTGAGATAGATCTGATTGCTATTCCATTTCACAGATGAAGAAACAAAGCCGTGGAGACAGAGGGGTTAAATAAGTTGCCGGAAGTGTCTCCCACTTTTGGTAATGGTAGAGTTGGGCTCCAAACACAGGAAGCTTGGATCCAGAATCAAAGTTTTTAGCCGCTCCATTATCCAAAGCACGAATAATTCCCACAGAGATGAAGGGGCCACTGGCCGGGGTTGAGGACGATCAAGGGGAACAAGCCCAGCCTGAAGAGAGATCCCAAGGAGGGGAAGGGGGTGTCCCTCCCTGGGCCCTGTTGCCCTGTGGCCCTGGCTTTCCAGATGTCTATCCTACTGCTATATTTAGAAATGATGTTTCCTCCTCAAATCTAAGGGCTTAAAAAAAAAAAAAAAAAAGCAGAATTCAACACATTTCCCCAAATCTTTCCTGAAATGTCTCTTCCTTGTCCATGTTATCATTCCTTCACCAGCAGAACCAAACTCCGATGGACAATTTGTTGGTGTTAGAGAACTGTATTAAAGACTCTAAGATGTTGCCTCGTCCACCACGAGCAAGAAGGAGTGATATGATCAATGAGACCGTTTCCGTGGTGGGAGTAGTGACCACAGGCGCTCCACACGGTCTGAAGTGGGCTCCGTCCTAAGGAAGGGTCCCGAACTGAGGTCTGCGAGCAGGCGGTGCTGACGCAGGCCCCGAGCCGGGGCGAATGCTCAGGTCAGTGGCCCGGGGCCGAGAGCCTGGCTGGTCGGGGACCGAGTCGGCGGGTGCGGAGTGCGACTGGCCGGGCTTAGAGAAAAGGGACTTCTGGGTAAGAGGAATTAGCCTGGGGACTAGAGTGAGGTTGCCAAGCTAGAGGGAGGCTGAAGGGCCCAGAGGAAAGACAAGAAGCGGATGATTCCTTGTTCGAGAGCCGTGGCCGAAGGCCTTAAGCCCCAGAATGGCACGCAGCCAGGACAAGCCAGACGCACCCGTGAGGGTTTCCCTGAGCCTGGCGCTCCCTCCCCCAGAAATACAGGCCGTGGTGCCTTTCACCTGGGTAGGATTAGGGTCCTGGGATAGGCTCCAGTGGGAATGAAAGAATCCCAGTGAGTGAAGAGAGGTGAAAGAGGCCGTCGGGAATGGCAGTGACCATGGTGAGGGAGACTGGACACAACAGGAACCTGAAACAATGACAGAGCCGTGACTGCCTCACGGAACCCGTGGGTGAGAACGGGCTTGGGAGCTGGGAAGCAAAACATTATGCCTGGAATGCTCCCTGTCACCTGGTTCTGCTTCTCAACGCTCGTGTGCTTGGTTTTGTCCTTTCCTCACTTCTTAGCCCACTTGTTAAAATGCGGCTGCCTCGGGTCCCAGGTTTTCATGTCACGGTTCTGAAGAGTTTATGAAGACTTTGGGTCTCAGTTCCTAAGGCGGGGAGCAAGAACCTGACGGGCCGGCCTTTGGTCTGTTGTCTACCTCTGGGCCAATCAGCTAAGACCAGGAAGACAGGGCAAACACATCCGCTAAAGGCTCATCCCCATGGATGCAGGATGTAAATGGGGTTTGTTCCTAGGAAGAGAGACTAGAAGTGGTTGTAGACTAGGAAAATACCCCACGTGGTATCTGCTAAAGACGCAAGGGTTTAAAGGTAAAACACTGGAAGACACCAGCACTGATTGGGGGTCAGACAGGGGAGATGGAGAAGAGAAAGTCTCCAGGTGGTTAGGAGGAAAACCATGAGAGGGAAATTGTGGGTGCTGAGAGAGAAGGGAGTTCATTTAAAGAAGGAGGAAGGCAGAAGGGATCAAGAAAGGTGAGCAGTGTCAGAGACGATTTGATTATAGAAGGTCCCTGAAAGCCTTCTAAGGAGCACCTTTAAGGAGCATGTTAATGAAGAAATCCTATTTCTCCAGGTTAAAGATGGAGTTGGTGGTATTTTTATAGGTAAACACAAAAGTATTTAGTGTTAACTGTGCTGTCAACTTTGGAAAAAGAGTCCACCTGCACTGTGTTGAGTTGGCATTATTCAGAATTTAACATATATTGCCATAGAGATAGGAAGGTTTTTCCCCAGTCCTTACAGGGGTAACACACCTATGAACTATGTAAGGTCTTATCGACATGGCTTAGGTTATAGAAACATATGCATATTATCAAAATACTGTTTAAAAGGGGGAAAGCAGGAATCTAGAAAGCCAATAAACATACAAAGACGTCCTTAATTTTACTGGTAGCCATGGAAATGCAGTTGAAAAACAACACAACATAATCATCTATCCACCAGATTCACAAAAATTAAGAAGTCCAAAAGTTCTAAGAGTTGGCAAAATGTGGAACAATAGGAGTAATTCTCAAAACTGTTGGTGGCAGGATAACTTGGCACAGGCATGAGGTGGCCATTTGACCTCACATTTGAGAGGCTACCATTTGTATAGAACACGTGGGGTCATCAGGCCAGTTCCAATTGTGCAGTGGGATGGCAGCCTTTGGAAAACTGGGGAATTTCTAGTTATGCCGAAGGTTCACAGACCTCTTCACACGGCAGTGTCACAATTAGGTACACAGCTCTGGAAATTCGTGTACGTGTGCGCCAGGATACAAACTCAAGGATGGGCACACAATTATGCACATAACACACCCACACAATCCAGGCTCCATCAAAAATAAAATAACAGAGTTGCTGGGCGTTCTGAAGGGAAGACCAGATGGCCAAGAAGATGAACAACTCATAACTGCACACCATACAGATACAGCTCACAAACATAACATGGAAGGCAAGAAGCAAGACACATAGGAATAGAACAGTCAAGAGAGGTCAAAAACAGGCAAAGCTAAACTACACAGGAGAGGGAAAAGTGACAAATAAATGGAAAGTGAGTGAAGGATTTTCACAAAGTCAGGATGGTAGTTACCCCTGGAGTTTCTACACAGCCGGGATCGTGGTGGGGCAGCAGTCACATGGACCTTTGTTTTATAATTATTCACTAAACCATGCATATATTTGATGTGCTTTTCTGTATTTATGCTATATTCTTAAAGAATAAAAAAAGTGTAAAGGGTAAGGGGAGAATTGATGCATAAAGATGGCGTATTGAGCAAATGCATTTTATTTTTTGCTCCATCCCAGAGCCCAGTGTAGACTCATGAGGCCAGGAAAATAGAGGAAACAAACGAATGAGTAAAGAATGGCTCAACAGACTCAGTGAAGCAGAATCCTAAACTGGTGTTGAAAAAAGCTGAGAACCAACTTTATTTTCACTGCAGAATCTTCAAATGTTTCAGGAACTTGTGCTACCTGGAATTTCCAGAAATACTATTAAATAGGTGTTAAAATGAGGAGGATTTGTTGGCAGCTATTTAAGAAGTAGTTAGGGGCTGGTTGCATGGTTCAGTGACTTAGGCATCAGACCCTGTTTTGGCTCAGGTCATGATCTTGGGGTCGTGGGTTGGAGCCCCACATCGGTCTCAGCTCTGACGATTCTGCTTGAGATTCTCTGTCCCTCTCCTCCCCCCCCCCCACTGGCCTGTTCTCTCTCTCTCTCTCTCTTTCTCAAATGAGTATGTATAAAATCTTAAAAATAAAAGTAGTTAGGCCTCTAGATTCTCTCTGGAGAGATTCTACTTCCTTCTCCAGATAGAAGGTTAGAGGTTTATTTTCCAGAAAAGGCAGAACACAGGGGCTCCGGCTGGGGAGACCCCAGGCGCAGGCGAAGATGGCAGGGCCGGAACAAGCACAGGAGGCTTATTGAAGGGCAAGTCCAGGCCCTGCATCCGTCTTCGGCTCCCTGAAAGCTAGCGCCGGGCCTTTACCTGCTGTGTCTGGGGATGGAGAGCATCTCTTCTGGGAAATGTGACCAACCCCAGTTAGAGGACCTAGAGATACTCACATCCAGAGGCACATCACTTTGGGGTAAAGCTCAAAGTAAAACAAAAACAAAAACAAAAAAACAAAAAAACACGAAGTCACAGTTTGATTTTTATTTCCTTAATTTCTCCCTGCCAGTTATCAATGTCCTCTTTCTCTCTTCAAAAAAACGCTTTATTATGGAATAATTTAAACATAAGCAGAGTAGAGACTAGTGTAATGAATTGCCCAGCTTCAACAATGATTTACTCCTGGCTAAGCTTGCTTCCTCTTTGCCCTCATCAACTCTCCCACCCTGACCCCTTATCACTGAACCAAAACCCAGCCCTCATATCATTTTATCTCTAATTATTTCATTATGAAACTTTGAAAGACACAGACGGCTCCTTTAAAATATAACCTGAAAGAAGTATTCCTTATCATTAAGTATCCAGTCAACGTTCATGTTTCCTTGATGTTTTTCCCTATAGTTTGTTAGTGTGAACTGGGATCAAAACCAGTTTACAACTTGATTCCATATGTCTCCTGATTGTTTCTAATCTCTAGATTCTCCTTTTTTTATTTTTTTACTGAAAATTTTATTAAAGAAATTGTGTTGCCCTAAAAGATTTTCTTTACATTGAATTTTGCTGATTGTGTTCTTGTGACTGTACTGTTTCCTTGTGTTGCCTGTAAAATGGTAGCTAGATCTAAAGGCCTGATTAGTTTCACTTTTTCTTTTTTCTTTTTGTTAAAATATTTTATTTATTTATTTATTTGTTTGTTTATTTATCTATTTTAGAGAGAGTGAGAGCACACAAGTTCCATGCCAGGTTTGGCACCTGCTCAGGACTCTCTCCCTCTCCTTCTGCCCCTCTCCTGCTCTCTCTCTCTCTTAAAAAAAAAAAAAAAAAAAAAAAAAAAAAAAAAAAAAAAAAAAAAAACCCAGAAAACAAAACAAAGCAAAAAACCACCTCCCATTTTCCAGTTTCTATTTTTCTCAAGGCATTTTTCATTTGGTTTATTCATTTTTGTATTCCTTCTGGTTTAGCCTTTATTTCCAAAGTGATTTTTATTTCCAATTCTGTTTTGATGAATTTTTCATTTTTCCTTTCCAGTTTTTCCTTTCAATTCCTTCTGCTTTGGCCTTTGTTTCCAAAGTGATTTTTCTTTTATTCCCAATTCTGTTTTGATTAATTTTTCATTTTTCCTTTCAAACCTTCCTTTTCCTCCATCCTTGAGTCTTTCTCATTCTGATTTATATTGTCTTTTATAGCTTCTATTTTCTTTTTTTAGTTTATTTTTAAATATTATATTTTCCAGTTACGTTTATGACGTTTCTGCTTTGTGGCATGTCTTTGGTATTCTTTCATTGTAGTGGTATTACTCTGTTTCTTATTCTTTCTTTCATATAATAAAATTGTTGGTATTTGACTGCAATCTTTTCCTATGACTCCTTTCTCAATAAAACAAGTTTTCCTCTACTTTCGGGAGGAAACAATGACAACAGAGAGCTTTTCTAGTTCCACAGTCCTGAGCTTCCCTTCTATTGATTTCATGAAGTAATTTTAAAGAGACGGCATCGTATATTCTGAGTTACTCTTCCCTGCCTCACTCCCCACCTTGGATTGGACGTCGACTTTTCTTTGCCCTTGCTCTTCCCATCTTGTTCAGTTTGGATTCTACCTCTAGCATTTTCTCCTGAGAGTAAGGCTTGGTCCTGGAAGAGTGCTTTGGTTTTGCAAGTGGTTTTGTTGTTGTTGTTTTTAAGATTTATTTATTTATTTGACAGACAGAGCATGTGGTGGGTGGGGAGAGGCAGAGGGTAAGTGGACTCAAGGAGTGTGGAGCCCAAAGCAGAGCTCGACCCCATGACCCTGAGATCGCAACCTGAGCCAGAACCCAGAGTTGGACCCTTAACTGACGGCACCACCCAGCTGCCCCTGGGTTAAAGAATTCAAAGAGCCCAGACTCCTGGACTCCCCTGCATGGTCAGATCTCCTGTAGTCTCCTCGCACTCACCTGAGCGTCAGAACACTTTCCCTGCACCCCAGCCTTGCCACTGTTCTCCAAATGGCCCACGAAAATTTCCAGTATGTTCCTCTGGTGATTTGGGGATCCTTCAGTTCGCAGGAGCATCAGAAGCCCCTCAGCCTTCCTTCCTCTTCCTCTTGCACAGTTTCTGATACCGTGTGAGTCGTACAAATATTGGTAGCACGACACTGCTCACTCAACCTTTGGAGTTCAGGGCAGCGCCGGTGGCTCAGTGGTTTAGCGCCACCTTCAGCCCAGGGCCTGATCCCAGGATCAAGTCCCACGTCGGGCTCCCTGCATGGAGCCTACTCCTGCCTGTGTCTCTGCCTCTCTCTCTCTCTCTCTCTCTCTCTCTCTCTCTGTATCTCTCATGAATAAATAAAATATTAAAAAAAACCTTTGGAGTTCAAGGAAACACCGGTTACCAGGTTTTGTTATAGGTGTTGTTCATGGGTTTTTGGTTTTGATAATCTCGTAGCTGTGAATGAGTTAATAGTGAGATTCAAGAAGATTCAGAAATTGCTCCACCACCTAGTTGCATGACTTGGTGAATTTACTAAAGATCCTTGAATTGTATATCGAAAATGGTTAAACTTTATGATACATACATTATATATGAATCATTATATTGATTTATATATAAATCAATAAGGTTTAAAAACCCCACAACCTTACACACAACTCTGTACCATTACCATTGACATCTTGCCAGAAGTCCCTTTGTCCCTAATCACGTGGACATCTAGGGATCACCAGATATGAAGACAAGCCTCGGTGAAGGAGGTCACCAGGGCGCCATGCCCTGTCCCCTGTCCTGCATGAGAATGCTCCCCCAGCCCTTGGGACTAGTTCTAGCCACTGGGACTTGGTCCGGAGTGATGCGTGCTGCTTCGGCGCTGGTGTGCTGTCTCAAGAGCCTTCCTCCAGGCGACAACCCTGTAAGCGTGAGCGTGCAGCCCAGGCCGGCCTGTCCAGCTCAACGTCTACCATGTACCATGATCCAGGCAAGCACAGAGATGGGCAGCTTGGAGGAAACATAAGCAATTCCAAGAGAAGAAAAACAGAACTGTCAAAATCTCTTCTACACATGCCCACCTTGCAGCTCAGGATACTCGTAGCTGGCATTTGCTTTATAGAGAGTATAAGGATGGGGCCCCTGGGTGGCTCGGTGGTGGAGCGTTTGCCTTCGGCTCAGGGTGTGACCCTGGGGTCCTGGGATCGCGTCCCACATCGGGTTCCCTCTGCCTGTGTCTCTGCCTCTCTCTCTGTCTCTCTCATGAATAAATAAAATCTTTTTTAAAAAGTACATTGCTATAAACCCAAATAGAAAACTTTTTTTCCATTTTTAAGACCATTATGCCCTCAGCTGGGTGTGAAAGTCACCTGCACAACAGCTCCACCAAGTGGCCACCTTCACGGAGCCATCGTGACTCTGGTCACCCCTGGTTAGGTGGTGGGGACTGATTGTTCCTAGCAGAGCAAGTAGATCCCGGGACCCCACTTCTGAGCTTCTTCATGACCGAGACTTTCCCTTTTCTAACACTGGGTGGATGATTTAAAAACTACACACGTTCTTTTTTGGTAAAACAGAGAGTCTGGATGTGAAGAACAGCAAGTGGAAAATAGGACACAGTGAGCAAGAGGACCAGGGAATGAATGACAGCGATGTTGGCTGTGGTCGTGTCAGCAGGGAGGTGACGTCCTGCCTGATGGTGGCCGCCGCCCCCCAAGCCCCAGGCCGCGCCGCCCCCGCTCCGGCCCAGGCTGTGCGGCCCCGACCCCGCGCTGGGTCCCGGCCCGTCCGTGCCCCCGGGAGGCCGCCGAGGGCCGCCGCGCTGGGGCCTGAGGGACCTCGGGGGTTGCAGGGGAGCGTCCGTGCGGCCGGGGCGCTGGGCCAGGAGCACAAGGCCGGCGAGGGGCGGTTCTGGGCCCCGCGTCCCGGTGTCGAGAGCCCGGGGCGAGGGGGCTGCGGGGCTGCGGGGCCTGGAGTGATGGTGTCTGAAGTCAACAGACAGGCGGCGTCTGGCTTTGCTGCTGGGCAGCTCTCGAGCAGGTCGCCGACCGCCCACTTAGACCCTTCCGAGGTCGCCGACCGCCCACTTAGCCCCTTCCGAGGTCGCCGACCGCCCACTTAGCCCCTTCCGAGGGGACGAGCCCTAACTTCAGCCCCGCCTGAAGCCGGAATCACTGACTTCAGCGGATGCCTCAGCGGCACGTCACTCAGGTACACAGAGAAATGACGCGTGTTCGTGTGACCCAAAGCCCTGATTCCAGTGTTTCTGCAAAGCGGGTGGACCGGAGCCATCGACGTCATCTGGGAAACCGTATTTCTCAGGGCTGCAAGGGCTCCCACAGCTCACTTGAAGCCGAAATTAAAACCGAGTGATGCTAAGGGCGAGGCAGCCAGAGAGACGAAGGTCCCGGTGCTACCGACACTGCACACCAACTGGGTCGTGGGCAAGTTTTCTGAGCCTCAGTTGTGTTGTCTGCAAAGGGAGCAAATAACACAGCCCCTCAGGGTCTTACCTACCATTCCCGAACCTAAGAGCGGTAACAACTGGCGTCCTTCTCGGCATTTGACACTGAAATCTAATTGATCGTAATTAATTAGGTGGTGAAACCCTTCCCTGGACTCTTATGCACCTTTGTATGGTCTGAATTTATTTTATGTGATGCGAACATGCACGTTTTGCTACAGAATCATGAATGTGTTAGTTACAGGGTAAAGCCTCAGACCACTGGGTACATAATATTAGATGTTTGGTGCACTTGTGGTGATGAGCCCTGAGTGGTCTCTGGAATTGTTGAATCGCTATATTGTCCGCCTGAAACTAATATTATACTGTATGTTTAACTGGAATTAAAATACAAAACGTAAAAAGCCAAAAAATTTAACATTTAATGCAGTCTATTTGATGATAAAAATATACTAAGTTTCGATACATATCATTTGAGTCCAATAAATAATTTCCAAGTTGATAAATAACATTATCAATTGGCCTGAGTAAATATATTTTAACAAAATAGATAATAAATAAATGCTTGCAACCTATTATTTCTCTAAAATCTAGAAATGTCTGAATTCCAAAACACACGGGCCCCAGGGAGTTTTGATAATGGGCTGCAGACCCGTATTCTCCTCATAGGACTGTGAGGACTGTATGAAATAATGTATGTAGAGGATCTGGAACACCCTATGCCGTGCCATCTCCTTTCCCCTTTCTCCCAGTAGGGCTTCGCCCAGGCGCAGTGTCCTCCAGCAGGTAGCAGCTCAGAGGCCAGGCAGGTTCATCACACTTCGGGCTATTTGCCTACTTGTTTGTTAGTCGGTAGGCTCCTTGCGGGTAGGGGTTGAGTGTTAGTGATTCACTGCACAAAGTCCATGCTCAACAAACATTAAAAAAAAAAAAAAAAAAAAAAGGACTTAGGAGCACATAAGTGGCTCAATCAGTTAAGCATTTGACTCTTGAGTTTAGCTCAGGTCATGATCTCGGGGTCATGAGATGGAGCCCCCCGTAGGGTGTACTCAGGTAGAGGTGGCTTGAGATTCTCTCTCTCCCTCCGCCACCCCCGCCTCCCACTTGCATGCGCCCATGTGCTCTCTTTTCTCTCTCAAATAAGTAAATAAAATCTGAAAAAAATAAGTAAGTTCAGCACTCATAGTAGACATCTGCTGCCATCTTGGCCTCCTGATTACCTGTCTTTCTAGCAAAGGTGCACAGGGAGGGAGCTGGCCTCAGGTGTCAGAGAAGAGGTGTGCGCCAGCAGGAAGGGCCTGCCCTGGGGAGGCAGTGGCAGGGACCCCTACATCTAGGGCTGCCCAGCACAGTTCTAGTTTGCTTGTTATCATAGGGTAATTGTTTTGTTTTTTTGTTTTTTTGTTTTTTAATTTTTTTTAAATTTATGATAGCCACAGAGAGAGAGAGAGAGAGGCAGAGACACAGGCGGAGGGAGAAGCAGGCTCCATGCACCGGGAGCCCGACGTGGGATTAGATCCTGGGTCTTCAGGATCGCGCCCTGGGCCAAAGGCAGGCGCCAAACCGCTACGCCACCCAGGGATCCCTCATAGGGTAATTGTTAACTCTCACTTTTACTCTTTTATTCTCAAATGTGTCTTCATTTGGATAATATAGATCATGTGGTCGCCTTATGCAATGAGCATCAGCAGAAGTCTCAGGGTGAGGCTTTTTTTCCTTTTTTCTTTTTTTCTTTCTTTCTTTCTTTCTTTCTTCTTTCTTTCTTTCTTTGTTTCTTTCTTTCTTCTTTCTTTCTTTCTTTCTTTCTTTCTTTCTTTCTTTCTTTTTTTTTTTTTGCCTGTTTCTGCCTAAAATGGTAGGGAATAAGGGGTAGCAAAGACACAGAGGTGACAGTCTCTAGCAGCAAACTTGACCTCCCCCAGCAAAAATACAGGCTCTAATTTATCGACTATGGAACATAAGGCATTGAGTGGAATGGTGCCTTTTCTTCTTTTCTTTTCTTCTCCGCCTAAAAATGTTATCCACTTTCTAATCCCAGGAATTTGTGAGTGTGACCTTATTTGGAAAAAGGATCTTTATAGACATAATTAGGTTAAGATCGTGGGATGAGATTACCCTGGATTATCCTGGCAGGCCCTAAATCCAATGACAAATATTATTGTAAGAGAAGCACATGGGGTGCCTGGGTGCTCAATCGGTTAAGCGTCTGCCTTCGGCTCAGGTCATGATCCTGGAGTCCGAGGAGGATCGAGCCCCACATCCAGCCCCGCACTGGGCTTCCCTGTTCAGCAGAAAGTCTGCTTCTCCCTCTGACCCTCCCCCTTCTTGTGCTTCTCTCACTCTCTCAAATAGATGAATAAAGTCTTTAAAAAAGAGAGAATCAGAGGAGAGCCCCACAGGGAGGAGGAGGCCATATGAAGGCGGAGGCAGACTGGAGGGATGGAACCCAGGAATGCCTGGAGCCACCAGGAGCTGGAAGAGGCAAGGAAGAGTTCTTCCCAAGAGCTTTTGGAAGCAACATGGCCCAGCCAACACCTTGATTTCGGATTTGTGTCCTTCATAACTGTGAGAGAATTAATTCCTACTGTTTTCAGCCGTCAAGTGCGTGATCGTTTGGTACAGTGACCCTAGGGAACTAGTACACATAAGGGGGGTTGCCTAATCTCAGTTGCCTCATCTTAAAATGGGGTTAAGACTTGGGCCTACTTTATAGGGTTGCTTGGAGGAGGAAAAGGAATTATTCATGTGAATTGCATGGCACTGAGCAAGCCCTTAATAGATGGAAACTGTTAAATAGATGGAAGCTGTTAAAATGGCTCATGAATGGCAGCGATGAAATGCTGCTTTCACCCAGCAGATGGCAGGAGATGGATTTGCAAACGAGAGGATTCCATAAAGCTTACAGCCCAGCAGTGCAGTCAGCGCCTGATCTAAAGTAGCCTAACTGGCTCACAAGCTGAAAGGGAATTAACCCTCCCTGCCTCAAAAGGAGCTTTCAGCTGTGCTGAAATTAAATAGATTGTTTGCTTTTGACATTGTACACAGCCAGACTGGCATTGGGGGCAACAGAAAATATTTGGGTCGTAGCCCCCGCTCTGTGACCTCACCAGGACTCAGTTTCCCCATCTGTAAAATAATGATAAAATGAAATACAAAGGGTAACATAAATTGGAGGGTGTTGTGAGAACAAAATGACCTAATGTGTGAAAGTGCTGGGAAAGCAACATGCCATACAGCCCAGCAGGGGCCCAGCAGGGATTAATTCTGCAGGAATCGCGGGGTCATGGTCGATTTGTTCATTCGGTTATTCACTCGGCAAACATTTATTTGTGCCAGGCATTGTGTTAGGGCCTGGGAACACTGCTTCGAGAAGCTCACACTCTAGTTGGGGAGGACAAACGCACCACAAAGGTGTGCACAGGGCATGATTTTTCTCTCAGATGCTAGGATAACATTTCCACTCTGCTTTGGCTTAAGAAACACATTTGAATGAACATTGATATGCTAGAACATTTCTATTTTCTTCTTAATTTCTTTAAAAATTTCCACCCTTTAAAAAAAACCCTACCATTTATGCTTAAATGAAAGCAGAGAATTGTAGGACAGTCTGTGCAGAAAGCTGCATACATCTGTCTTAATAGTAGCTCTGAGAAGGGGAGCAGGAGGTATGTGGGAAAAGGGGGTTTCCCCTTTTATTTTCTATCCCTCTGTATCGTTTACATTTTTTTTTAAATCAAGCACACATTGTTTTGCCCATTTAAAAAAAAAGAACAGTAATAATATTTTTAGTAACTGTCCCCAGAAAACTCTTCTTTACTCACTTCGCTAGTTCAAGCATTGTCATGTGCACTAATGATGGAGTGAATTGTCTTCCTTTTTAACAGAAAATTAAAAGGAAGAGAAAAAGCTCATGTTTGCTCTTTGCACACTGTGGGGCATCTAACCGGAAGTGACCCAGCTGTTTTAAAGCCCTTCTCCTCATCTAAGCGGTTTGCTAACATTAGCTCAGTGACCCACAGGGCCTCCTAGTGAGATGGGCTTATAAGATGCCAGTGAGTCACACTCGGAAGTGCCAGGCGGTGGATGCCCTGTGTCAGCCAATCAAAACACCCCTAATGTGAGTCTACAGTTTTATAGTGTTCAAAAGGCTTTCTCCTGCATTATCTAGTATGACCCTTTCATGACCCTTGGGAGGTCGGGTCAGCACGGCTATTCCTGTGTTGTAGAAGGGGGATGACCGTTTTAGAAGTGCAGTGACGAGCCCAAGGTGGGGAAGCTAGTCCACCGCCGACTTTAACACCACTTACACGTCAGTGACCGCTCAGGACAGAAAAGATCCAATCCCAGCATCCGATTCTCATGTAATGTGCCTTGTGCATTGAGGGAGAGCGGGAGGGGGCATGGGAAGAGAAGACAGCTTCCTGTCACATCTCACCCGCCCTCGCTCCCTCCCTCCCTGTGCTCTAGGAGGAAGAGGACCAGAGGACCCCACCAGAGGAGTAAGCAGATCACCGCAGTTCAGAGGCCAAGCTGCGCCCAGTTCTCAGGCTACAGAGTTGAAGCAGCGTGGTGGGTAGCAGTGGAGGAATCGAGCCTCACTTGTGTGCAAATACTGAAGTGGGAAGCTTTTGGAATTATAAACTTGTCGAGTTGCCTAAGTTCAACGCAGGCAAACTTGGTGACGTGCAGATAACGTTCACAGCTTGGCCACACAGGGTACACCAGCACTCGTAGAAGGACGTGTGTGCCATTCTGCCGGGGTTGCCGCTGGGTCATGGGAGTTCTCAATTTCACAAGGATTTCAGGGACTCCTCCTCCTTCTCCCCTCCACCCGCCAAGTACAACCACTGGATTCAGCGGATAAAGGCTAATGGAGGTAGACGTAGCTTGGGAGGCGTCACCTAGCTCAGCGCGGAAGGTAGAGAGAATGAGGGAGCTCTCAGAGGAGGTGATAAATACATTGTGTCTTGCATCCCACAGTGATGGCGATGATGTCCATTGAGGCGTGTCTCTCTCCGCAGGGCCTGCTGTCCCTTGCGTACATTTGTGCAAGCCAGACACGTGGTCTCGGAGGAAAGCAGGAGCTGTGGAGTCACCTGCCCTCTGCCCAGGCGAGGCGAGGTGCCCTAGTGGGCCTCCACCTTAGACGGTTAACTCCCATCACCCTGCTTGAAATGACTGTTAACACGCCATCTCTTCCACTCACTCACCAATTCCTCAGGGGCAGCGCCTGAACATATTCTTCTTTTAAACTCTAGCTCCTTGACCAGTGTCTAGTGTACAGAAACTTATCGGTAAGATTGTTTTTCTTTTAAAAATATTTCTAACATGAAAAATTTCAAATATATACATGTACCCATTATCCCACTTCAACAACTGTCAATTCATGGCCAATAATCTGTCCTTTATACTCTCAATTTCCCTACTTTCTCAGACCATTATTTAAAAGTAAATCTTAGATATAAATACATAGATGTGGGTATTTTGGTATGTATAAGACATTGTAAGGAAAGAAAAAGAAAAATTTAACTGCTAGGTCTCTCTCACTGTCTTAGAAATGCCTAGTGGGTGGGGGTGGGCAGAGTGGGGAGGAGGAGCTTTTTGTGGAAATCTAAGGCTTTTGTGCAACAATTTCCAATAATGAAAAACAACTGGAAAGGGAAAGAGGAAGGAATAGTGCATACTATGTGCCAAGCATTGTGCATTATTATTAGATTTCATCATTCTTAGAGATACAGGTGTTATTTTCCCATTTTAAGAATAAGATTCAGAGAGAGAGAGAGAGAGAGAGAGAGAGTGAGCTGAATCTAAGGCAAAGCTGGGATTGGAACCCAGCTCTGTGTGGCTCCAGGGGCTGACGCAGTGCAGACCCAACAAACCTAACCCTGCTCTGAGGCTACTAATGAGAATTTCTTGTCTTCTTCTCCCCCTCATAGGAAATCCAGCTTACTTCACAGGGTCCTGGGGACAAACTCTATCGGCCATTTCAACCATAGGAGGAAGAAGGGCTTACGTGCCCAGAATGAAAAAGGGGGGCAGGGATTATGTTCCTTATCAAAACCAAGGCCATTTCCTCCTTGGAAGGTGCTAGTCTCAGGAAGTGACGGCCAGGAGTCCTGAAGTACTTGTAAATAAATTTGTACAGGGTTAAACACTGGACTACACATACAGAGTTGAGATAAGCCATTTATGGGGAAAAAAATCCAGGAGATTGTGTTTAAATGTGTTCTTGAATAGATGAGGCTGGGTTTGGATTTGGTTGTGATTGTGAGGGAGTCAACAGAGTCCCAGTTACTTAGGGCCACATGGTAGGAGATGGGGACTGGCTAGCCTGGAAGCTTAATGGCAAGTCTCAAGGGCAAATGCTGGCAACATCCATTCATTCAACATCCAAGCAAGAAGCAAAGCTGGCAAGCAGACCCGAGCAATGACGTTGACCGGGCACAATGAACCCTATAAATGGGTGAGAGTGCCACAGGCAGTTGTTCTAAGAGATAAGTTTAATGCCCAACCATCACCCTGGCTCCCATTCCCTGCTCATGATCTTCTGGATAACTTGGCATCTGCCAATCCCAGCTTTGCCTTAGATTCATTTTTCAACAGGAAAAGAACAAGCTGTTCCGGCCAGTGTGAACTTCCAGTACTCTTGAAAGTTGATTTTCTCATTATAAGTAAATACATTGGGTTTCTCATTAAAACTTCGCTTTTGCAGTAATTTGCCTTCAGCGAGGGAATGGTGAGATTTCCTTACTAGTGTGTGCTGTCTGCCTGGCAACTTTATTTCTCTTTGTAAATTAATGAATGGGCATCCATTCATAGGTTATATATCAGCCTCTGGTGTGTATGTGGTTAATACCTGGATGCCTGGGTGAGAAGGACCTGGGTGGGGAGTGCCAACAATGTCAGGTCTCCAGGCGGCAAGACAGCGGGGGGTGGGGAGAACTCAAGGCAGTGACTGCTATGTCCTGGGGTCTCTTGGGAGAGGGCTGGTTGCCCTTTCCTGACCAAAGTGACACCTTGGCCTTAACACAGGGAACTCCTTCCTGCCCCCAATGAACCAAGTTTGGATCCTCCAACTCCTCAACAGGCCTGGAAATTCCAGTTCAGTTGAGGAACATCCCTGACTTTACTGTCATGGGCATGAGACAAAGCACTTCAGGGAAGCAAAACTTTGCAGTGTCACCCCTTCACTCAAAACCCTCCCCATTGTATACACAGACCACAGCTTCTTTATCCATCATCTTTCGATGGACACCGAGGCTCCTTCCACAGTTTGGCTATTGTGGACATCGCTGCTAGAGACATCGGGGCACAGGTGTCCCGGCGTTTCACTGCATCTTTCAGCCATTAGAAGTGACAAATACCCACCATTTGCTTTGACGTGGATGGACCTGGAGGGTATTATGCTGAGTGAAATAAGTCAATCGGAGAAGGACAAACATTATATGGTCTCATTTATTTGGGGAATATAAAAAATAGTGAAAGGGAATAAAGGGGAAAGGAGAAAAAAATGAGTGGGAAACATCAGAAAGGGAGACAGAACATGAAAGACCCCTAACTCTGGGAAATGAACTAGGGCCGGTGGAAGGGGAGGTGGGTGGGGGTGGGTGACGGGCACTGAGGGGGGCACTTGATGGGATGCGCACTGGGTGTTATGCTATATGTTGGCAAATTGAACACCAATAAAAAATAAATTAAAAAAAATACCATTTCTGGAAAAAAAAAAAAAAACACCTCCCCACCACCTACAGCACGAAGTACAAACTCCTTGGAAATTAGCCATTGAGGAAGAAGGAATTCACAAGGGATTGCCCCCCTATTCCACCCAATCAAATCCCCTGATAATTGTAAGGTACGTTATTACCTGAAGTACTAAATAAACTGAGACACCTCATTGACGATAAGACATATGTGATTGCAGATAGGTTAAAATATGGAAGACATTTGAGTCTTAAAATCACTGACATATGGTATTTAAAACCAAATCTGGGAGTTGCAATTTTTTCCCTCTAAAGGGAGACACAGGGTGCTTGGGTGGCTCAGTCGGTTAAGCATCGGCCTCGGTTCAGGTCATGATGCCAGGGTCCTGGGATGGAGGCCTGCACTGGGGCTCCCCGCCCCCTGGGGAGCCTGCTTCCCCCCTCCCGGTGCCCCTCCCCCGAGCTGTGCACTCGCGCCCGCTCTCACTCTCTGTCTCTTCACTCTCTCTCTCTCTCTCAAATAAATAAAATCTTTTTTAAAAAAGTAAATAAAAAAATAAAGAGAGAGATACAATTGATTTTAGAGGAAAAGGATTCTGTGGTTTAGGAGCCCACGAGGATGACTATTCATTTGTTTTCAGAAGAGCTGCCCTAATGCGCCTTGGCCTGGTAAAGTGAGGGCCAGACAGAGAGAGGGACAGACAGACAGAAAGGAATTGCTCCGTATACTGAGGTAATAGGAACCGGAGCTTTCCTTGGCTGCTGAGACAATGGGGGGGGGGGGGGGCCAGGGGGTGGAGATTCGAGCAAGGTCTAGGTGCAGACCAGTGTTCTCCATGCTGGCCGGCCTCTGGACGCACCCGGGAGCTTTGTGTCCACCTGCCCAGCCTCACTCCCATAGATTCTGACTTAAATGGTTTGAGGTGGTCCTGGGCATTGGCCTTTTTAAAAGCTTCTAAAAGATTCTGTTGAGACAGAGAAGGGGTGGTCACAGGAGCCTAAGGGGGCAAAGGTGGCTGGTGGGAACTTTCTGTCGGTGGAGGCGGCCAGGGCTAGTTGGGGCCACCGTGGCTAGTGTTTCAGAGGAGGCTGCTTGCTGTTCTGTGCTGCGTCCTCTCGCCCTCGCCAGCCCGTAGCGTAAGCTTGCTGTGCCACGGCTGTGGAAGACGAGGTGGCGCCCAGAAAGGACCGAGGGGCTGCGGAAGACGCACCACGGCAGCAGGGGCTGCGCGCCACAGCGCGTCTCCGTGCCAGGGTGGGCGGCAGGCTCGGCGCCAAGCGGCCCAGGGACGTCTCCTCTCCACCAGAACCGTGTGAATCCTCACAGATACCCGGCTTCCCACTGTTCGCAGCAGGGCCGCTGGAGCGTTTCCATTTGAATACTGAACGAAAGGATGATTCTAGAAGGTTGGGAGACTTGGGGGTCACTCGAACCGACCCTTTAGTTATACCAAGTCCTTTATGGTCTGGTTTCCGCCCATCTTCTCCCACCGTCCCCGCATCGCATAACCCACGCTACCCCACACACACCCCACAGTCCTCAGAGAACGTCCATTACCCCGTCAGGATTCAGTCCAAGGTGTACTTGGGTTCTGAGAAGCCCTTTCTGGACCCTTCCCTCAGGCCTACCCCCACTGGAGCGGCTCATTCCTTCCTGCTGCCCCGCTGAGTTCTGTGCAGACTCTGTGCCTCTGTTCGGAGCTGAGTTGGGTCCCCCGGAAAAGCTACGTGGACACCCTAACCCTCAGCACCTCAGAATGTGACCTTATTTGGAAACAGGGTCCTTACAGAGGTAAGCGAGTTCATGTGAGGCCGTTATGGTGGGCCCTAGTCCAGCGTGACTGGTATTCTTTTTTTTTTTTTTTTAAATATTTTTTTTTATTATTTATTTATGATAGAGAGAGAGAGAGAGAGAGAGGCAGAGACACAGACAGAGGGAGAAGCAGGCTCCATGCACCGGGAGCCCGATGTGGGATTCGATCCCGGGTCTCCAGGATCGCGCCCTGGGCCAAAGGCAGGTGCCAAACCGCTGCGCCCCCCAGGGATCCCGTGACTGGTATTCTTATAAAAAAGGGGAATTTGGCCAGAGACATGCACACGGGGAGAGCACCGTGTGAGGCCCGGGGTGCTGCCGCTAGGGGAAGGGTCTGGAACGCATCCTCCCCAGGTGCCTCTGTGGGGAGCACGGCCCTCCGACGCCTCCATCTCGGGCCTCTAGCCTCCGGCCCTGTGACACAGTAGGTCTCTAAGCCACTCGGTTTGCAGCTCTCTGTTAGGCCACCCCTACAAAACCCAGAGCCTCCAGCGTGTCGCTGCCTTTACGTCTGTAGGGCCACCATCCCACTAAGCTGCAAGCCCCTCCAAGACAGACACTGCTCTAGCCACCCTGTGCCTCACCTAGAGATACCCAAACGCTTGTTGAATGAATCAGGGATCGCGGCGCATCCACCGGTTTTCTGAAACTGCTCTCAAACAGCACCGGGGGCACCACATGCCCCGGGGCTTCCTCAGCTTGGTGGCTGGGGGCCGCTCCGCTGCCAGCTGCCATGGTCACCACCAACCACAGCAGCAACAACAGCCCTGTCTTCAGCCAGGTTTCAGTGGCCACCACATAGTAGCGAGCCTTCAGTCAGCCACCGGGCCACCAGTGATGGAGTGGCTCCCGGGGCTTGGTTCCGTGGTGGGAACGCGGACACGGAGGTAAACGAGACCAGCTGGGGCCCGGGTTTCATGGGGAGAGACAGGAGAGACAGAGTAATTATGTAATTACAGTGATGATAAAGCACTCAAAGGAGAAGCACAAGATACCGAGAGAATAATTAACAGAGGACTCTGCCTAATTCCAGAAAGCTCCTCAAAGAGAGTGCCGTGTGAGCTGAGGAAGGAGGGACTCATAAGAACACACGAGGCAAAACTTCAGAGGGGCGTGAGCCCGCGGAGCAAGTGACACATGTGAAGGCCATCCACTCAATAATTACCTTTTTTTAAATAAAAGATTTTATTTATTTATTCATGAGAGAGACAGAGAGAGAGAGAGGCAGAGACCCAGGCAGAGGAGAAGCAGGCTCCATGCAGGGAGCCCGATGCGGGCCTCGATCCCGGGACTCCAGGATCAGGCCCTGGGCTGCAGGTGGCGCTAAACCACTGAGCCACCCGGCCTGCCCCCAATAATTACTTTTTGAGACCTCGCTCTGGGCCAGGCAGGTGTTCTGGGTTCCGGGTGAACGGCAGAGAACCACTGAGAACCCCACTACTGAAACACTCACACGGAAGAAGCCAAGGAGCCAAGCAGAAAGAACCAAGGAAGGAAACAGCAGAGCAGGCGTCAGGGCGTGAGGTTTGACCACCGCATCTGTCTCGGTCACCGCGGGGCCTCCCACCCGTAGAACCGGGCCTGGCACACGCGAAGGGTTTAATGGGTTATTTGCTGTGGATGGATTGGAATCGGGAGGCGGGGCCGGCTGAGTGAGCACAGCCCTAAGGGCTGAGGGTCTGCAAGGGTGCTGCTGAGCCCCTAGTGTCCACAGCCCGATTTTCCACTGCCGTGCAGGGTCCTGGTGATCCTGAGAGCTCTGGTAACGAGGTGGTGGTCTCAGCCTGTGAGTGGCACAGTGACCTGTCCACGTTTAAGCCAAGATTCGTGACTGTTGACATTCTTCACGCAAAGCAGATCGTATGGCTCTCCAGAGCTTAGAAACCTCGGAAGGAAAAGTCTGTGTCATTCCCATTCTGGTGGCTTCCTCCCTTGTTTAGGTCCCTATGACCTTTACTGGGGGCTAGTAAGTGAGGGGAGAGCTACAGTCCAGCTCCAGAGTAGATGATTCTATTGTTTGGGACTTTTTGGTTGATGGAGGAAGATTCCACCCCCCTATCCCCCTTTTAAACACATGATATTGTTCATTGTAGGAAATACTACAAAATACACAAAATCAAATGGAAAATAAAAGTCCTCCATAATCCCACCACCCACCAATGTTAAATTTTGGTATATTTCTTGCAGGCTTTTTCTCCGCAGATATACCCGGTATGTGTATGTGTAGTGTTCTTACCAAAAAAATAAAAAAGAAGAGAGAGAGACTTTACATAATATCAATTTGCAGCTGAGTCAAGCTTAGAAATTCATATTCAACGTATTTCTATGTCAGTAGATATTCATCAACATCACTATTGCAAATTTTGGCCTGGCCTAGTGTTACAACCTCCTGAATTCTCCATTTCTAATTTCTCCCCACCCTGTGAGCAATTGTTCCTCCTGAAGTTTAATAGTCCTAGTCATGTCACTCTCCTGTCGAAAACCTTTCAAATGCTTCCCACTCCTCATTTCCCATAGATGAAATTAAATGATGTCACCCCAAATTGGAGACCCTCCATGACCTGCCCCTGCCCCCAAGCTGCTTGTCCATTTTTATCTTCCATTTCTTTCTGAAATCCACCTTAATGGGCAAGGGCAAGCTTGGTGTTTCCCAAGGTCCTCCCCAGTCCTTTCCCGACCCTGCTCAAACTGTTCCCTTCCACTCGGAACGCCACCCGCACCAACCCCCCAACTACTGGCACCCCAGGCCAACCTCTGGGTCTGGCTCGGGTGCTGCTGTCTTCAGGAAGCCTGTTCTTCTCCAGTAATTGTCCTTGGCACTGGGCCACGTGCTTTTCTCATCGCAAGGAAAAGAGATGCTTTACTATATCTGTGTCGCCGCTTGAAGCATACTCCGCTGCTTTGGATGTGCACGTGTGTGAGCGTGCAAACGTACATGGTGCTAAACTGTGCAAGCGACGGTTAGTTCCAGGGCAGACTTGGAGTCTAAGGCTTCACTCCCACAAATGCCCTTCTCATTTCTGTAAAGTATTTGTATACATCTAAATATCCACGTGGGTGTGTGCATAGAGACGGGTGTGCAAGTGTGCACACGCAGGTATGTATGCGTGTGTATACGTGAGTGTGTATCAAGATTCTTGCCATTCATTTTCTGGAAGCTGCCACTTCTAAGGTACAAGCTAATCTTCCTACGACATTTATAGGTTTCAGTCAACCACGGCATTTTATTAGGGAGCTTGCGGGGGAAAAGGCACCTGAGTCATCCCCGGCATAAACCTGTCCGCCTCAGTCGAGAACCTGGCTCCTCCTTGGTTTTATGCTATTACATTGACAAATAGCCCTTAATAAATCCACTGAGCTTACATAACGCCGTTCTGGCACCGTGAGACTTGACAACAGGGTGGTATGCCGACTATGGGTAGGTTCATATTTAACCAACTAGATTTCCTGGGTTAGCTCTTTGGGCAAGCAGTGGCATTCAGGGGCCAGACTCCCTTTAATATCTGAGAAATTGGATTTCCTCAGCTTTTAGAATTAACCCTGTAGGAGTTCACCATTTCAACACTGCAAAAATAGTAAGGAGCACAGGAAGGAGGTCGATACGGAGACTTTTACCCAAGAGAAGTTTAGAGTTTCAGTAGAACCCCTCTTTGGAACTGACTTCTTTCAGGGTTATTAGGATGTGAACTTCCTTTCCTCCCCCTCGCCCCCAAGGCTGCCCTGCCAAATCGCTTGGCTGACCTTCATCCATTGCTGATCCCATAAGCTCCATGCCCTACATGGAGGAATCAGGGCACACGTGGTCATCTTCTGGCTCAAGCCTTGGCTGCCGATGATGCAAGTGCTGTGAAGACTTTGCCCGACACTGACTCCTGTCCGTTTTAACTTTCTCTTTTCACTCTAGGCCCTCCCTGAGTGATCTCATCCACTCCTGTGGCCTTTAACGCCACCTATATGATGACTACTCCCACATTTATATTTCCCTTTCAGATCTGCCTTCTGAGCTCTGTCCCACGTGTCCAACTTCTTGTCTCTACTTGTCATCGCCATACACGTATCTGCCCAGCACCACAAACTCCACAGGTTTAAAATGAATTTATCAGCTGTTTCCTAAACTCATTCCTTCTCTTTGGTTTCCTATCCAGAGGATGACCTCACCTGCCTTCTAGATACTCAAGGATGAAATCGGGATGTGTCCTCATTGACACTCCCTTTCACTTCCCCTGCACCCTAACTGGACAATCGTCAAGCCCCGACAGTCTGGTAATCTCTTGAGGAGTTCTGAATTCTGTCCATCGCTCTGCATTTCTCCTGCTGGCTCCCTGCTCCCAGACACTAGAGGATCTTGCCTCGACTGCTACAAAAGCCTTCTAACCAGTTCCCCACATCTTTTTTTTTTTTTTTGAGAGAGAGAGAGAGAGAGAGAGAGAGCACAAGAGCAAGAGTGCCAGAGTGCCAGAGTGAGTGAGCACTAGTGGAGGAGCAGAGGAGAATCCCAAGCAGGTTCCACACCCAGTGCAGAGCCCAGCGTGGGGCTGGAGATCATGACCTGAGCCAGAATCAAGAGTCAGACACTTGACCAACCGAACCACCCAAGCAAACCCCACCCCCATTTCTTGCATTCTCTAATCTAGTTCCCACATAGCAGCCAAGGAGTTTAAAAAAAAAAAACCCAAACAATCTAAATATGTTACTCCCCTGCTTAAACACTGTCCACGGTTTCTCAGCTCTTTTATTGAAAAATTCAAAGCTTTTGCCATGGCTCACACTGCCCTGAATGGCCTGGTCACACCCTCCCCATCAATGTCACTCAGTGTCCCATGTCCCTTTTCCTGTCTTCTTGTTGCTCCTGCCACACAGGCCTACCCAAGTCCTTAGATGCCATGGCTGGACAGAGCTACTTCTATTCCTTCCTCTTTGCCTGGCTAATTCCCATTCATCTTTCTAGGTTTTAACTGAAATATCCCCTGAAGCCCCTGAGGTCAGATTAGCACCCGATTATGCTTGTTTACACAGCACCATGCTTCTCTGTACTGCTGATCACAATGGCTATTATTTGAACAATGATTTGTTTGATATTAATTCCTTTTCCTAGTCTGGAAGCTTCATAAAATTAGGACCTGTATCTTCTTTTTCAGTGATGTATTTTAAGCACCTAGCACAAGGTCTGACACTTAACAAGTGTTTGAAAAGTATTTGCTAAATGAATAGAAGATGCTCTAAGTCGAGATCTTTCTGATATAGTGGAACATATTAGCAATTTCTGCCAGTGTCCTCCTAGTTCTGAATGACTACCTTTACTCGTTTGTGTATGGGTTGGTTTTAGCTTTTCATTGAATGGACCAAAGGCATTTTCTCTATCCAGATAATGCACTGGGTACCCAGAATCAAAGTTGAATTAGACTTTGATCCTGCACAGAAGGAGTTTACCAATTAGCAGGGAATACATGAAGTTTATATTTTCTGTGGGAGGATACATGAGAGGTTTGGGGATTTTCATAGAAGTAAGAACACCTACACCTGTTACACTCAATGAGATCATTCATCTAAGAGTAGGCAGGGCGCCAGAGAAAGGGTTATGGGCTCTCTTGGCTGAGCCACTATGGCCGTGGCCAGGCTAATTACACTCAGTACAGCCCAAGGTCAGAGGGCTGAGTTGACTCATTCTGCAAAGAGAGCCATCAACAGGCCACGTAAGGTCAGCAGGTTGGGGCTCACCCATAAGGCACAGCCACGGAGAAGGAAGGGTGCTCAGACTTGGCTTGTCAAATGCCAGGCTGGCCGTGGTTGCATCTCCTGGCCACACAGGCCCCCTGCAGCTGCAATGTGCAGACTTAGGACTTCCCAGCAAGTGCTGAGTCAAGGTTTGCAGGCAAAAGGTTGAGCAATGAGCCCACTTTCGGGCAGAGCTGGGTTTGTATCTGGCACTGTTTGGAGGCCCACGATTCTAAGCAACTGTCCTCAGCTTTCTGAGACTGTTTCCTCTGTAATATATGAGATCGTTGTATGCCGTCACTCACCGGAAGTGCCTCTCTATTGTCGGTGTTCATTACCTGTCGCTGAGTTCTAGCTGACATACAATATCAGCGTCGGGTATGCGACGTACTGATTCAGTATTCAGGTCCATTACAAACTGATCGCCACGCTGAGTGTGGTTAACGTCCATCACCATACGTAGCACTACAGTATTGCGGCGAACCCCTGTGTTCTACTTTCCATCTCTGTGACTTACTTATTTTCTAGCAGAAAGTTAGTACCTCTTAATCCCCTTCATTCATTTTGCCCCCTCCCTACTCCCCTGCTCTCTCACAGCCACCAGCTTCTTTGCTGTATTTATGAGTCTGTTTCTGGTTTGTTTTGTTCATTTGTTTTGTTTTTCGAGATGCCACAAATAAATGAAATCACACGGTATTGGTTTTTCTTTTTTCTTTATGACTTACTTCACTTAGCATAATACCTTCTAGGTCTTTCCTTATTGTGAATGTCAAGATTTGATTATTTTTTTTATGGCTAAGTAGTGTGTGTGTGTGTGAGAGAGAGAGAGAGAGAGAGAGAGAGCGAGAGCGAGAGCGAGAGAGAGAGAGAGAGAGTGCTTCATTCATTCACTGACAGACACTTAGGTTGCTTCCATATCTTGGCCATGGTAAATAATACTGCAATGAACTTAAGGACACAATATGTATTTTTAAATTAGTATTTTTGTTTTCTTTGGATAAATATCCAGAAGTGGAATTGATAAATTGTATGCTATTTTTATTTTTAATTTTTTGAAGAAAATTTGTACTGTTTTCTTCAGTGACTGCACCAATTTACATTCCCACCAACAATGCACAAGTGTTCCCTTTTCTCCATTCTTTCTAACTTGGTATTTTTTTGTCCTTTTGATTCTAGCCATGCTGACAGATGTCAGGTGATCTCTCATTGTGGTTTTGAAATATGTTTCCCTGATGATTAGTGACACTGAGCATCTTTTCATGTGCCTATTTACCACCTGTATGTCTACTTTGGGAAAATATCTATCCAGGTCACCTGCCCATTTTTTAATTGGATTGTTTTGTTTACTTGGTGTTGAGTTGTATAGGTTTTTAAAAAAGGGGGATCCCTGGGTGGCCCAGTGGTTTAGCACTTGCCTTCGGCCCAGGTTGTGACCCCGGGGTCCTGGGATCAAGTCCTACGTCGGCCTCCCTGCAGGGCACCTGCTTCTCCCTCTGCCTGTGTCTCTGCCTCTCTCTCTCTCTCTTTCTGTGTCTCTCATGAATAAATAAATGAAATCTTAAAAAAAAAGTTTTTAAGTCAACAAAACTAAAAGACAACCTACAGAATGGGAGAAGATATTTGCAAATGACGTATCAGATAAAGGGCTAGTTTCCAAGATCTATAAAGAACTTATCAAACTCAACAGCAAAGAAACAAACAATCCAATCATGAAATGGGCAAAAGACATGAACAGAAATCTCACAGAGGAAGACACAGACATGGCCAACACGCACATGAGAAAATGCTCCGCATCACTTGCCATCAGGGAAATACAAATCAAAACCACCATGAGATCCCACCTCACACCCATGAGAATGGGGAAAATTAACAAGACAGGAAACCACAAATGTTGGAGAGGATGCGGAGAAGGGGGAACCCTCCTGCACTGTTGGTGGGAATGTGACCTGGTGCAGCCACTCTGGAAAACTGTGTGGAGGTTCCTCAAAGAGGTAAAAATAGACCTGCCCTATGACCCAGCAATTGCACTGCTGGGGATTTACCCCAAAGATACAGATGCAGTGAAACGCCGGGACACTTGTACCCCGATGTTTCTAGCAGCAATGTCCACAATAGCCAAACTGTGGAAGGAGCCTCGGTGTCCATCGACAGATGATGGATAAAGAAGCTGTGGTCTATGCACACCATGGAATATTCCTCAGCCATTAGAAACAGCAAATACCCAAATACCCACCATTTGCTTCGACATGGGTGGACCTGGAGGGTATGATGCTGAGTGAAGTAAGTCAATCGGAGAAGGACAAACATTATATGTTCTCATTCATTTGGGAAATATAAATAATAGTGAAAGGGAATAGAGGGAAAAAGAGAAGAAATGGGTGGAAATATCAGAAAGGGAGACAGAACATAAAGACTCCTAACTCTGGGAAACAAACTAGGGGTGATGGAAGGGGAGGAGGGCGGGGGGTGGGGGTGACTGGTTGGCAGGCACTGAGGGGTCACTTGACGGGATGAACACTGGGTGTTATGCTAAATGTTGGCAAATTGAACACCAATAAAAAATAAATTTATTATTAAAAAATAAATAAAGTTTTTAATATATATTTTGAATGTTAACCTTTTATCAAATATCTCATTTGAAAATAGCTTCTCCTTTTCAGAAAGTTGCTTTTTCATTTTTTATGGTTTCCTTTGCTGTGCAAAAACTTTTTACTTAGATGTAGTCCCAATTATTTATTTTTGCTTTTGTTGCTCTTGACTGGAGAGACAGATCCACAAAGATGTTGCTAAGACCAATGTCCAAGAGTTTACTGCCTTCGTTTTCTTTTAGGAGTTTTATGGTTTTAGCTTTACGTTTTACATTTAGGTCTTCAATCATTTTGAGTTTATTTTTGTATGGTCCAGTTCATTCTTTTGCATGTCACTGTCCAGTTTCCCCAACACTATTTCCTGGAGACTGTCATTTCCCCCTTGTATATGCTTGCCTCCTTTGTCATGGATTAGCCAACCATATAAGCATGGGTTAATTTTTGGGCTTCTCTTCTGTTCCACTGATCTACGTGTCTATTTTTGTGCCAGTACCACACTGTTTTGATTACGACAGCTTTGTGGTAGCGTTTAAAATCTGAGCATGCAGTACTTCCAGCTTTGTTCTTCTTTCTCAAGATTCCTTTTCCTATTCAGGTCTTTGTGGTCCCATACAAATTTTAGGATTATTTGTTCTAGTTCCATGAAAAATGTTTGTTATCGGTATTTGATAGGGATTGCATTGAATTTGTAGATTGCTTTGGATACTATGGACATTTTAAGAATATTAGTTCTCATAATCCATGACCATGGAGTATTTTTCTACTTACCTCTGTCACTTTCAGTTTCTCTCATTAAGTCTTACAGTTTTCAGAGTATAGGATTTTTACCTCCTTGGTTAAATTCTTAAGTATTTTACTCCTTTTGATGCAATTGTAAATGGGATTATTTTCTTAATTTCTCTTTCCAATAGTTCATTAATATATAGAAATGCAACAGATTTCTGTATGTAAATGTTGTATCCTACAACTTTTACTGAATTGATTTATTCTAATAGATTGTTTTTGGTGGAGTCTTTTGGTTTTCTGTATATAGTATCATGTCATCTACAAATAGTGGCAGTTTCACTTTTTCCTTACCAATTTGGGTGCCTTTTATTTTTTTTCCTTGTCTAATTGTTATGGCTAGAACATTCAGTACTGCTGAATAAAAATGAAGAGAGGGAACGTCCTTGTCTTGCTCTTGATCTTAGAGGAAATGTTTTCAGCTCTTACCATTGAGTATAAAGTAAGCTGTGTGGGTATCATATATGCCTTTTATTAGGTTGAGGCATGTTTCCTCTATACTCAACTTGTTGAGAATTTTTATCATAAATGAATGTTGAGTTTTGTCAAGTGCTTTTTCTGCATGTATTGAGACAGTTATATGATTTTTATCCTTTATCTTGTTAATGTGGTATATCATGTTGATTGATTTGCAGATGTTAAACTATTCTTGCATCTCTGGAATGAGTCCCATTTGGTCAGAGTGTGTGATGCTTTCAATGTATTGTTGAATCTGGTTTGCCAATCCTTTTATCAAGGATTTTTGCATCTATGTTCATCAGGGCTATTGGCATAAAGTTTTCTAGCATGTCTTTGGTTTTGGCATCAGGATGTTATTAACTTTGTAAAATGAAGCTGCAATTGCTATTTCCTCTTCCATGTTTTGGAATAATTTGGGAAGGGTAGGTATTAACTCTTCTTTAAATGTTTCATAGAATTCATCTGTAAAGCCATCTGAACCTAGACTTTTGTTTGGTGAGAGCTTTTGATTACTGATTCACTTTCATTATTAGTAATGGGTCTTTTCACATTTTTAATTTCTTCATGATTTAGTCTTGAAAGATTGCACATTTCCAGGAATCTTTCCATTTCTTTTAGGCCATCTAATTTGTTGGTGCATAATTCTTCATAGTATTCGCTTATGACTCTTTGTATCTCTGTAGTGTCTATCACAATTTCTCCTCTTTCATTTCTGACTTTATTTGGGCCCTCCCTTTTGTTCTTGATGGGTCTAACTAAACGTTTGTAGATTTTTCTTATCTTTTCAAAGAACCAGATCTTAGTTTCATACATCTTATTTATTTACTCAGTCTCTATTTCATTTATTTCTGCTCTGATCTTTATTATTTTTTTCCATCTACTAATTTTGAGGGGTTTTTTGTTCTCCATTTTCTAGTTCTTTAAATGTAAAGTTACATTGCTTGAGATTTTCCTTGTTTCTTGAGGTAGACTCGTATTTCTATGAACTTCCTTTTTAGACTTGCTTTTCTTGCATCCCCAAAATATTGGAACATTGTGTTTCCATTTTCATTTTTCTCAAGGTATTTTTTGTTTTTCTCTGTCACTTCTTTATTGACCCAATGGTTGCTTTATAGCATTTTGTTTAGTCTCTAAGTATTTTTGTTTTTTCCAAGTTTTCTTCTTGTAATTTATTTCTAGTTTTATACCGTCATGGTCAGAAATGATGCTTGATATGACTACAACCTTTTTTAAACGTATTGAGACTTGTTTTGTGGCCTAACATGCACTCTATCCTGGATAATGTCCCTTGTGCACTTGAAAAGAATGTGTAGGGATCCCTGGGTGGCGCAGCGATTTGGCGCCTGCCTTTGGTCCAGGGTGCGATCCTGGAGACCTGGGATCGAGTCCCACATCGGGCTCCCAATGCATGGAGCCTGCTTCTCCCTCTGCCTGTGTCTCTGCCTCTCTCTCTCTCTCTCTCTGTGTGACTATCATAAATAAAAAAAAAAGAAAGAAAGAAAGAAAAGAAAGTGTATTCTGGTTTTGGATGAAGTGTTATGTATGTATCTGTTAAGTCCTTTTGGTCTAATGTGTTGCTTAAACCTAATGTTTTCTTATTGATTTTCTGTCTACATAATCTGTTCATTGATGTAAATGGGGTAATAAAGTCCCTTACCATTATCGTACTGCTGTCTATTTCTTCCTTTATTCCTGTTGGTATTTGCTTTATATATAGGTGCTCTTATGTTGGGTGCATAGATGTTTATAAATATTGTCTTCTTGTTAGATTGACTCCTTTACTGTTATATAATGTTTTTGTCTTTTGTTGTAGCCTTTGTCTTAAAGTCCATCTTGTTTGACATAAGCATCCTTCCCTCAGCTTTCTTTTTATTTCCATTTGCATGGCATATATTTTTTCCTATACTTTTACTTTCACTCTGTGAGTTCCATTAGGTTTGAAGAGAGTCTCCTATTGGTAGCACATAGACAGGTCTTATTTTTTTTTTAATCCATTCAGCCACCCTGTCTTTTGACTGGAGCATTTAGTCCATTTACATTTAAAGTAATTATCAAAAAAAAAAAAATAAAAGTAATTATCAACAGGTGTGTACTTATTTCCATTTTGTTAATTATTTTCTGGCTGTGTTTATAGTTCCTCTCTCTTCCTTTTTTACTTCTTTCTCCCTTCCCTTGTAGTTTTTTTCTTTAGTGTTATATTTAGATTCTGTTCCCCTTTGTATATTCATTATAAATGTTTTCTTCGTGATTACTGTGAGGTTCACAGATAACATCTTTTGTAATTTAAACCAGCCTGGTTTAAGTTAACAGTAACAATTTTGAACACATGCCAAAACTTTATATTTTTATCCCTGCACACACATTTTATATTTTTTGATGACACATTTTACATATTTATATTTTATGTATCCCTTAACTAATTACTGTGTTTTAATTTATTTCTACTACTTTTCTCTTTTACCTTTCATACTTGCTCTACAAGTAGTTGATCCACTACCTTTATTATTTATTTACCTTTGCCAGTAAGATTTTGCTTTTACATGTTTTTCTTATTATTTATTAGTGCCTTTTCTTTTTAGCTTAGAGAAGTCCCTTTAACATTTCTTATAAGGCCAGTTTAATGGCAGTTAATTCCTTTGACTTTTGCTTAGTTGGAAAACTCTTAATCTCTCCTTCAATTCTGAATGATAACCTTTTTGGGTAAAAAAACCTCTTGGTTGGCAGTTTTTCCCCTTCGGTGCTTTGAATATGCATGCCCTCCTTTCTGTCTTGCAAAGTTTCTACTGAAAAATTTGCTGATATCCTAATGGGGTTTCCCTTTCTATGTAATGTGCTGCTTTTCTTTTACTGCTTTTAAGATTCTCTCTTTATCCTTAAATTTTACCATTTGAATTATAATGCATCTCAGTGTGTTTCTCTTTGGCTTCATCTTATTTGGAACTCTTTAGGCTTCCTGGACCTAGAGGTCTGTTTCCTTCTCCAGGTTAGGAAAATTTTTGGCTGTTATTTCTTCCAATAGCTGTTCTATTACTTTCTTTCTTTCTTCTCTTGCTGAGACCTCTATAATTCAAATGTTATTCCATTTGATTCCTAGAGGTTCCTTAAGGTATCTTCACTTCTTTAATTGTATTCTTTGTTTCATTTTGCTGCTCTATCTTGGTTGTTCTCCATTGTTTTGTTTTCCAGCTTGCTGATAGGTATTTCTATTTTATCCATTCTGCTGTTGAACCCCTCTAGTATATTTTTCATTTCAGTTATAACTTCCATATAGTACTTTTTAAATATTTTCTCTTTGTTGAAGTTCTTGCTATGTCTATCATTCTTCTCTTGAACTTGGTGAACATCTTTATGACTATTACTTTGAATTATTTGTCAGGTAGGTTGCTCATCTCCATTAAGGTCTTTTTCTGGGGGATTTGCTTGCTCTTTTGTTTGGAACATATTCCTCCGTCTCTTCATTTTGTCTGTCTCTCTGTGTTTGTCTATTATGTATTAGGCAAAATGGCTACCTTTCTCAGTCTTGAAAGAGTGGTCTTGTGTAGGAGCTGTTCTGGGTGGCCCAGAAGTGCAATCTGCCCTGGCCAAGAGAGCTAGGCACTCTCTGGACATCCTGAAAGTGGGCTGTGTGTGCCTGCGGGTATGATTGGGCTATTGTTGCTGTGCAGGGAGGATGGGGCTCAGGGCACTCATCTGGCCTGGTTTCAGCTAGATTGCTGTGTGGGGTGGGCAGGGCTCTGAGCACTTGTCTGGTCTTTTGTGGCTCATCTGCTCCAGTAGGGTGTGGCTTGGGGCACTTGCCCATCCAGGATATAGCACAGGGTGGGCAGAGTATGCCTTCTGGAACTAGCAGGCAAAAGAAAAGTCAACAAAAAAGGCATCTGTCTGCTCCATTACTGGCAAGTAAGGATGAGATTGCAAAAATGGGGTCTCCCAGCACTTCCAACCCTGGATAAAGTTCCCACAGGTTCCTGCCTCTTTGGTAGCAGCTTTAAAATTAACAAGTGGGTTCCCTCACTGATATTCTAGGTGCCTTCCAATTTATTGCTTTTGTGCTGGGTCTCAGGGTGAGCGGGTTTGTATGCAAACCCCCCTTTTAAGAGCTAGCTCTGCGTTCCATATGGTTCTGATTCTTCCAGTCTTAATCCTCATTGATTTTTCAAAGCAAGATGTTTTGGGGGCTGTTCTTTGTGGTGCTAGCTAACTCCCAGAGTTGGGTGTCTCATATGGGGCAAAATCCCCCCACTCCTTGAGGGAGAGTTTTGTATTTTGGGATCTCTCCTGATCATGGGATCACTGAATCTGGGGTAAGGTCCTGGGCAAAGCCATGCCTGCCTCTCCTACTCTTCTAGATGAACTTCTTTAGTCCTTTGTCTTGGAGATCTATTCTCTTAGTTCTCAGGTCTTTTTCAGGAGAAAATTGTTCTGCATGTAGCTGTAAGTTGGCTGTGTCCATAAGAGGAGGTGAATTTAGGGTCTTCCTACACAGCTATCCTGAACCCCCTCTGAAAATCATAATTTATTTTTAAAAGGTTTTATTTATTTATTTTAGAGAGAGTGCATGTGTGAGTGAGGGGAAAGGGAAGGGAAAGGGAGAGGGAAAGAGAGAGTCTCAAGTCAACTCCATGCTGAGCATGGAGCCTGACTCAAGGCTTGATCTTAGGACCCTAAAATCATGACCTGAGCTGAAATCAAGAGTCTGATGCTTAACTGACTGAGCCATCCAGCTGCCCCTGAAAGTCTTAATTTCTAGCTAAATTAAACATAGCAGACAACCTTTAACTGTCAACTCCTTCAGGGATGGCTTTGCTGCTTAGTCACTTTGCCCAAGGTCCGACCCCTTCCTGAAGTAACCCACGGTCAATGAGTAATCAATGCCTGTCATCTCTGCCCAGCGCCAGTAACTCTGAAGGTCATTCTAGCACTAGGGAACCTCTTGGCCTCATCTGAGGCTGTCATCATCAGGCCTGCATTTGGCTTGAGTCCTCCTTCTGCATTTTCTGTTCCCTTCCCCTCTTTTTTTTCAAGTGTTCATCCCTCAGATGCTCCTTAATAAATATCCTCCCCCCTAAACTCTGTCAGAGTCCACTTTCCTGGGAATGAACCTGTGACGTAATGGCTCACGTAAGTGAAAGGTCTAGGGCTATCGAGCACAGCAGAAAGTTAAGCTAAATATGATATCTGCCCTCTCAAACTTTAATAGCCAAATGAAGGGGAGAGATTTTATATAATGGTGATACAGTAATCATGCTCAGATGGGAGGTACTAAGAAAAGAAGGGGGGTGAGAGTTTATAATAGGAGACATGGCCAGAGGAGACCTCCCCAAGCAAGGGGCCCATAAGGTGACTCTGTAGGATGAGTAGGGAGGTGCCAGGCTGGGGGACAGCCTGTTGAGACCAAGGGGAGAACACATCATAAGAAAGAGTTGTGTTTGGAGCAACAAAAAGGCCAGGGTAGCTGGAGCATAATGTAGCAAAACTTCAATGTAAGAAAAAGCTTCCTTTTATGGCTCCTTCCTTTCTTCACTTCAACCACTCACTTGGAATCCTCCATCTTCATGTTGCCTGCTGGGTGCCTGAGACTTCTCATTCTTAGTCTATTTCTTTCTTTCTGCATAGACCTGCTTCTTTTCTGACCCTAACCCCCTTTCCTCTGCCCCCAAAGTTAATCTGTTCTGCACCCTTTGGATCCCCTTGGACTTCTTCACTGAATCAAAAAAAAAAAAAAAAAAAAAGAATGACAATGTGTGCACCTTCTCAGATCATCTAGTTTCTTAGTATCTTTTGGAGCAATAATTTAGTTGCAGGTGTGTGGAAAGATTATGTAGAGAGAAAACGGTGGAGGTAGAGCTGGAGCCAACTGGAGAAAGAAAAACCTTTGCTGAAATTCCATGCCAAAGGGGATTAGGTACAGGAGCCTGGTTCTGGCATGGGGGAGATGGACCAGAACCAGGAAACAGGTCAACCAGAGGCCTAATTATCAGAGTGCCGGAAAGTGGAGTGTGGGGGCAGAGTCAGCTGGAAGGTGGTTTATCTGTGGTTAAGTTGCTTTTTTATAGGAGCCAGCCCTACCCTGGCTCCACTTGGGAGCTGCAGCCTGAGGCCCTGCCTTGTCTGCAGGTGTGAGTAATGCTGAGAATGGCGGGTACATGGAAAAGGGGAACTCTCTGGAGCCAGGAACCACACCTGTCTACGTTTTTCAAAGCTTTATCACCTTTGCAATTTAAGCAGTTTCATTTCCACTGAGATTAAAAGTAAGCGTGAGCAATTAGATAAATTATGCCTTATTGAGTACTCCCTAAGGAAGTGTGAGAGAATAACCTTGAACTTCATCCCACCTATCAAATATCCTGGTCATAATTGCCTTCTCTGTATTTTTCTTAAGAGTTTTGAAGTGTTTTTTTGTTTATTTATGTATGCCAATGTTTTGTATACTTAACATTTTTGTAAAGAATACATATGTTTTTGTAAAGATGCTTATATGTTTTTATCTGGCAACCATTCAATTCAATGACCTCTGCTCACCGTGATGTTTAGGTAGGAAATACTGGTTTTGCCTTCCCTTGTGCTGCATGGCAAGATGCCAGGGGTTTGTTTTCTCCCTGCACAGGTAGATCCTCCTGCCAGCAGCTCTCCATGCCTGTCCGGGCTTCTGTCACCTCCAACGTCTGTGACTCCTATTCATCCTTCAATGCCAGCTTCAGTGCAACTTTCTCTAGGGAGCCCTCCGCCCTCCTGGGTCTCTGCTGGGTGCCCCCCTTGGGCTTCTGTACCTTAGATGGAGTTTCTTCAGGGCAGTGTTTACCCTCTGTTGAAATCCTTGTCTGGCTCTTGTACCAGATCTGCACTTTTGAGACTGAGTTGCATCACTGATGGGCTGTGAAATAACATAGTGGGTCATGACCAGTATATTCAGGTTTTGTGATCTTTATTGGGGGATTTTTTTTCTAGGTTGTACTGAAATAGTAATAAAACCATGTTTGCTACTTAACTTTATTTTTTACTTCTTTTTTTGTATATTTTTTTATTGGAGTTCGATTTTTTTACTTCTATGTAGCAAGTGAGTTTTGTTTCATAAAGTTTTTGTTTAATTCTGTGTGTGCATGAATCTGCATGCACAATTGTGACTAAGACAGACATAGGCCTGGGCACTTTGGAGCACATGGTATGAAGGAGTGTTTTTCTCCAGATTCTTAAAAGGTGACCTACAGTAAGAGAAACATTTTATATCATAACATTCTTACATGGTAAGAAAAACATTTTATAATGTAAAATGTTTTATACTGCATACACACACGCATTCACAGTTTTCAAAGCATATGTATTGGACTTTGATATGTACGCCTCACATGAGGTAGCTATTTTTAACTCATTGTGGATGTGATGAAATGGGGATTGAGCAATTAAGTGAATTACAAAGGTCGTACCTCTGGTAGAAGTTCAAGTACCTCTTGAAGCCAGCATTCTGATCTAGTTCTCTTCCTCATTCATGTAAATTTTTATGCACCTACACACAAAGTCAAGGTAGCATGAGCTCTAATAGCCTATCGATCTATAAATATATATATATAGGACTGTAATTTGTTATGCATAATACATATTTTAAAGATTTTATTTATTCATGAGAGACACAGAGAGAGGCAGAGATGCAGGCAGAGGGAGAAGCAGGCGCCCCGCAGGTAGCCTGATGGGGGACTCGATCCCGGGACCCCGGGGTCATGCCCTGAGCCGAAGGCAGACGTTCAACCGCTGAGCCACCCAGGTGCCCCTGTCGTCTGCAATATTGTTCAAGACTCTAACCGCACAGCGGTGGAGTGAGGTGATAGGCGCCAGCCCTGGCACTTGGGAAAGCAGCTTAGCAGATAAGGGCATTCAGCAAATAGGGCTTTGCCAGTAGAGAGCCAGCGCTGTTACAAGTCCATTTTTTGTCCACCAAGAGAAGCTCATTATTTTGATTTCAGACTCGACTAATAGAAGTAGAATATGTAGGAGAGAAGTGATTATCTTGTTCTTTTTTAAGAGCTTTGTATTTAATCCTGGGCAGCACACTTCGAAACTAATGACAAAAGATAGATTGTTTTTAGGAGAAAATGCCCTGAGAGGTGAGAGGGCTCAGGGTCGGACCACAGGAGGATGGAAGTTCGGGACCTGAGGAGAGCCGACTGGAGGTGGGGGTGGAGTGGAGCGCTTCAGATACATGATGGATTATCTGGGGCGGACAGCTTGACTGGCATCAGGTGGCCCCGAGGATGCCAACCGTGTGGGGACCGAGTCCCATGTGCAAAATTGTGGTAGGCCTTTGTGGGGTTTGCCTGCAGGGGGTCTGGCTTTCTTTCTTGTCAGAGACCCCACGTCTTGTTCAGGGAATGGCTCCCTCTTACTCTAGGCCAACGTCATCGTTTTGGCAGGCCAGCTCTCTTCCTTCGTCCAGGTGATCCCATGGCTCTGGCCTAAGGTGATCGGCATACCCCTTCCTCTCTAGCCACACTGATGGGTCTAGGAATCAGCTTGTGACTCAGAGCAGTTTGATGGGAAGCACATTTTGAATTTCTATGAATTTGCTAGTAAAAATCTTCTCTGCTCACTGGATTCACAAGTGCGTACACCTATGGGGGAAGTCAACACAAAGGAGCATGCAGCCAAAAGGGGTAACGCTACGCCCTAACTTTTTCATTCTGAGCCCCTGGAAGCAGCCATGCCTGACGTCCTCTAGATCGTTCAGTTAGGTGAGCCAACATGCCACAATTTTGTTCCCTGGGAAGTGGACTCAGATGGAGTCTGGGGTGCAGTATATTTATTGGGGAGTGTCCTGGGGATGAACACTTGAGGAAGGGGAGGGAGCAGAAGCTGCAGAGGGAGGACTCAAGCCAAACACAGGCCTTACAACAGCTTCGGCCATGCCCTGAGTTAGCACCCAGACACCTATACTCCAGCAGTGATTACTCATGGGCTTCGGGTTACCCCAGGAGAGCGTGGAGCAATCCCCGAAGGGGTTGAGGCTTAAAGATTGCTGGCTGGCGGCTCTCCATCAGCTGGTGCTAAATGTCCTTCAGTGGAGGGGCATCTGGTTGGCACATGGAGAGTCCACCACACAATGTATTCCTTAATTACTCATTTATTTTTTTTATAATGACAGTTTCAGCTGGACTTTTCTGTCCCTGGCAGCTGAAGGAATCCTGACAGGCAAACAAGGAAGCATTCCCTACAATCCAGAGCTGTCCGTATATGTACGGGGCTGCCTTGGCAGGGAGCAAGCTCCTCATCCTCAGAGGTGTTCAAGCAGAGGCTGGCAGGCCACTTTGGAAAGGAAGCCTCATGTGCTGGAGGGAAATCTGAGCTGCGTCAGCTTTCGTTCTAAGGTTCCTTGACTCCTGGTCCCTGAGGACAGGCTTGAAGAGATTCTGGTTACTTCTGGGCAGGGAACGTGGACATCACGTGGACGCATCCCATGGACATCAGAGCATCCCAGATCAAATCTCATTGCGTCCTCTCCCTCCCAGCTGATTTCACTTGACTGTGGGCTTGGGAATTTGACTTGAATTTGGAGATGAAGGGAGTGTTTCCTGGTTTGCTAAGGAAAGACACTCTTTTTGTCATTAGAAGGAATCCTAACTGACTTTCCCAGACTGCTTTCACCCGCCATGCCCAGAAAGGCAGACGCCGTCCTCCGTTCATGCGATCTTGGGGCCTCTTGGTCAGGTTTCCGTCCCTCTATTTCTGCCTCTGAGTTCCTCCTGTCTCCTGGTCTCCAGCCTCTGGCCTCTCCTGTCACTATGCCGCTCCCCAAGTCGGCCTCCGCTGGCTGCTGTGAGGTCACCCGCCCTTTCGTGCCAAGGATCTCACACCTCGGCCTCATGCACCTGCCAAGGGCCCAGGGTTGAATCTCCCTACTTGTATCTGAGCCCGGGCGTCCGGCCCTGGGCCTTGGGCGTCTGGCTCTTGCCCGTCTGGGGGATCCCCCTCTGCCTGCTTGGACTGCCTGTGATGTGGCTGTTTCTCCAGCCCTGAGCCCCCTGCCTCGGCGGAGCACCTGCAGCCTGGGCAGGGCGGGTACGGGCACCTTCGTGTGGTGTGAGGAGAGGGCCCTGGACTCGGGGCCTGGAGGTTCAGAGTTTGAGCCCCGAAAGCCTCTGCCATCACACGGATCAGTCACCCCGTCTCTGAGCTCTCATGTCTCCATCTGCTTCCTGCTCACGAAGTCGCGGTGGGAATCCTCATAGTCCTCGCTACCCTTGACGGGGTTTTAGCACGTGTCAGGGCCTAAGCTTGCACTTAATATTCCTCTCGATCCTCCTAACACAATGCTGTAGGGTTGGATGGAGTTTATATCCTGATGAGCAGATGAGCAAATGGAGGCCAGGGAGACTAAGTAATATTTGCCCACGGTCACGCAGCAGGGCTGAAACTCCAACCCTGACGTGTCCTCTATAAAACTCTTGCCATCTACACCTTCACTGTAAGGTGAGGAACACAGAAATGCTTTCTAACAATGAGAAGGCTTTTCTGCACATCGGCACTTACCATTATTTTAAAATCATCCACGAATCTCTCCGGGTCTCAAAGGTACAAGGACTGTCGACAGGGCTGGTGCTGGCAAATCGCAGACAGAACCATCTTGGGTTATCAGTTCTTTGCATCTCTAATTTCTTCGGCCTCAAGAATGTAGAGGGAGAAGACTCGGGGAAGACTCCCTATCACTGGAGATTCACTGGACACTTGAATGTGGAGGCTGATCCCAGGTCAGCTTTGAGGAAACAAAGCTTGGCTGCAATCAAAACGGCCAGTGTGTTTGCATCATGCAAATGTGCCTACGGTGGCCTTTGCCCTCATGCTGCCCTGCGGTGTGGGGAGACACCGAGGGGCCGGGGGGTGGGGGACCCCAACCACCTCCACGCTGGCCGCAGCACTTTATCAGGAACAGAAGCAGAAGCGAGGAGAAGTTGGTCCCACTGTGCGCTCAGAGGGGGCTGGAAAGATTCAGGCGATGTTGCTGGAGGTTGGCAAGTCCGAGCTGCTGCACCTGCCAGGGCGCTGGCTCGCGGCTCTGAAGCCAAACAGGTTCTGGGGCTTGGTGACCCGAAAAAGCAGCTGCCCGGAAGTTGGGTGCTGCTGCTAGGGCACAGCGAGGGAAACCTGATTCAAAAGCCATATGAGGGATCCCTGGGTGGCGCAGCGGTTCGGCGCGTGCCTTTGGCCCAGGGCGCGATCCTGGAGACCTGGGATCGAGTCCCACATCGGGCTCCCGGTGCATGGAGCCTGCTTCTCCCTCCGCCTGTGTCTCTGCCTCTCTCTCTCTCTCTCTCTGTGACTATCATAAAAAAAAAAAAAAAAAAAAAAAAAAAGCCATATGATCCCTAGGGAAGTCAGCTCAAGGTGCGAAGGCTTCCTAGCTTGTCCCGAGAACCTCGGCACCAAGAACCACAAACAGCACATTTAACAGGTCACTTTGTACACAAAGGTCAATCCTGAGGCATCTGGAATCTTTAAATTACAGGACTACATTGTCTGGATTCTGCTGTAGCCCAGACACTGTTAACTTTTTTCCTACTGTGATTTTTAGGTTTCTCCTCTAGAAATTGGTTGTATTTAATATACACAAGTCTTCAATTTCCCAAAGAAAAATCCATTAAAAAGAAAACAACGTCCCAGTCTGGGCAGGTTCTGCAGCCGTGAAGCACGGGGCGGATGCCAGGTGGTGGCGCCAGAGGGGCCGTGGCAGGAGGGCCTGGCTGCTGTCGACCTAACCCTAACCCTAACCCTAACCCTAACCCTAACCCTAACCCCTAACCCTAACCCTAAACCTAAACTTAACCCCTAACCCTAACCCTAACCCTAACCCCTAACCCTAACCCTAACCCCTAACCCTAACCCTAACCCTAACCCTAAACCTAACCCCTAACCCCTAACCCTAACCCTAAACCTAAACTTAACCCCTAACCCTAACCCTAACCCTAACCCTAACCCTAACCCTAACCCTAAACCTAACCCCTAACCCTAACCCTAAACCTAAACTTAACCCCTAACCCTAACCCTAACCCTAACCCTAACCCAGAGACCCGGGACCTTCAGTGTCCCCGGGCCGGGCCCTCACGAGCAGCCAGGCTTTGTCCACAGTGACCCAGAGTCTGGGAGGGCGAGCGGGGCCCGCCTGCTGCGGATGCCACGCAGCTTCTCTCCGGGAAGACCCCAGCGGGCGAGCGGCCGCCCCTGCCCTGCTCACCTGCCTTGCTCGGCCCGGCGGGCCCAGGGCTCCCCCCACGCCCCCCACTCACACGCTGTCTCCTCCTCTGCCTCTAGGGACAGCCTGTGTCCCGGGCGCCTGCGGGCCTTCCCAGGTGGCCCCTCCCGCCCTCTGGGTCCCCACGGCGAGCACCCTCATCCGCTCAGGGCAGCGCAGCCTGCAGGTGGAACAGATGGCCAGGCACCGCGTGTGTCCCCGAGGGCCAGGCCGCAGCAAGGCTGGGGAACCTGGGCCTCGTGGGCCCGTCACAGCCCGGGGTCGGGCCCTCGTCACCCTCACTGCGTGGGACCCGAGGGACGCCTTGCAGGCCCGTGCACCGAGGCCCTGCAGCGGCCAGGGACCCCCGGAATTTGGGCCCGCACGGCCTGCCGCCAGGACCTCCCTGCCCTTGACCCCAGAGCAGAAGCCCTCGCCCCCAGTTGTGTGTTAGAATAGGAAGAACTTTTAAAAAGACCAAAAAAAACAAACCCAGAAATTGTCACAGCCAAGGGAAGCCTAAGGGGACAAGATAACTAAAGGTGCTGTACTAGGTGGGATCCTGGCACAGGAAAGCGACATTAGGAAAAAACTACGGAAATTTAAATAAAGCATGAACTTTAGTTAATAACGATGCATGAAAATTGGTCCATTAATTGTGACAAATGCACCATACTGACGTCAGATGTTCACAGTAGTGAAACTATGTGTGGTGTAGACAGCAACTCGCTCTACGACCCTCATGGTAATTCTGTAAGTCTAAATCTGTTTTAAAATAAAAAGTCTAGTGGCGCCCCGGGAGGGCTCAGGGGTGAGCGTCTGCCTCCGGCTCAGGGCGTGACCCTGGGGTCCCGGGATCGAGTCCCGTGTCGGGCTCCCTGCAGGGACCCTGCTCCTCCCTCTGCCGTGTCTCTGCCTCCCTCTCTGTGTCTCTCATGAATAAATAAATAAATAATAACAAAATAAAATAAAAAGTCTATTTAAAAAACCCCCACAAAGCCTGGGCCCTATGTCAGAGCAATTAAATAAAAGTGGAGACCCCCCTGGAGGTGAAGGCCAGGCATCGGCACCTCTTCAACAGCCCCCAGCGGTGCAAGGCTCCTGGGGGCCGAGCCCCGTCCCCCCTCCCCGGGGGCCCCAGGCCGCAGGAGCGCTGGCTCCTCATCCTACTCGTGGCTGTTCTAGCGCGGAGCTCGGAGTCGGGCCCAGGCTAGGCCTTCCCTACGCGTTTGATGAGTGAACCAATGAATGTTAACCTCTCTCAGTTCAACCTGACGTGACCAGCTCTGCAGAGACAGGATGCTGTCGGGCAGCGCCTCTGTCCCGAGGGCCTCGGGGCGGTCTGGACCTTGTAGCCGCTGGAGGAGACGCCTGCCCTCGGGGCGGGAAAGCTGTAGCCGCGGGGCCCCAGGCATCCCCCTGACCCCGCGGAGATGGAGGGAGGCGGGAAAAGGAAGCAGACTCAGAAGTGGCCACCGTGCGAGCTGCAGACCCAGAGGAGACCTCAGTAAAGAGGAGTGGATTGAAGAGTTTTTTCTTTTTTAAAAGATTTTATTTATTTATCCATGAGGGACACAGAGAGAGAGGCAGAGACACAGGCAGAGGGAGAGGCAGGCTCCATACAGGGAGTCCAAGGCGGGACTCAATCCTGGGACCCCGGGGTCATGCCCTGGGCTGAAGGCAGATGCTCCACTGCTGAGCCCCGGGCGCCCCTGAAGAGTTTTGTTTTTGCTGGTTTTCTACAAGATGCATTTCCTGTCATCCAAGGTCCACCCTAAAGTCCGCTGCAGAAAGGGTGGGAACCTAGGCTGTGGGGATGTGAGCAGCTGGGGCCCGGGCGGGGTCCCGGCCTGGGGCCGGGGGACAGAGGCTGCATCGGGTGTGGAGGGAGCGGGGGCTCCTCCTGGATCTGCGGGGGCCGGGCCGGTGTGGCCTTCACAGGAAGGGTTACAGCTCCCGCTGGGCTGCCCTAATTCTGCGCCGGGAGCTTCTCTCAGGGCTTTACTTGCTGGAGGGTCCGTTCACATTCACAGGCTCCTCCTGAATGATCCTCCGTGTCTCCCTCCCATCTTGTTGGTGATGAAATGAGGCCTAGAGGGAGGTAACCTACCCCAGGTCACATCAGGAGGAAGTGGTAGGACCAGAATCCAGCACCCTGTAACCCGGCTCAGAGCGTGTCCTGCTACCCGCCACCCCACAGCTGGCAAGGGGCACACCGCCTAGCTTTGCAGGAAAAGCACCGACTTCAGAACCGGGCCAAGCGAGGATCCAACCTGGCTCTGCGACCCTGGATGTGGCACTTAACCCTCCCAGGCCCCCTTTTCTCAACTGTAAAGCGAAGCTCCTAGCCGGGTTGCTCCGAGGGTTAAGTGAGATCACAGATTTAGCCTTTCTCATCTCCTTTCTCCGTTCCCAAGCTTATCTTCTTCTCATCCCCTGTTCCCATTTAGCATTCACATTTCTTTATCTTTTCAAAGCAAGGGAAGAAAAGCAGAGGTTTTCCAAGTCTTGATCTATTCTTCTGATGGGGCAAAAACTCAACTCTCTCTAATGGAGCTGAGTTATCGGAAATATACCCCCGTGCGTGTTTATGTTCGTGTTTATACGGGTGCCCATCTGACCACGTGTGCACACGTCATACGAGTGTGCGTGAGGATGAACGGTTAGGTAGGCATAGATATAGATCCAGCTTTACCAGCTGTAAAAGACCCTCGCTGGTGTGGCCTGGTGGAAAAAGGCAGTCACCCACTGGTGCACGAGCCTAAGGTAGAAGACAGTGGGGAGAGATCCATAATTTCAACGGGGCTCCAAAGGCGGGGAGTGTTCAGTTTGGCCGAAGGAGTTAGAGCGGGCTTCCCAGAGGAGGTGACACCGCGTTGGAGGGGCAGGAGTTGGTGAGGCAGAGGGCACCAGCCTACGACATGGAGAAGACCCTAGAAGGAAATAGAAAGGGCACGTTGTGCAACTGTCGGTCACTGCGTCTGCGGGAGATGAGGTCCCCTGCAACATGGGGGTGAACCTGGGCCCTGACGCTACGTGCATGTGTCATTTCCTTGGATCACCTGGATGACGTACGTTATTACGCCCATTTACAGAAGGAAGTAACGTTCAGCGACTTCAAGTCACCTGCCCTAAAGTCCATAGTTAAGAAACGAGAGGCCCTGAGAACCAGTGGTACCCCCTGGTCTTCCACACCGACTGCAGGCGGGCGAGGGAGCAGGCTGATGTGGGACGCAGGGCCAAGAAAACAGGAGGACTGAGCTTTAGTGCCAAGTGGCCTTGACGGTCCACAGAGGTGTTACGGGTTTAGGGGAGATGATGCATTTTTAAGTGCTTTAAGTGGGAAAGCACCGCAGATGCTGAATGCACCAGAACGCAGGGCAGGAAGTCACGTCCACCTAAGTTTTGAGAGAGCATCTAGCACAGTTTGCAGACCAGGGGCTTCCCTGGGAAACTGGGGAGTGCTGAAGTGTATGGACGGCGGCATCAGGCAGGCCTGAGTCCGGCTCTTGTTCTCTTTACATTCGCTGGCTTCGGGGCTGTGGGCACACCCCTTCTCTGGGCCCCGGGTCCCTTACCACTGTAAAGGGGGGGCTGTACCCGGGGGGCCCCAGGGACACACGGTCACATCCCGGGTCTGCCCTCCCCAGATGTCGCAGCTGGGCTCAGGGTCACCTTCGAGATGGCCTCCAGGGACCCCACAGAGAGCTCCCCAATCTTGGGAAAGGAAATATAACTTAAAAAAGGAAAACCTTGATTGAACTATTTGGTTATAAATATGGTTTATGGAAAAATCCAGATGATACTGAAAAATATAAAGTCCGTACATAAAATGTAGAGGATGCAGAAACAATATAAGAATGAATATAAAGTTTGTCTAGACCTAGATGCTACTAATTGTTTGGTATGTGTTACCAAGCATTTTTAATAAGAATAAATATATGTAAATCCGTATTTAGAAATCTTCTTTTGTATAATCTTCTCTGTCATTAGTTAAATATAAATGATACTCTTTGCATATAGAAACTGCTTTTTAAAAATTCTAGTTGGATTCCTTTAACTGATCAAAAATGTTATTGAAAAATTAGTTGAGCATTTTTGACGTCAGTACCAACTGTTTCTGTGTTAATGATTTGCCAAATAGCAAGTAATAAGCCTGTTAGGATCCCTGGGTGGCGCAGCGGTTTGGCGCCTGACTTTGGTCCAGGGCGTGATCCTGGAGACCCGGGATCGAATCCCACGTCGGGCTCCCGGTGCATGGAGCCTGCTTCTCCCTCTGCCTGTGTCTCTGCCTCTCGCTCTCTGTGTGACTATCAAAAAAAAAAAAAAAAAAAAATCTTTGCAACCTTCTGAAAAATCAGATACAAACCTGGTCAGTTAACCTTGACTTTACATCTTTAGCTTTAGGAGACACTGTTGCTGACCTCAATGCTTTATGGAAAGCTCGTTCTCGCGACGATGTTCTCTTTGCTAAGAGAAGCTGGTCCGGGACAGCGCTCTGGGGAGGCCGCATCTGCTCCCTCCCGCCGGCAAAGCCAAGCTGTCCATGTCCGTCTAAAACCTCCTGTCGGCGGCTGGAATTCTGCAGCTGTCTTCCCTTCGTGCCGTGAGCGATCGGCTCCCGCAATCCAAGAATAGTGCAGTGGGTGAGGGGGCCACGTCCCTGGTGGGTGAGGCTCCGGAGCGCGGCCGCCCACGCCGCAGGTAACGCCATGGAAGCCGGACGAGGCCTTGGCTACCCGAGCTCCGGCTCCCAGCGGTGCGAGTCTGGTCGGGGGAACCCAGGCTCTGCTGTGACGACAATCCCGCTCCCGTCTCACCAGCTTCGCATATGAGCATGTGTCGCCCACTCAGTGACCTGGTCACCAGGTGGGTCCTGCTCGTCTAGTCGCTCGGGGACCCGGAGGGACAGAAGCTTCATTTCACCGTGTGCTTCGAGGACAGGAGGCAAGTTCTTCAAGCTCCCATCCTGCTGAGCTCCAGGCAACTTCTACCGACACTTTATGGTGTCAGATAGGTCACCAGGCTACATCTAATTCCAAAGGGGCAGGGAAGAGGGACCCTGCCACCCCCTGGACATTTACCCTGATGCCGACCATGTGAGCTCCGGCAAGTCAGCTGCCCTCTGTCCGCCTCAGCTTCAGGGTCTGTAAGAAGGAGGGTTACCTGGCCCCGTATCCCGTGATCCATTCGTCGGGCCCCCTGTCAGTGAGGGCCGCAGTGTCCTCATAGGGCCCTGCTCCAGGCCCGGCCGAGTGGGCCTCATCCCGGCTGAGTCCTGCCCTCCCTATGACGCGGGCGAGGTATTCAGTGTCCTCTGGACCCCGGTTTCCTGATCTGTAAATGGAGGTGATAATGGAGCTGGTGTGCAGACAGCGTCCGTGTTATACGGGTTACGCAGGGCCAGCAAGGTGCCAGAGCAGTCCCGGGCGTATCCGAGGTGTCCTGTGCTTGCTGGTCTCATACTGATCCCCCCTGAAGCCACTTCTGCAGTGAATATTCACTCCGAATCTTCCTAGTTAGCTGTGAAAGCTCTTACGAGGACCGAAGGGCAAGCAGGTGGCAATCTACGTTGCAGATGGCGGGGTCCCCACGGGAAGTATAAGGGGAGGAAGTAGTGTTTCTGGGGTTTGAGTTCCTGCTTCCATCGACTGAGCACTGAGTGTGTGCCCGGCTCTATACTGAACGCTTCTGCGGCGACCCGAAGAGGTGGTCCTGCACATGAGGAAACTGGGGCTTCAGGAGGTTAGGGACACACCCCAGGTCCCACAGGGGGTGAGGGGTGGGGCCTTGGAAGCACAGGGTGCAGGCCAGGGTGCAGTTAGACTTGCATGGAAGCCTTCGTTCGTCCCCCTGAGCATGTTGTCAAGGATCGTCCGCTCGTCCTTTCAGCCGCTCACCTCCCTCCTAGACTGGAAGTCCCTCAAAGGCAGAAGCGGTTGCCCTTAATTCTCGGGGCCTCTACGTTCCTCACACCAACCAGTGACACCACAGGGTGACCGTGATGGGGAAGAGAAGGAAGAGAGAAGGAGGCAAAGGTTGGAGTCTTGGATTTAGATCCCCGCGGCGGCCTGATGATCTCCAGCACGTCACCTCGTCTCCTGAGACTTTCGCTTCTGGACCCGACTCTGCTGCACACGACTTTCCGTCCAAAACGGCTTCACGGCCCCGTCTCCCAACACTCACGATGTTCTGGACACTTGTTGACCCGGAGCTACCAGCACACTCAAGGGTGCTTATTATCAATTTAGGCCACTTGGCTTGTCTTCGACTCACGTCAAAGTCAGGGAAGGAAAGATACCGTCCAAGACATTTACGCGTCTTTCTTCACCAGGGCGAGAAGCTTCCATTTGCCTCAGGTTCTGCCAAAGAAGGAGCAGAGGGTGAGAAGAGGGACGGGACCCCGCGGAGCCCCTGGGGCGCAGGAGCCCCACCGTGTGCCCGGGAGAAACCCCTCGGACCAGGGTGCTCCGGGGAGGCAGGGCCCACCTGACCTCTGGCGACCAAGCCCCGGCAACGGGCTCGCGGGGTCCTGCCCGTGGGCTGCCCACGCGGTGGGCACAGGCTGCACCCAACCTCCCTCAGCGCCGACCTGAGGAAAACACGCGGGGAGCAGAGGTGGCCGCGGCCCGCAAGTGGGTGCACGGGGTGGGGTGTGCAGAGCTGGGGGAGCAGCTGGGGAGCAGCAGGGGGAGCACCTGGAGCCCTGGCCTGCCGGGCCCTGCGCCCCCGCCCCTGCCGCCCGCACCCACTGCGGTGCCGACTGCTCAGAGCGCCCCTGGGCTCCCTGACCGACCGGAGCCCAGAATGACTGGCACCCCCCCCCCCCCCCCCCCGGCCGCGTCAGGGCCTCTGGCCGTCGCCGCCGCCAGGACTCCACCACAGGCCCTGCTGAGCTGCAAGCCCCTCCCAAGGCTCCTGGGCCCTGTGTCACCAGGGCGGGGGGGAACCACAAGGCTTCCCCATGCCTTCGTTGGGATCTGTGCCCACCTTGGGCCCCACACCCACCTCGGGCCCTGCACCCATCTTGGGGCCTGCGCCCATCTCAGGCCCCGCACCCACCTTGGGGCCGAGCCTCCGCAGCCGCCTGCCTGCCTCACACACGCGGCCACCGACCCTGCGATCTTCCCGCAGACCTTCCGCGGCCCCAGCTCCCGGGCTGAGCCCCGGGCCCCACTCAATGGCCACAGTGCACGGTCACGGGAAGTGTCCGAACCCCCGGGTGCTTGGGGACACCCAGCTGCTTTCCGCAGCTTTGGCGCACCTCTCGACCCCGGAGGCTGTGAGGTCCTGCCTGGGAACTGCCCCTGAAAGCACCAAGGGGCCTGGGACCCGAAGGCGGGGCCTGCATCCTGTGCTGCGTCCTGCGGAAAGCTTGCGGCGGCCCAGAGGCCCAGAGCATCTGTCCAACTTCCATCTGGTACCAAGTGCCTGAAAGGAGCAGGGACCTGGGTTGGGCACCGATGAGAGAAGAGCCCACAGTTAACACTTTGGAGGCAGACCTGGCCTCAAAATTTGGCCCCGCTGCTTTGGGGCCGTGTGACCGTGGGCCGGAGCCTCAGCCTCTCTGGGCCTTGCTTTCCTGTGTGTCCTCAGTCAAACCGCTGGAGTTGGTTGTGAGGATTAAATGAGATACTATATACGCCCGGCCTAGTGCCTACACCGCACAGGCGCTCAGCAGGGAGGGCTATCCTCAAGTGGACAGTCGCATCCAGGACATTCTGGGAGCTCGGGGCGTCAGGACCCCTGCTTGGCTGCGGGGGACGTGGGGAGCGAGAAACAGCCCCTTTGAGGAGCTCAGACAGAGCACCAATGAGCAAAATGCCGCGAGGGAGACGTCGCGGCCGGAACATATAAGGGGTGTTAGGAGAGTGGGAACCAGAAGGCTCAGCGAGGCACCCGAGGGGAGCAGGACGGTGCCAGGGGGAGGGGCGCAGGGCCCGGAGAGCAGCGCAGGGACGTGGGGGCAACCAGAAGGGCGCAGCTCGGCGGGGGCTCCCGGCGCCCAAGAGGAGCGTGAAAGGCCTCAGGTAGGCAAAGCACCTGGGACGGGACTCGGGCCGGATGTCGGACAGCTGGGTTCAAGGTTGATGTCCTTCCCCTTCCAGCCATTGACGTTCGGCGAGGCCTTGCCCTCAGAGCTGTCACTCCCCATCAGTAGGACACGGAGGGAACCCTCGCTCCTGAGCGCTGCCGCGCTTGTGCAGACTCGGGTGTGTGTGCAGCCGTGTCCCTTGGGCTCTGCAGGGCCCCCCGTGACCCGGGTCCTCCAAGGGCATCGTGGAGCCTCCTCAGCAGGGCGCTCACTGTGTGAGTCAAGTGTGTCCTTGCCATGCCTCCTCCGGCAGGTTGGGAGCACGTTCCCCTCTCTGCGGCCCTGGGCCGAGGGGCTGGTTCACGCTGGCCGGGCGTGATCCCCTCTGTGTCTCACTCAGCAGAGAAGCTAAGCGCGGTCGTGGTCTTGTACACGTGTCCCGGATGAGGGGCCTCCCAACGCCCAGGAGACCCTGGCAAACCTGCACGGCTTGGCCACCCAGCAGACGGCCGAGCTGGGCTGCAGGCCTGCGGCTGAGCTGGAATCTCATCCCGGCCTGTCCGCCTTAGCACCCCAGCTCTTAGCCTCTGCACAGGAACTCAAACCAGCAAATGCTGTCAGATGGTTTCAAAACAGAGTAATCGCCGACTTCTGATTCATCCCCCAACCGACTGATGAGCCTTCCCCGGCTCTCAGCTTACCCGCTCTCCTTCCGCACAAGGAGCCTGGCATTCGGCCTTGGGCTGCGACACCCATACTTCGAATACTTCAAATATTGTCCTGTGAATAGGCTGTAAACAGAGAGGCGAGGGGGAGGAGGAGAGGAAGGGGAGGATGAGGCTCGGCCACCAGCACCTGTCCTCCCGGGACCGCAGCCGAGTGCCGTGTCGGGCTCTCTGCTCCCCCCCGCACCGTCCCCTCGCCTCCCTCCAGAGCTGGGGGCACCAGATCCGAACCCTCAGCCGCCGGCCCACCCGTGAGCCCTGCAGCTGGACAGCAGCTGTGAAATGGGAGTTGGGGAGGGCCGCTCGGCTGAGCAGAAGCTGTCAGGACCCTTGCTGTGTGTTCCAAAGTGATTTTAAACCGGCGGCACGGTGTGAGGCTGGCGGCCCACGGTGAAGGATGAGCAGGATGCCTGCTGGGCGACAGGCAGGCGTGATGACACAGGGGCCAAGTGCTATTTACTCCCTGGGAACAGGTGCTACCCGGGACTCGATCCGTCCTGCCTGCCTTCTCTGCCCACATGTCCCAGGCCCGTCAAGGCAGCTCCTTCCAGGCCCCCCGGGGCCCCAGCCCCCCCGCCCCGCCTCGCGCTTGGCCCGGGGCGTGCTCGGCTCACCGGCGCCTGGAAGATGCCAGCGGCAGGCGGCTCCCGCCTGGGCCTCGTGCTTGCTGGAAGCGGCTCGTTTTACATAAGCCGTTGGCGCAGATGTCAGGTGACAACCGCCTTTCGGCCCTGGTTAACCTACAACCATCCTAGCTGTGCCCACGCGGATGCAACAGAGGGCGGCACGGGGAAAGTCCTGGAAGGGGGAGGGAGAAGACTCTGCAAGCAGGCGAGTTTGTGCACCAGCACACTCACCTCTGGAAAACCCCCGAGGCTGCGAAGCACAACTGACTTCTCTGCGACGGGAGAAACCGAGAGCGTGCAGACGAGCTCCAGCTACCCCCAGCTGGCCTTTCCTCCCCTCATTATATGTTATTTCCTTAAAGCTCTGGTTGGTAAACATGCAACAGTCCTTTGTTGATTCACAAAACAATACAGAAGTCGGTTAAGACATTTCTCTGCACAGTTGGATTAAGGACAAATAGAGAAGGGGAAGTGAGCAGGAGGCCCAGAGGCCTTGTGGGGCTCATGAACCAGACCACATGCTGCATTCGCCCCGGGCCCTTCCGCTCGGACCCTGTGACCCCCAGAGCACGCCCTGCCAACTGTGACCAGCCCCTCAGCCCAGGGCTGCAGAGAGGGAAACGTGCTCCAACTGGCCGGTGGAGGGATGACAAGTACGCAGAGGACCACAGCACGTGGCCCAGGGTCACAGGGCCTTGAGCGAGGAACATGCACGCTGCGGGTCTGGAAGAGGACAGGACCGCGTGAGGCTGGGGAGCTGGGCAGGAGACGGCCCCTCGTGCTCCCAGTTGGGACCCTCAGACACTGTCCTCACTGGCATCCTGCCTCCAGGCTCGCGCCACCCCCAGGGCACCCCATTCTGCCGCCGGAACGGTCCTTCCAACTCCAGAATTGACAGAGTCCCCCATTCATTTGAAACCCTCCCTGGCTCCCACCACTCCGGGATGAAGGACGCGACCCCCGGTCACCTAGCCGCCCTCCCTCCCGGCCTCACCGCCGCGTCTTCTCTCCCGCGGTGGGAGGCCCTGCATCCTTGTCCCCCCTCCGGCTGCCCCCCGGGTACCCCTCCTGGTCGTCCCTGCACGTGACTTCCTCGCAGTGTCAGTCATGCCATCCTCTGTGCTCTCTTCCCCTTGCTAGAGTTCTTTGGATTAGAGTACTCCACGTGCGTGCCAGTGCTCACATGAGCCCGGAGCCTCTTAGGCAAGAGTCACACGTAGTTCAAGGCTGTACCCCAGCATCTAGCACAGTAACTGGCGCTTAGTCATGCTGCATACACGTCGTTCCCTCCCTTTCCACCAGAGGAAAGCTGACATCCTGCTTGGGCCGGCCATGCCCCGCGTCCTGAGTGCCTGCCTCTCCCTTTCTGGGCCTTTCCTCTGTAGTCCTCACCACACCCTTTTCCAAAGCCTTGTGCTCCTTCCATCCTCAACAACCTCCTCCCACTGCAAAAAAAAAAAAAGAAAAAGAAAAAGAAAAAGAAAAAAGAAAAGAAAAGATAAAAGTCCTGGTCTTGGGTCTTAGGGGAAGATAATGTCTTCCAATGATTTAATTTTATTTGTTCTCTTTCTGCAGCTTACGGAGCTCACAGCTTGGCCCTCATTATAGAGGTATTGAGGCCTCAATCTGGTAGGCCAGCAAAGAGAACCCAAAGAGGGGATGGGGTGCGGGATTGATTGTTTTTGATCACCTGGAATCTCTCATACACCAGCTCCTTTTGTCCCACAATAACCCAGTGAACAGGGTCATTTTTACCTTCATGTCGTAGATCAAGACACTGAAACTCAGAGGCAGCAACTGACTATCCCAAGGTCATTCAGCCGATAACCAAGGGAGCCAGGATTTCAACCCAGAATTCTCTAATTCCAAAAGGCTTGCCCCTTCACTGTAATGTGGAGGGGGAGTCTGTGGAGAGGGAGTGTCTGACGTTTCTTAGCCAAACTTCACACACAAAAAAAATGGAAAGCCGCCGTGCTGATTGTTTCTTCACCCTACAAGTCCCAGGTTGAAATCCTGGTGCTGGGATCCCTGGGTGGCGCAGCGGTTTGGTGCCTGCCTTTGGCCCAGGGCGCGATCCTGGAGACCCGGGATCGAATCCCACATCGGGCTCCCGGTGCATGGAGCCTGCTTCTCCCTCTGCCTGTGTCTCTGCCTCTCTCTCTCTCTCTCTGTGACTATCATAAATAAATTTTAAAAAAAAATTAAAAAAAAAAAAAAAAAAGAAATCCTGGTGCTGCCAAGAGGCCCCAGTTTCCTCCAGCCTGCCTGGTTAGGAATGCGTTTTATTGCATTGCACGGTCTGGAGTTGTTTCCTATGGATACATCTTTTCATCTGAATCCAAAGGCTGTAAACATGTTCCCCAGACAAGGTCTAGGACGGTGCCCGGCACATGGCAAGGAGCCAACCAGTAAGTCCCTTTATTCCAGACAGTTATTGATTTGCAGAGTCAGAGACCCAAGTTCCACTTTCAACTCCTTTTATGACCTTGGACAAATCACCACCATTTCTCTGTCCTTCAGTTCCCTTATCTCTAAAGGAGCCTGGCTGGCAAGATCTATACTATCCGACACTCCTCTCCTCCGTGCTGGGCATGGCTCTCAGCGCTTCCCATCCACTCACGTTTAATCCCCACAACAGCCTAGGAAGCGGATCTCATTTTATAGAAGTAGGAAAGCAAAGCACAGAGAGATGAAACGGCTTTCTCAAGGCTACACAGCCAGTAAGTGGCAGAGCCTGGGTTACAGGCCAGCCGTCTGCTCCCAGAGACTATGCTCTTATCATACTAACCTCCTCCCCAGAGTCCTTTCTACACGATGTAAATGTCCCCTCATTCACTCTACAGTCATTTCCTGACCCTCTACTCGGTACCAGCCACAAGTCTGCATTGCGATGGGCACCAGCGGCAAGAACCCAACGAGCTCCCAATTCTGCCCTTGGGGTCCCCATGGCGGAGTGGGGAGAGGTAGCTGAGTGACCACAGGCCATCGAGGTATCCTGAACGTCTGTACCAGCTGTAGGATGTACAGGCACATCCAGCATATGTGGCTCCCAAATAGCCCTACACCGGATTTCTCGGTAATTACTGTGTTTTATTTTCTCGTGGATTCACATTATAACGCAGAGGTCCTCTGTCGGGAATGGGGATTAAGCGCCGCTGACCTGTGGGTCTTCTGACCTGCCATCTCTAGTTAGTTGGACCCACCTGCTCAGGCCCTATCACAGGCTCCTCCCAGTCTACCTTCAGCTTCCCCTGTACCCTCATCACCCAGCACCACCCTGCACACGACTTTCCCGTCCAGGCTGAAGCCCCTCTGTTCCCACAGGCATGTCAACTGTCTCACCTTCCCTCGCCTGCTGCAGCCCCACGCATCCTTCTTGGCTCATCCTAGAGTCCACCTCCATGAGGCCTCTCTTGATTCCCTAACCAGATGCAATCACTCCCTCCTCACCCTTCTGTGCAGAGTTCAAGTTCCTCACAGGCAAGAACATGTTTTATGGGCGATTCTCCTGGGCGTGCATCACAGCAATTCCTGGTGCAGAGCAGAAACTCTGAGGCACAGTACAAGGTACAATTAACTTGCCTGCAAAGTCCTCATTTCTAGCCTCTACTTAATACTTCTGTGATGTACTCAATTTTTTTCTTTTTTAGTTTTTGTTTCTTCTGATTGCTAAAGAATACAGAAAGATGTAAAGAAGAATTATCCATAATTTCTACCCATCGGTGATAACCACTATTGCTCTTTTGGTAGATTTCCTTCTTTTCTCTACACATGGAGCACACATGGAAATAAATATACTATAATTATTTATTGTAATTTTTTCACTTAATATTTTGTGAATATTATCTTTGATAAAATAGTTTCTACAGGATTTTTTTTTAATTGTTGAGGTATAGTTCATGTACAATAAATGCCCCCATTTTAAGTGTGTAGTTTGGTGAGTTTTGACAACTGCATGCACTTGTGTAACCATTACCATAGTCGAGATTTAAAACATTTCCATCACTCTCAAAAGTTCCTGAACACCCTTTTGAAGTCAGCCCTGATGTTGCCCTCAGGCTTGGACAACTCCTCATTTGCTTCTACAGCCTGATTTTTAATGACCACGTAAGGTTCCATCATATGGGATGCCCTAATTTGTTTGGCTGTTGCCTGACTGTTGGACCTTAAGGACGGTGTTTAATTTTTCCCTGTAATAAACGACAACCCAATGAACAATCTTGGGTCACGCCCCTGATTGTTTCTTTGGGATAAGTGCTCGGACCTGGAATTGTTGGATCAAAAGGGATGTGCGGTTTCAAAGCTTACGATAAATATTTGAGCAAGTCACTTTTAATGCTTCTGAGTCTCGGTTTCCTCATTTGTAAAATTGGAATTAAAAATTCCAACCCGAAGGACTTGTGAGGATTACCTGGGACAAGCTATAGATACTTTGAGTAACTAGTAAACTGATCCACGGATACTTGGGAGCTGAGTAGGAGGAAGAGTCTCTCTGATCTGATCTTGACACTCGCCGCTTTCCTAAGTGTTGACCTCGAATACGTTAGTTAACCTTAGCCAGCCTCAGTGTTCTCATTTGTCAAATGGGAATAACAGGTTCCCTTCTCCTAGGGTTGTAGGAAGTTTAAGTGAGATACTCCACGTAAAGGCTTAGGATAATTCCCGGCTCATAGCTGCTCAGTAATTCGCTGTGATTAGTTCTGGTCGGAGTTCTTGGTTACGAATAAAGGGGCACCAACTCTGGTTGACTTAAAGGAAATAGGAAGTTACTGAAAGGCCATTGGGGGGCTTACAGAATCGACAGGAAGGTTAAAGAAGCAGGTGTGGAAAATGGGCAGGAACGGATGCAGACTGGGCAGCTGAGAACACAGCCTGGCCTCGCCCCAGGAACCGTCGGATTGTGACCGGGGGCTGGCACTGCTGCTGCCACTCAGACTGCAGCTGGGATCATCTCGGCCATCCCCCTGTCTCTGTGTCACTTGCTCTAGATTTAGAGTTCCAGACCGAGGCATCTGAACGGCTGCACCCACCATGCAGGTCGGAGCCCTGGCTGCCGGCGGACGGGATGGGAACTGCCTGACGTCTTCCAGCTTCTCCAGGAGGGAGGGAGTTTCCGGCTTCTTCCCCAACCTCACGGAATGACAAAACTCTCTGAAATAGAAAGCAGGCTCAGATGCTGGGTAGTTGAAAATGATAAGTCCACTATGCTATTATTTTTATTAACATCACTGAATCAATATAAATAAATAAAAATGTATCCTATAAGTACATGCTAAGTGCTATAGGGCACATCATTTCAATGAAACTTCTTGATGAGTGCTCTGATGAAAGACAGAGCAAACTTGCACACTTGGATAGTGTCCTAGTGGGTTTTCTTCCCACGGGAACAGGTCTGTACAGACTTTTTTTGGTTTTAAGGACACAGGAAGAAGATAGACTCTGATTTACTGAAAATGAGCACTCGAGCAAACACTTAAATCCCATTGTTCATTTCCTTTTGGTTTGATGTGATATAATTTTTCACTAGAACTGGTGAAGTACAGTCACTTAAGATGATGTAGAAACTCCATAGGTGAGGGTTAACCTGGGGCTGGTTTGATTTTAGGGGGGATCAGTTGGACATAGTCAATAGCGATTTCTATTATTACTCTTTTTTTAGAGCTGTGGTTTATTCAGCCCTTTTAAAAAAAAAAGATTTTATTTATTTATTCATGAAAGACACACAGAGAGAGGCAGAGACACAGGCAGAGGGAGAAGCAGGCTCCATGTAGGGAGCCCAACGCGGGACTCGATCCCGAGTCTCCAGGATGACGCCCTGGGCTGAAGGCGGCACTAAACCACTGAGCTACCCAGGGATCCCGTTATTCAGCCCTTAATGGGAATTGCCTTATTTAATTCTCACAATCACCCTGTGGGAGAATTCAGAGGCTCAGAGGATAAGGCCAGTGTTCTCAAGGTCACTGTGTGATCTTTTCCACTAGTGAGTGAAAAGTTTGGGATTTGAAGCCAGGTCTGCCTGCACCGAATCCAAAGCTCTAGCTACAAGTGTAGCAGAGGACACAGCATGCACATGCATGTGGGGAGCTGGGGCAAGGCCACCGTGTAAACGGGCGTGTTGGCCAGGTGGACGGAGCCTGAGGACAGAGGGTGAGAGGTGAGCTCCCCAGGAGTGAGCTTACCCATACGAGTACATCCCCAGGGCCCCAGGGCCTCGGGCCTAGCTAGGGTGGTGGACTAGCCGTTGGTACAAGAGATGTTCTAAAAATGTGTTTGTTCTGCCTTAAAGACTTTCCTATTGTAAAAGATTTAATGAATATGTGCAAATATATAAAATATCCCCCTCTATCCTCCCCCATCTTGCCAGGCTACCAGTGGTGCCAGCTGTTATACATCCCGCCAGAGCTCTCCCTGTGCACTCACAAATATAAGGTACTCGGCATAGATCCTTGTATTTATTACATAAATGGTATCATACTATATGTGTTGCTCTAACATTTCCTGTGTTCGCTTTCCGTGGTGGTATATATAGTTCCACCTCATTTTTTTAACAGTTGCATAATTTTCTATAGTGTGACCACTGTATGAATATATCATAATTAACACTGTTAAAGATTTGAGATGCTTCCAAATTTTTTTTTTGCAATTAAAAAAACAGAAACTGCAATGATCCACAAGTGATTTGCAGCTTCCGAAAGCATATTCAGACTGATAGCGCGTATCAGCCTGTTCCACCGGCTTACAGGTCTGTAGGTCTTCGTGATTTGAGACCTTACGGAGAAGCCTGCAGGTTTAACTCTGCTCCGGACCCTCCCTGGCAATCATCTCTGACCAGATCCCTTCCCTTGAGTTCGTCGCCTTTTTCTCCTGTTACCTTTCACTCTGTACGCATCTTAGTCACTCCCTATTGCTCTGAGATATAATTATTTCTATCTTTGTGCTTTTTCCTACCGGATTGTGAGCTCCTTGAAAGCAGGGACTACATTTTCTTTGTTTCTAAGCCCGCGCCTGGCACACAGTAGGGTCAATAGGTACTGGTTAAATGAAGCTGAACCCATGTGCTGAACACACCAGCAGTCCCCTCAAGACCTCTAAAGGCAGGGTCACGCTGTCTCATGCCACATCATACATACTCTATGCACACAACGTATGTGCAGTCACAGAGAAACGAAACCGTTCTGTGAAATACTTGGATTTACCAATGATTAGAAGACATGGATGAAGTCCTTTCTTGATCTAAAGAGAGTTGTCATGAATTCTCTGTATTAGTTTCCTAGAAGTGCTGTAACAAGGTTCCGCAGACTGGGCGACTTAACAGAAATGCGTTGCCTCCGTTCCGGAAGCTAGAACTTCAGAACAAAGGTGTCGTGGCATTGCTTCCTTCCGAGGGGCCAAGGGAAGGTGTGGTCCAGGCCTCTCTCCTCGGCTTGTGGTTGGCTGCCTTCTCTCCATGTTTCTTCACGTTATCATCCCTCTATGTCTGTCTGTGTCCAAATTTCCTTTTCTCAGAAGGACACTAGTCCTGTTGGGTTAGGGACCACCCTCATTTTAGCTTGATTACATCTGTAAAGATCCTCTCTCTAAATAAGGTCGTGTTCTGAAGTGCTGTGGAGGTAGGTTGAGTTAGGACTTGAGCATATGAAGTTGGGGGCAGGGAGACAATTCCATTCCTAACACTCTGCTTTTGAAAACCATTTTAAAAATCATATCAAGGAACTCTGATCCGGCATCTTCTGGGACTATGAAAATTAAATTATAAAAGGTCTTTGAGTATGCAATTTGCAGAGGACCAAGCCTTGTGAAGTGTCTGCCCCATTCTGGGCCCACAGCATCTGGAGCCCAAGCTCTCTCCTCCCTTGAGGCTGAAGGTGCTCCACTCACTGCTAATTACGCTGCCAGCCATTCCCCATGGTCTTGAAAATATTTCTCCGAGGATATCAAATCTGGGATCCTGTTGCTGATAAAAGCTTTCAGTTTCACAAGAGTTTGGTTCTTCAGGTGTTTTTTTCAGCTCAGGACCAATCTGGCAGATGAGCTGTGTGTCATCTACATGTACTTGATTTAAGACGAGGCCGTGCGATGGAGCCTAGCTTGGGGCCCAAGGGGGACTCCTGCCCTAAGTGTGGCTTATGGGCCCCTCCTCTGAGGCCCCACTCTGGGGCCTCTCTCTGATCCAGCTCTAATGCAGATGTAATCATCTCTCTTCACCTGTCTCATTCACTGTATTCCCTTAACAGCTGACACTGGGCAGCTGATTTTTCTGAATTAGTCAACAAATCCCAAACTGCTTGCGTAAGAACCCTGCCTCCAAGATAGTTCATGGTTTTAGCAAACTAGGCCAACTGAGGGGAAAGGAGCAAGAGAGTAAGTCTGGCATCGAGCAAGAGCCAGGGAAGGTGTGCATGTGGGATTGAGGATGGGAAGGCTGGTGGAAATGGACGTGGAAGTCTCCCAAAAGGCTCATGTACCCACCCACCCGCCCACTCACCTACCTCCCCATCCATCTACCCACCCACTTATCATCCACCCGCCCACCCATTCACCCATCTGTCCATGCATCCGCTTATCCATCCACCCAGTCACCCAACAACTATTTCTAAGCACTTGCTATTGGCAGACACTCTGCGGGACATAGGAATGAAATAGTGAGTAGGACAGAGTGCCTGTCTTCTCAGGGCTGACATTTAGTGTGGACACAAACAAAACTCAGATAAAGTAATGCAGAAACACTGTTTGGCACTCCATACGCTACACACATGAGATGAAACCCAAAGCAGGAAAAGGGGCGTGTTCTCTTCGGTAGGGTCTAAAGGGAAGGCTTTGAAGAAATGATGCTTCAGCAAAGGCCTCCTTGAAGTGAGGGAGAAAATCATGTGACTACCTGGGAGAGAGCAGACCAGGTGAGGAGAAGGGAGATGCAAAAGCCCCGGGCAGGCCGGTCCCTCGAGCAGAGGGAGGAGGCCCATGAGGTGGGAGCAAAGGAAGGCAGCAGCAGGTGATGACAGCGTAAAGACCTGCTCTCTTCTAGGGCTTTAAAAAACCTCTTAAGCAGACAATTATTAAGAGCTTACTACATATTAGACTTTGTTTTAAGGACTTGTGAGCTATTCATTTATTTCTCACAAAAGAATATTCGGTATTATCAGCATCCCTATTTTATAAATGAAGACACGGAGGCACCAAGATTAAACAGCTTTGCCCAAACACGGCTGGTAAGTGACGGAGCCCAGATCCATGGCCCAGGCACCCTATGTGACCGGGGAACACGGCGCCGTCCTTGGGTAGAGACTCAGCTCTGGTTAGCACCGCGGGAGCCACCTGCTCCCTCACGCGCTCCTGCCCCGTGTGCTCCCCGCCAGCGCTTCGAGGAGCAGCTAGTGTTCATTCACTCACTCAACAAAGGGACGTGCTCGTTAACCTCGCCGGGCACACACGGGGGCACTGGGCACACAGGACAAACAGGAAGACGATCGAGGGGAGAAGGCCAGAGAGCAAGGAGGTGATGGCTGGGCGCTCAGGGCCGTGAAGAAGAGAAGCGCAGGACCTTACGAGGACTCGGGGGGCAGGGGGGGGGCATGTGTCCGTGCTTGAGCGGCTCAGGACTTGCAGAAGCCTTGCTAGAGAAAGGTGACCCGGGGCCCGGTCGCCCGGCCTCCTGTCTGGTGGAGAGAACCTTGTCCGCGGCGAGCCCCGCTGCTGACACGCCTGTCCCCACAGCACGTGCCAGCAAACCCTCTCTGAACTGTTCACGAATCACTGGTCATTACTCCCCTTCCCCAAGCGTGCCCGGTCCCCTCCCCTCCTGCCCGTCCCTCCCCCACCTGGGGGCTCACGTGTTGGAGCCCCTAAAAGGTGGCCGCTCTCCCCAGGGGAAGAGGCCCGGAGAGCTACCAAAGCTTTCATGGATGCACGTCGGCTCTAGTTACTGGCTGGGAGAGGACTTCAGATCCGCCAGCCTCTTTCGCAAGCCCCCTGAGGTCACGGCACGAGGACAGCTCTGGTGAGGGTGACTGGGGGTGGGGAAGGCCCTGCCTACGCGTCAAGCTGGTCCTGGAAGGGAGACAAGCAGGCAGGAAGGAACCAGGAGGCCTTGGACGCACAAGAAAGGAGAAACCGCCGCAGGGTCCAGGAGAACCCCTCGGCCCGGCCAGCCCGGAGGCTCTCTATGCCAACAGCAAATCCTGGGGCGCTGCAGCCCGCAAACCCTGGCCCTCACTCTCTTCCTCAGGGAGGAAAAAAAAAAAGGTAAGGAAGTGGGCAGCTCTCAGAAGACTGTTATAATTTCAAAGCAAAAAGAGTTGTTTTTGATGTCTGCCCAGAGATACAGCAGGTCCCAGGGGGCTACGCTTGTGGTTCCAGTAAAAGGAGCGATGTTGACATGGAATTCTTGGATTGGCCTCATTTCACGAAAAACAAGCTGCCAAACCAAATGGGAAATGGAGTTCAGCAGAGAAGTATGTGCTGACTCCCCCGCGCCCCCTCCGCCCCGAGTCGGCTGCCAGCGACCATCGCACACGACTTGGTTCTCCGACCAGAGTTCCAGCATCGGCGACTCTTGCTGGCAGGTCCCCTGTGCACAGGACGCACAGGTCGCTCCTGACGGCTGTTTCTCAGCAGGGGCAGCCTGTGCCCACGGCCGTCACTTCTCCAACTTCCTGTTCTTTAATGGAAAAGAGAAATGCTGGGCAGAGAGATGATTGGAACCAGATGAGCTGCCCTAAGGTGCCCCGGGAGCCGGACGTATGTGAAGAAGTGCAGACTCGTAGCTCCCACTTGCCGGGTCCCCGGCGGGATACCTGCCGCTCCCCCGGTCTGCTTCGTGCTGGGTCCGGCCCGCTCCCGGCGCGCCAGTCGTGGAGGGGGACGCCCGGGCCAGGCCTTCCTCGCCCATCCGCCAGCTCCGGGAGCTCGGACAACTGGCTTAAGCTCTTTACGCCTGGGCTCCCTCAGCTGTCGAATGCACATGAAAGACCTATACTGTAGGGTTCCTCTGAGGATCAGATAAAAGCATTCACATAAGATGCTAAGGCATCGTGCTCGTACACAACCACTCAGTAAACTGCAGTGGCTCTTTTTTATCACCATATCGGTCAGCCAATGTAGCTAGTTCAGATTCTTTATTTTTTTAAAGATTTTATTTATTCATTCACAAGACACACAGAGGGAGAAGCAGGCTCCTCGCTGGGGGTCGGATGTGGGACTCGATCCCGGGACCCGGGACCACGACCTGAGCCAAAGGCAGACGCCCCTAGTTAAGATTCTTTTTTTTTTTTTTGTTAAGATTCTTTTGAATATAAAAAGTAAGATGAGGACTAACAGCTGGCTCAAAAAAAAAGATAGTGGTGCTACAGGAGAGTAGGAGGTGCAAATTCTAGGGATACAAATTACCTTGTGAAACATGGGGCAGGAGGCAGAGTTGAGGCTCGTGGGTTGGAATCAGGGATTGCAAACGGGGAACTAAGACTTCGTACTCTATCCCAGTGAGTCTCTCAGACCAGTGTCGGCCGATAGAATTAGCTGTGACCATGGGAATGGTCTAGATCTCTGCAGGGCCGCTGAGGGAGTAAATTTTAAATTACTGATGCTATTTATATAAATTAACCTAAACAAATCCAATGAATCAATCAAAATTATTATGTGAATAGAATAGAAAAGCCCCATATGGCTGCCAGGTTGGACAGCATCGTTCTAGACACAGCTTCGCTCTCTTGCACACACGTGTGCACCCCCCACACCCGCTTCCTCTCCACCCTTGACACCTAGTCAACCAGGTGTCGACCACCTCCCAGCCCAGGGCCCACTTTTGACTGTCATGCGTCTGCTTGGCGGTTCCAAATCCTAGGGGAGTCATCTGGTTGACTTCACTTACCTCTTCATGCCATGCTGCAATTAAAGGCCCCTCTAGAAAGCCCTTTGGGGCCAGGGTTCCCCGCTGACCACGGGGTCGCGGGACCTTATACTCTCTCCACGAGGGCCGGGGGTGGGGGGATTCCCCGGGGGGGGGGTGTGGGGCAGGTGGCTCTGGAGCCTGTGCCTTTTGTCTGAGGGTGGCCGTGATCCAGCGGTTGGCGTCCCTGCCTCCGCCCGGCCCAGGAACTGGATGGCTAGGACAGGAAGAATGACGGTACCTTTCCCGGGCTTCTGAGGTGATTCAGGGCCTGTTTGTGAGGAAGGCCCAAAGGTCTCGCATTAGCTAGTGGATCTGGGAGGAAGCAGATAAAGAAGGAGCAGCCTCTGCCCGGTGCCCGCTGAGCCACACCCAAGCCTGGGGTGCTCTTCTACGCTGGGTGGTGACGAATGACTGAAGACTTGAAAACACCAGGTTTGAAAAAGAATGTTTTGTTTTTCCTCCAGATTCCTGGAGGCACCGGGAGGCAGATTGGCATTGGCCAGAGAACAATGGGCAACTTGGGGACTCTGTGTCATTGTCAGCCCCTGGCTTCACCCCGTTGATTGAGCTTGACAAGCCTTCGCCGTCAAGCCTCTGGCCAGGCCTGTCCCGCAGCTGCCGTGTCTGGCCTTTGTGCTCCGGGCCAGTTAATTGCTTTGCCGGAGTCTGGACGCAGGGCGTCAGTGGGCTGTGGAACTTCCTAAATCAAACATCAGACCTTATTAAAGGGACAGTGACAAGCCACAAACTGTGTGATAATAGGATCCTCAGCGAAAACTGGGGGCGACAGCGCCCACCGCCTCCGAGCTGCCCCGAGGAAGACACTGCGACAAGGTGCCGGCAGCACAGACGTGAGCGGACACGAGGGTGCCGCGGGGGCTCTCCCTGCCCCTCCTGCCTGCCCCCTGGCCCAGTCCGCTGCCCGCGCAGCACCCAGAGGAGCACCAAGGCTATTCTGCTGCTAACTCCTTCTGAGGACCCTCGGTTGCACTAAGAAACCCCCCAGCTCTGACCCCTGACACCTGGCTCGGGGACCCCCACCTCTGTGGCCCTCCCCCTGCTCACTCAACCTGGCCACACAGGCCTCTCGCTGCATTTCCACCTGAAACCCAGTCTCACCTTAGGACGTCTACACTGACAGGTCCCTGCTCTTCCGGAATGTTCTTCTCCTAGATGGGTTTTGCACGGCTGGCTCTTATTCTCAACGCACCCTCAGGTCTTTCCTGATCATCCAATTTAAAGTATTTGCTTGGTCACACGACTCACCTGGTGGGTTTTTTTTTTGTTTTGTTTTTTGTTTTTTGTTTTTTGTTTTTTATCATAGCATTTACCCTTCGCTGCCAGACATTCTTCCAGCTGTGCGTTGACTTTCGTTCTTCCTCAGTTAAATTAGCCTCTTCAGTGTAGGAGGTCATTCAGGTGAGACTTTGCTTTATTTGCCTTAAAGGTTTGCAACTTCCAGGACTGCACAAAGCACAGCTCAGTTCTCGGTTATTGTTTGGTGATCAATGATTAACTTAGGATTGACTGGTACAGGTTGGCAGGTTTGCAAAGATCCAGGGTTTTATGTTGTGTTTAATTGTATGATCTCGGTGTTAATTTAATTTTTTAGCAAAACTAAAGGACTAACCCTCTAAGGTCCCTGACTGTGGGTTTTGGATCTTTCTGGGCTCCCTTTTTCTCTGCTATAGAAAATGACTCCCCTTTCACTAAACTAATGTGGCTCTTCTGAAGTGTATCTAGGTTCACTTTTTAAAAATGCTTTGAAAATAAATAAATAAATAAGCTTTGAAAAGTCTCCTTCTGGATTGAGTACAAATCCAGACGTAGCCCCAGGTATTCTCTTGAACCTGAGCATCTAGATGTCTTGCAGATTCCTCCAACTGAGCGTATCTGAACTGAGATCGGCAACTTGCATGCTCTTCCTCCAAGTCACTCTGCCTCTTTTGTTCTCTGCCTCCCAGAGCAGCTCAGTCCTCCATCCAGGGTAACAGCCAGAAATCTGGGCCTGATCCTCAGCGCCCACCTCTCCCTCTCCCTTCCTGCTGAATGAGTGGATTCCAGCCCGGTTTTCTGAACCTGTCCAAATCCATCTCCTTGTCTCCATCCCAAACCCTTACCACAGTCTAGGCCCTTTGAGGCCTCGATTCGGTTACTGAGACAGCCTCCTTCTTGGCCTCCTTGACTCCGTTCTCTCTGCCGCCGCCAGTCCACTCTCCATTGCACAAACATTATCAGTTAAAAAGCAAGTCCTAGCGTCTTCCCCTCAGTGGTTTTCCACTGTTCCAGAATGAAAGTCAAAGCCCCTTTGTGCGATCTCCAAGGCCTTGATATTGCTTATCTCACCAGGCCCACTTCTTGCAACTTCCCTCCCTCCTCCGTCCCCAACCTCTTCCTGTTCCCCAAACTCTACGTGTCTCTCCTCTTTGGTGCTGGTGTCCACGACGTCCTCTCTGCCCAGAACATTCTTACCCCTTTCCTTGCCTGAATACCTGTCGGTTCCTTCGATCTTGTATATGCGTCAGGACTGCAGGTGCCCAGGTCTTAGACAGGTGCTCCTGCTTCGCACACCGGAAATGGTCGCTACTACTCTGCTGCTAACAGCAATGAAATTAGGAAGAGGATTAGAATATGAGACACGGCCTGGGGCTCAAACAGGATCAAAGTATATGGCTTTCTCAGGTCCAGTATCCTTCTACCTTGTTTCTCCATCCTGAGGGACTGCCCTCGCTGGCGCCGTTCCAGATGGCTCACGGCCGCGTCTGACATCCCAGCCATGCAGTCAGTAGGGTGGTTGCCGTGGACTGAATATGTGTGTCCCCCTCCCCAAATTCATATGCTGAAATCCTAATCTGCACTATTTAAAGATGGGGTTTGGGGAGGTAATTAGCCCTGAGAGCAGAGCCCTCATGATGGGATTAGTGCCCTCTCAAGAAGAAACACAGGGAAAAAAAAGAAGAAACACAGGAGTGCTGTCCCTCCCTCCCCCTCCCTCTCCCTCCCCTTGCCCCTCCCTCCCCACACTATGTAGGGACACAGTGAGGAGAGAGCCAGCAGTCTGTAATCAGAAGATGGCCTTCACGGAGAGCCCAGCCACGCTGGCACCTTGGTCTCGTACTTGTAGCCTCCAGAACCGTGAGACATAAGGATTTGTTGCCTACACCACCCAGCCCATAGTATTCTCTTGCAGCAGCCAGAGCTAAGTCGGGGCCAGAAGAAGTTGAGGGAGCAGGAGGGCGTCACCTGGGGGTAATGACATAATTACAGCCCAGAAGAGGACCAGACTGCACCACCTGCCAGTATTTACGGAGCACCGAGCTAAGCCAGTGCCTTCCCTCATTTGACTCTCCCCACCACCTTGCGGGGGCAAATGCTTATTTATTATCCTCCCTCTCATTTTTAAGCAAAGGATGTTTTATCAACAAGCCAACTTTGCAAATCTGTGAAATATAATGAAGAGCCAGTGAGCCCGGCACACCATGTGATGGCAGCTCCTTCTCAGAAAAGTTTTCATGTGACGTGCACATGACTCTTCTATTTGTTAACAAACACGGCAAGGAATTCCGGCCCTTTCTGTTCTTGTGTAGCTATTATTTTAAACTTAGTTTTATGATTGTCCAAGTCATATGTGCATGTAGTTAAACAGTCAAAAGATGCTTTGATACAAGGGGGGGCCTGCCTCGGTGCTCCCCACTCTTTCCCCAAACTATGCCGTGCAGCTTCCCGTGGTCCAGAGACAACCGCTTTCGGCGCTTGCCCCCCTTGACCCTGCGTCTCTCACCAACCGGCGGGTACTGCCATCGGTGCTTTGTCGGTTTGACGCCTTCTCCCTTGACTTTCTACCCTGAGAAGATGAGGATTTAGCTGTGACATCTGGCCACCGCCCCGTGTGCAACCTACGCACATATTTTCTCTCCCCGTCCTCCTAGCCCTCAGTATAGATCTCACCCACTTCCTTTTAGCCAGGTCAGTATTTTCAAAGCTGTGTCATCAAGAACACTCCGCGTTTTACTTTTCCTGCATGATTTTTTATTTCCCCTGAAGTCATTTTCTCTTATTTTAGGATTGCTGAATTTTCAGCGTGTTTCTGACTTAGCCTCAAACCTGTCCACAGTGGCAGAAACCTCTTCCAAGTGTTTTCAAACACAGCTGGCGTCCTATCAAGTTCATCTTTTTGAAGCAATCTCCCCGGGGGACTTCTGATCGGCTCTGATCTGCACAGGGGCCCCCAGGCCTGGGGGACAGCTGTCATCCCAAGATCCCCCCCACCCGCCTGGGCCTTCCTTGCACCCCTCTTAGGCTGAAACTCCTTGTCTGTGGGCCTCATGCTCTCCTCTTTCCTGTATTATTCTTTTAGCCGGGAGTGTGGGCAAGAGGCCATGGGAGGTTTGTGTTTGTTTTGACCATATGTGCGACATGTTTCACGTGCCATCCTTAATAGGAATTCTTAGCCTCATGTCAGAGATGAAGCAATTGAAGTTTAGGAATATTAAGCAACAAGGGGCTTGTTCCGTGGCTGTAGGAGGGTCTTTCCCCAGTCGCAGCACGTGCCACGCTCGCTTTCTGACCTGTTTTCCCTCATGAGCTGCAAGGCCCCTGGGGGCCGGAGACTCTCCCCTGCTCCGTCCTGCCCCTCCAGTGGCAGGGGCATCCTAGGTGCTCAACTATTGTTTCTTAAGTGAATTTGTTGGGTCTGACTTGGGGAAAATTATTTATTACATCCCTGCAATATGCATTTTGTTTCTAACATCCCCAACCTCAACTCTCTGCACCCGCGGTCGTTATTCCCCACCCCTGCCCTGGTGTGCCGATGGCCACCTGAGAGAGCTAAGTGTCTTGCCTGCACCTGAAAGAGCTCGAAATAAATTCTCGGCACAGGTCTCGCTCGTGCTTTGCCCCTGAATCACAGAACACTCTTCCACACTTCATTTGTGTGAGATGCAACAGCAGAATCACAAAATATTTTCTCCCTGAAAGAACAACTCACTTGACTGAAGGCAAATGCTATATTTATGGTATTTCTTTCCTGTTTTTAGGATAGCTCATGGAAACTGGATCGAACAAAGGAATTATTTTTATGAGGATAAATCTGTGTGTATCGGGTGGCGTTTGCTCGCTGCCCATTAAGTCTGAACGTTGCAGCTTGGAAGAAAACAACGCTCTCTGACTAACAAAAACAACCCGAAACAGTTCCCTTCAGCCTGCCGCCTCTGTATTATGTTAAACCCTAATGTAGCAAACACGCCCCGGTGCCCGGTGCCCTCCCAGAACCCAAACCTCCCACTGCTAAAAATAGCCCCCGGGCTTTCCCTGCGGCTCGAAAACAGGAACAGCATAACTTGTTTGCCTCATTATGTGTTCTGCACAGGGATCCAGTCCCTTCTAACATCCTGGCCCTCACACAACAGGGGCAAATCCTAATCTGCTGATTACGAGTCCAACAGGTCCAACAATAGGAAGTGAATTCCACACCACCTCGGCTGGCCTCGGCCCTTAAACAATGCCCAGCTCAGCCCGATTCCCAGGTGGGGGTAAGGACCACAACCGCCACCTGCAGAGGCGCCCCTCAGTGTGTGCAAGGCCCTGTGGGTGCAGAAATAGGCGCTGTGTGTGTACTAACCCTTCAACCCTTAGCCTCCTTGAGGGGAAGTCCCATGATTAACCCCATTTCATAGATGAAGGAACTTGCCTGCTCACCCCCGACGGCATGGGTGGCGTCCACGCCCAGCTGGGCTTGACTAATGAGCATCACGCAGCGTGACCTCACCTGTGCTTCCACCGGCCGAGGCGGCTCGGACGTGGAGGGGGCTGAGGAAGGTCTTGTCTATGCAGCCAAAGTCTGACTTGGTTGGCCCAGGAAGCTGAGGGCGGGACTACCCCCTCTCAGTCTGGAGGGCCTGTCAGGGTCGTCTGTCCTTGAGGATCTTTCCTTCTGCAGCGTATCTGACTAGGTCCCGCCCAACTCTGTGGGAAATCCAGGCTTTGGAGTTGGCCAGGCCTGTCCCCCAAGGGGGGAATGAAGGCCGAGGCCCATCCCAGAGGCCAGGCTAGGGGAACGTCCGCTGCCTGGGCCAGTGGCTGAGAAGGTGCATCTTGCTGTGGCCCCTGGCGCCGTGCAGCTGCCACGTGCCACCTGGCACCTTGTCGCAGCAGGTGGAGGGGACCCGAGGCTGCGGGGAGGCTGTCCGGCCAGCATCAGGGCCCTACCACGCGGAGGGAGCAGGGCTGGAGGGCGTCCCCAAGCCAGCAGCAGCGTCTGGGTGAGGTCTGCAGCTCCCAGCAGGCCGGCCCGTGTGCGACAGCCGTGCGCTCTTGTCCCGGGCCGGCAGCCTCCCGCGGCCACGGAAGACGGGAGGCACGAGGCCCACAGTCGCTCCCGTGCGGGTGAGAGGCCGGTGGGGCAGGCCCTGAGCATCCCACGGGCTGACCTCTCCCGAGCCCCCGGCCCCCGCAGACAGGCCGAGCGGGCAGTCCTGCCCCGACAGGGAGGCGGGTCCACAGCTGCTCGGGCACCGCACCGCCCGCCTCCGAGCCCAGGCCGGTGGGGCCGCTGGGCCGCAGCTACGCGGCCCGGGCGCTGCTCGGTCTCTGGGTGAGGAGCTGTGACATCGCTCATGCCGGTTAACGAGCGCCTGGCATAGATCCCCTCATTTCAGGGCCTAAACCATCTCTGGGCTGCGGACACTGAATTAGAGTCGGATAAATCTACTCCCCTGACGGCGGAGAGTAAACTTGACGTACAAACATGCATCTGGTCCTCACGGGAACATTTTTTCTTTTTTAAGATTTTGTTTATTTATTCATGAGACACAGAGAGAGGCAGAGACACAGGCAGAGGGAGGAGCAGGCTCCCTGCGGGGAGCCCGACGCGGGACTCAATCCCAGGACCCCGGGGTCACACCCTGAGCCCAAGGCAGGTGCTAAACCACTGAGCCCCCGGCCTGCCCCATGGGAACATAGTTCTAAGCCAATTGTGGGACATGCAGAATGATGCTGAGAGGCTCCTGGTCCACCCTTGTCGTTCCTCGTCCACTCGTGATCATCCTGGAGGGCCTGGTGCATGCCAGGAGCCTTTGCAGGCAGCGCGGGGGGTAGGAAAGGGAGCCCCTGACCCCGTGGAACTTATGGAGCAGTGGGAGAGGCTCGGGGCCGACAGGCACCGTGTAAATACGTCCCTTAATGTCCGGTGGCGACAGCTCCTACGGAGGGAGGTACAGCCACGTGGGGACGGGACAGCGCTGCCCCGTGGACGCGTCAGGAGAGTCGTCCAGCTTCCCAGGAGCCACGTGTAGAAGAGGAAAGAAAACAGGTGAAACTAATTTTAATGAAACGTTTTATCTAAACGAGTACACATCCAGAATGTTACTGCAGTAAATATAAAATCCATCAATGAGATATTTTAGATTCTGGTTTTCTACGCCTTTGAATCCCGCGTGTATCTTACGCTGCCTCCGTAGTGGACCAACCGCATCTCTGTGCCGCTTGGGCACAGGGCGCAGGGGCCGCAATCGTGGGCAGCACGGGACTCGGGAAGGACAGAGGCCGCATCCTAGACGGGGCGGCCAGAGACCACGTCTCTCCTAAGGAGGCGAGACCCTGGTGCAGGTCCACATGGAGCGAAGGAGCGAGAATATGGTTACCGGGAGAAGAGAAAACACCAAGAGCCAAGGGAAGGGCGTCTGGGAGGCGGATCCGCGCTGCCCGTGGTCGCTCGCCCCGTCGACCACCGTCGGGTTCTGAGGCCGCGTGGCCGCGGGTCAGGCCCAGCTTCTCCCGCTCACCAGTCTGGGCAGGTGCCCCCCCCACCCCCGAGCGCCAGTCCCGCGCCCGCCTCAGTCTCCCACGCTCACCCCGTGAGGCCCTGGGGGTCAGCACGCCGACCTCCGGGGCTCCACTCAGGGACGCTGGTGCTCCTGCCGGCGGGCGGCAGGCCTGGCTCTTCTGGCTGGGCGAGCCCTGGAAGATGCCGGCAGCTGGTTGCAAACTGGCACCAGGGTCTGCAGAGACCAAACACTGGGGCGCACCCGTCAGGCTGGCTCCGGCCCCACCCTGCCCGGGGGCTAGTTCCGGGCACTCCCTGGGCCTGCGCGTCGCCGCTGCTGAGCCGTGTCTGCTTTGAAGTCGGAAATTGCACCCCAAGTCCTCCCTGCTTTAAAAAAATCCCAACAACTACCACCAACAACGCACCTCTCTGTGTGGCCTGCCACGCGGGATTCAGGTGGTGCAGTGCTCGTCACGTCCCTAGGGCTGAAGGTGCGGAACCTTCCGGATGCTGCAAAGTCAGGGAGGTCCTAAGGCAGCTGGGCCGTTAACCCCTCAACTCCCTACAGTTCAGGTGCCAGACTTCACCTCATTTGACCCTCACGTCCTCGCAGGGGATTCGTTTCGCTTTATTGTTAAGTCTAAAAACTGTGGCCACATACATAACACACGCACTTGGCCACCTCCAGGCCCGCGGTTCGGTCGTCTTAGGTCCGTGTGGTCGTGCGTGTCCAGACGCTCTTCCTGTGGCCAAACTGAGGGTACCCGCTGAGGGAGGGCTCGGCCCTCGGCCCCCGCCCACGGCCTGGCGCCCTCCTGCTGCCCAGCGTCACTCCGGCAGGCCTCGTCCGCTGGCGGCCGCCCAGTGTCATCCCGTGGGGCAGCGCGCGTCCTTCCACTGTGGGGCTGGGTGACGTTTTGTCGCTTGTCTGCACCGGACGCCGCTGAGCTGCCCCCTCGGCCGGCCGCCTGGGCTGCTTCCACGCTCTGGGCGCACACCCGGCGGGGGGCTCGCTGGGCGCTGTGGCACTTCTTCCACTTTCCGTTTTTTGGCAGAACCGCCGAAGTGTCCTGCACAGTTGGCGGCACCGTCCTCCGCTCCCACGGGCGGCACACAAGGGTTCCAGCTTCTCCACGGCCTTGCCAACACTTGTTATTCTCTTTTTTAGAGACAGTAGCCACGCTCACTAGTGGGTGCGACGTGGGACCTCACTGTGGTTTTCATCCCCCGGTTTGCTTCCTTGCGATCGCCATCCTGCAGCGGAGAGGGCTGAGGCTTAGGGCGTGAGGGTGGCACCTTGCCCGGGCCCCGCAGCCCTCCCGCGGTGAGGCCCGCCCGCACCACGACCTGTTCCCGCGCCGGCTGCATCCCACGACCTGGAATGCGGCCCTGGGCGCCCAGGCAGTCACCGTCCAGCCAGCCCGCCGCCCTGGCCCCCCGGAGGTGTCCCCCTGCTGTGCCTCGCCTTCCCCACGGGCACCAGAAGCGCTCGCTGAGAATGCCACTTCCTGGGTGGCTGCGGGGCGACGGGGGGGGGGGGGGGCGGCTACCAGCCCGTGCGGGGAAGGCAGCACTGGGCCTGCAGACCCAGCCAGGCGGGCATGGGGCACTGTCCAGTGTGGGGAGGGGGGCGCACCACTAACTAACTATTCACACGATCCTGTGCCCGAGGGCAGCGTAGTAAGTGCGCCCAGGAGGAGGCCAGCGGGAACCGGTGCTCGAGTCTCTTCCCCGTTTCCACTCGCAGCCGCCTGCACTTACGTAACAGGTGGAACAGCCGCACACGGCTGAAGGAGGGAGGTCAAAGGACCTGCTCTAGCAGTTAAAATTCTCGGCGAGGGCAGCCGGGGTGGCCCAGCGGTTTAGCGCCGCCTTCGGCCCAGGGCTCCGACGCGCCCCGGAAGAGAACCGTCTCCAGCGGGTTTGGCCTAGAAGATGCCCCGCGGCAGGGCTGCCTATCGCCAGGGGTCGGGGGGCAGCAGAGACCTGGGGTTCTCACCGTCCTGCTTCACGGCGGAGAAACCAGAACACGGCACCGTCCAGGCGGCGAACGGCCACCGAGTGTCTGGGCTGCGGGGACGAAGTGCCACGAACGGCGCTTCCAAAACCACAGACATTCGCTCTCTCCCCGGCCCGCGGGCTCCAAGCCCAAGACCAAGGTGTTGGTGAGGCGTGGTTCCCCCGGAGCCCGTCTCCCTGGCTCGCCCTCGGGACCTGCTCGCGTGTCCTCACGTGCTCTGCCCCCGGGTGCATGTCCCCGATGTGTGTCTTGTGCCCCAGGCACCCCCTTGTAAGCACACCCAACGGTTAGGGCCTAACTCCGATGGCCACGTGCGAGCTTAATCGCCTCCTGAAACACCTTCTCCCCAAACACAGTCATGTCCGAGGTACCGGAGGTCGGGGCCTCACATGTCAATATTGGGGTGACACCATTTGGCTTAACTGTGCTTTAAAAAATTCCCCGTCTACCCACTTGCCCTCTGTAAGTAGCATCACTTCCTGTGCAGCTCTGGAAGCCGCAGACCTGGGTTCAATCCCTGCTTCAGCGTCTCCTAGCGGTGGGGCTTGAAGCAGGCTGTTAACACCTGGGCCTCAGGGTCCCCATCTGTAAAATGGAAATAGCCAGGGCATCAACCTCGGAAAGCGTTTCAGGGATTCAATGAGATCGTACAATACGCACCACGGTGATCCGCACCTGGGGCGCTCCACAGGAAAAGCGACCCCGTCCACCCTTCCCCGATGTCGCCGTCTTCACTGGCGTCTCCACACTGAAGCCACTTCCTTCAGGAAGCCCCCCCGATGTTCCACGCTTGGGCTTAACGACCTCTCTCATACCTGCCCCATCGTACACCCCACGCCTGGGGCTGCGAAGGTGACTGACGTCCTCTGCAGGGAGTCGAGACACAGGTCCTCACGGTGGACCATCGGAAGTCGGCATGTGGGTCCTGACCAGCCGCTGGGAAGCATCATAGAGAAGGAAGGGAGGGCTGGGGTGGGGGGAGGGCGGGGGCGGGGGCGGGGGCCGCAGAGCAGGAAGGTCCCCCCACTGGGCACCACCGACATCAGCTGGTAAGTCTGTTGGCTGGGGGCTGCCGTGTGATGGGAGCGGCCAGCAGCCCCCCAGGCCCCTGCCCCCCATACGCCACCACGCTCAGGTGCCATGACCCACAGTGTCTGCAGCCACCACCTGCTGCCTCCCCGGGTGGAGGGGAGGGTGCACGGGGCCATGGCCGCGCTGGAGAACCACGGCCGCACATCTAAGGCCTCCACCGGCGGCTCCGGCCCTGGCATCCCTCAGGAGCCCCTGCAGCGGCCCCCGACCGGAGCCCGTCGACACCTGCCCCTCAAGGTTCTGGTGTAAAGAGATAGGACCTTGGGGGAGTAGTCAGGTCAGGGACCCGAGCGGGGTTAGCGCCCTGGTGAGAGACCCCAGAGCCCCCGGCTCTTTCCACCTGTGCAGGCACCACAGGAGGCCTGCGACCCCGGGGAGGCCCCTCACCCAACAGCGCTGGCACCTCCGCCTCCTACTTGCAGCCTCTATTGTTTGTAAGTCCCCAGGCCGGGCCCCTTCCTTACAGCAGCCCAAACACACTAGGCGATCAGAGCTTCCGGTTCGGTGGGACTGGGGGAGCTGAAAGCTTGCGTTTGTCCCCTTCTGGGGCTTCTGGTCCGGGGCCACCAGGAACCCAGATGAGACACATGCGCTGAATACCTTGGGCCTCTGACCACATCTGGCGAAGTGCAGAGAAATCCCAACTTGGGCTCTTGAGGAGACATTTGCCAAGCCGGGAGACCGCAGGGACGGAGGCGGGGGAGGGAGGGACCGGGGGTCCCCTGTGTGTTGGACGCCCCGCTGGGCCGAGACAAGGAGGTGGGAGGGCCCCGGCCCCATGCCCGCCCCCGCCGTTCTCCCCCACGCAGTCCAGCATCCACCAACACTAATTCGGTACAAATTTCCCGGGGCCCAGTCGGTGCCAGGGGCTCCCCTGGGTGTGGGGCCACGTGAGGGACGTGACAGGTAACAGTCCCTGCCCTCCCGGAGCTCAGACTCTGTGATGACACAGAGGAGCAGGATGCTAAACGAATTTTGCCCCATGTTAGAGAGCAGGAGGTTCCAAGGTAAAAATAAACGAGCTCGGTGGGGCCAGCGGCGGGCAGGGGCGGTGGCTCGCAGCGCTGTACCGGCAAGTGTGGGGGGAAGCATCCTGGCTTCAAGCGTGCACACTGCGGTGCGACGTCATCAGACACGAGCCTGGGAGGAAGCGCACGCGGTAGCCCAACATCACGTGGTACTTCTACCACTCAGGTGCCTGCGTGCCGATAACCTTGAGTACAGATCCTGGTAAAACGTGAAATCAGTAAGTTTGGGTGTCTTGAATCTTGATTTCTAATCCGATCCACTGAATCACAAGTTTGCATCATTTAATTCACGTTGATGATCGTGTGTACCAACCGGCTTGCGGATTTTCTGAAAATGTTGACGATCCAGTCCCAGGAGCCCGCTCGCGTTGGCTCCAGCACAGCCCGGGGGGGTCAGGGAGGCCTTGTGGAGACAGCGACACCTGGAAGCGGTGAGGCCGGAAGACGTGTGGCTCTCTGGGGACGAGCACCCTGTCCTTCCCAGGAGAGCTGGCATCCGGGGCCCAGTGGTCCCCATAGCCGTGGTCCGGCACGTGCTGTTCCCTGGGCTGGGGACTCCCCGTCCTCACTGCCAAGCCTAGGGACTGCCTTCGGGGCCGAGCTCACAGGTGTGGTCCTGGGAAAAGTTCCTCATGTGTCCCCGGTGTCCCCGGCCTCCTCGAGTCCTTTCCGGAACCACAGGCAGCCGTGAAGGTGGTGTGAAGAAGTGAACGGCCTCGGTGGACAGAGGCTTTCCCTCCACGATCCCACAGCACTGCAAACCGACTTCTTTTAGCCCATGTCAGTATTCCTGTCCGCGACGGCCTCCTGGGGAGCCCCGTTTACCGGGAGTGTGACAGCGCCAGGCTCGTAGTTGGTGACTCAAAGTGCTCAGCTACTGAGGGTGTCCACATCGACCCCTCTGCGGGACGGTTCCCCCTCGAGCGCTCCAGTGAGCGCCCTGGGGCTGGTGGGCTCCTTCTGCTGCAGTGATGAGGTTGCACGAGCTCCCCACCCGCTCTGTACGGCCACTGCGGCCTCGGCACACAAGGGGTGCACACGGGGCACCCCGCCTGCTCCGGCCGCTAGCTCGGGCTCTACGGAGGCCACGTTACTCGATCCTGACAACAGCCCAGCAGCTGGATGTTCTTACCCCCACTTTGCTGATGAGGACAACAAGGTCAGGTAAGTTACCCAAGGTCACTGGGTGGTAGGGGGCAAAGCTGCCACTTCGCCGCACCGATTGAGTAAGAACTGGTTCCAGGGCGTAAGGAGGTGAGGTATTAACCGGGACAACACAGGCAGCCGGGGGCACAGCGGACGAAGGCCCTGAGCCCGCGTGGGGCCCGAGGGAAGGCGGGCGGCGCCCCCACCGACGACACTTCCACCCTCAACTCGGGATTCTGGGCGGGAAGGGTGTGGGGCTCCAAGCCCTCCTGTGGGGCCCGGAGGTAAGAGAGGAAACTCGGGCAAGAGGTTTTTCCTGAAACTGGTTTAGGATCAAGCACCTTGGGCCGGTGCCACGTGCTCATTTACTTACTCACCGAAACAGGCTGGCATAGTATGTTTTAAATATTAACCTATTTTTTCCCCTTTCCCGGTGTTTCCCCTTCGAGGCAGTGGACTGGTCTGGACGGGGGCTGGGGGAGGTACCGTGGGGGGGACGCACAGCCGCAGGCCCCTTCCTGGCTTAGTTTCCAAAGCCGGGCCCTTCAGGTGATGGAGAGGCTTGTGGGGTTTCCCCAAACTGTTGGAGCAAAATACCCTAAAGAGAGAGAAACGATGCCCGCAGTGTAGCTGGGTTTAGGGGTGCAGGGGAGGCAGTCAGAGCAGCAGCAGGACGGGCTCGGAATGAGGGGCTCAGGCCCTGCCTCGGGACAGAGGAGCTCTAGCGCCTTCGCCAGGAGCCCAGGAGGAGACAGGGGCTTCGTGAGGGGCGGCGACAGGCGGACGCCGCAGCCACACGCACAGTCCTGTCCTGCAGGCTGGGCTGGAGCCAGACGAGGACCCATGGCTCAGGGAGGTGAAGACACGGGGGCTTCGGGTGGGCGAGGCCTGGGGACCCACCGGGCCCGGACCGTGGGCTGAGCAAGGGCCGCCCTCCGCGCCCCCCAGCTGGCCTGGCAGCCGCTCCATTAACGCTTCCACCTCCTTAACACTCTTTTCCATGTATTTTTTTTAAAGGTTTATTTATTCGTTGGAGACCGTGCAAGTGTGAGTGGAGGAGGGGCAGAGGGAGGGGACCTCAGGCCAACCCCCGGCTGAGCATGGAGCCTGCTGCCAACGTGGGGCTCGAGCCCACGACCCATAGATCATGACCCGAGCCCAAACCAAGAGCCGACCGCTGCACAGACTGAGCGACCCAGGCGCCCCTAGTTTTCACTTATTTTTAGTTGAAATCATCTCTACTTTTCTTATTAAAGACCTAACTTGGGGATCCCTGGGTGGCTCAGCAGTTTGGAGCCTGCCTTTGGCCCAGGGTGTGACCCTGGAGACCCGGGATCAAGTCCTGCGTCGGGCTTCCTGCATGGAGCCTGCTTCTCCCTCTGCCTGTGTCTCTGCCTCTTTCTCCCTCTCTCTGTGTCTCTCATGAATAAATAAATAAAATCTTTAAAATAAAATAAAATAAAGACCTGACTCCAGGACCCTAAGATTCCACCTTTCTGTGTCCCTGGGAATTCGAGGACCTGGCCGCGTCCTCAGACCTCACGCCCTGCCTGACGTGCCTTCCGCCGTAGGCTGGTGACCCCTGGAGGGTTTCATCGCCCTTCGAGGGTGAGTTCCTCGAGTCCGTTCCCGTGAAGCCGTCCCTCAGCCAGACTCACTGTCTCCCTCCCTCTAACACCCGCAGCAGGAGAACATTCCACGTGAATCGTCTTTGATTACGGGCAAGGCCGTCTCCGTAGGTACCTCGAATGCTTCTTGAAGGCCCAGGAAGAGCAGGTGCTTTAACCCTCCCTACGCTTCAAGACACCTGGATCTCCAGACTTAATGGATGCAGGTCCTTGCCTGTGCCTCCTTTTCTGGTCTCTGGAATTCACCTTCCCGTGAAAAAGCAGCATCTTCCGATGACTCTGTACTTGGCATCCATCCGTCCTACTAACAGATTTTCAGTCCAGGCAAGGAAAGCTTATCCCACTTCCTTCCCGTCCCCTCCTGCCCTTGGAGGAGGTTTTGTCGTCCCCGAGCTGGCCTCGGCGGAGCTGATGTGGCGGGTGAGCACTGGATCTTGGCATTCGGGGATGGCGTTGGTCGGAGACTCCTGTCTATACTGTAAAGAACACAAACAGAACAAACGCGTGCAGTCGGAGGCCGTGGATGCTGTCCAGCCCAGAGGACGGCGGGGGCCCTTCAACCCGGGGTCGAGCGCTGGCCGGCCCCCAAGGGTGGAGAAGCGGGGAGCAAGGCCCACAGCGGCGGCGGCTGCCCACCGGCCCACCCCCCCCTTGACAGCCCCGGGACTGTGGAGGAGCTGCTGACCCGGCCCTTTTGCAGGAGCTGCGCGGAGAACTCTTCTCCTTTTTGGGAAAAACAAAGCAACCTCAATCTGGACAGATTTTCCTTGAGAAGAATCCACTCTGCCTTATGCCCCTCTGTGGCGACTTTCCGCCTCAGGCTTTGAAAACCAAGGCCACGTAATGGGTTGCTTCTCTGAGGAGCCTCATAGCTCTGAATTTTTACAAGAGTTGACCCAAGAAGCCTATGCTGGCCCGACCAAGGGGAAAGAGGGTAACTAAATACTCCTTTCTTTCTTGAATTCATTTTTAATTGAATTATAATTGACACGCGATATTATATGGGTTTGAGGTGTGCCTCAGTGACTTGATATTTTTACCTATTACAAAACAATCGCCGTAGCAGGTCTCACTGCCGTCCGTCACCGTGCAGAGCTACTATTACGATATTATTAACCAGACTCCCTACGCAGGCACAATTTAACACATATTCAAGGAACCTCCTATAGCATGGGTAAAGCATGGGCTAGCTTTGGGGTACGGAGACATTCTTCTTCCTGGCTTTTTCTTTAAAGATGATATTTATTGGAGAGAGAGAGAGAGAGAGAGAGAGAGAGAGAGCATGCGCGAGAGTGCAAGTAGCCGGAGAGGCCGAGGGAGAGAATCCCGAAGCATATTCTCTGCTGAGCAGGTCGGTGGATATGGGGCTTGATCCCAGGACCCTGAGATCATGACCTGAGCTGAAATCCAGAGTCGGCCGCTGCACAGACTGAGCCCCCCGGGCTCCCCACCTTCCTTGGTCTTCAGATCCTGGGCCAGGCAGGTAGCAACAAGACCCTAGAGCACAGTGACTCTGGTGAGTTAGAGCTTCATGCACTAGTCCAGAGGCAGGTGGTCTAATGGGTGGTCCCGCCACATGCGTAGGGTCCTCACTCAAGCCTCTGTATTCCAGTCAGGGGGAAGGGAGGAAACTACGTGCTTACCCCATGGTCCATGCACACCCCACTAGTCAGACGCTGGTGACACAGCCCCTCTAGGTATCAGGGATATTGAGGAATGCAGTCGCCAGTGGAGCACCCGCGCGCCTACCTAAGAATGAGAGACTCCTTCATTGGAAAACAAATACTGATGGACACGGACTAGTGTCTGCCAACTTTTCTTTCATTTATTCACCCGACCAACCAGTATCTATCGAGCGGCAGCCATCATTTGGCGGCTTCCATGCAGTTGCTTACAATTCACTGGTGTGTATGAACATATGCTCAGCTGAAAAGTCTTCCCGCGCCGTGCTCCCGATAGGGAGTTCAGATGCTGCGGATCCTCAGGGAAGCAAAGGCTCGTCCTGACTAGAGAGATGCATGTATTCAGCATATTAACTGAGCGCTGCATACGAGCCTGTAAGATGGCCCTAGACTTCCACCTTCTGGTATTCACGGCCTTGGGCAATCCCCGCCCCTTGAGCGGGATGCGACCTGGTGGCTTGCTTCTGAGAGATAAAAATACAGCAGAAGTGATGGAATGTCACGTCTGAGTTTCAATGACGGAAAGACTTTGACTCCTCCAGCTTCCTTGAACGCTCGCACTCTCTGTCTCCCTCCCTGGGAGCCTTGCTCTGGGGGAATCCAGCTTCCATGTTTTGAGTAACTCGATGGAGAATCTCATGTGGCAAGGAAATAGCATCCTCGGTCAACAGCCAACGAGGCCCTAGAGCCTGCTGGCAGCATGTGATTGAGCTTGGAAGCCAGTGTCCTGAGGCCTGCCAACAGCCTCATGAGTGAGCTTGGAAGCGGATACTTCTGCAGTTGACCCTTGAGATGATGCAGCCCAGCAGACGCCTTGACTGCTGCCCTGTGAGAGACCCTGATACCCACAAGCATCCCACTAAGTGGCCCCCCTACCCGAATTCCGGACCGCGGAAACTATGAGGTAGTAAATATTGTTGAAAGCTGCAGAATTTCACAGCCGTTTGTAATGCAGCAGTAGCCAGCTGGCGCAGTACCTGCTGTTTTCGGAGATTGTGCTAGGTGAGAAGAATGTGAAGAAGGAGTGAGGCCCGGTCACCGCGTGCGGGCAGATGAGACAGGTGTGTGTGCAGATGCGGCACGAGCGACGCGAGGTGTAAGCTCATTGTGGAGACGTGCTGAGCGTGAGGCAGGAGAGCAGGGAAGCGGCTGCTTATCCAGGGCGGGCGAGGTCATCCTGGAGGGGCTGCTCCTCAGAGAGGGGACGTGGGCAATGCCTGCAGGTGAAATGGTGCGGCGTCCGCCCGGGACCCAAGCCCCACAGCTTGTGCGCCACCCAAGACGGGCACAAAGGTGGTCAGAGACTAGCCTCGCGCCAGTCATTTATCTTAAAGGCATCAACACTGGCTTTGCGTGATCGGAGGCAGAAACAAGAGTTAAAAAAAAAAGGAACTGGCGTGTTCTTCTCAACAGACCAACACCTGAATTTTAAGAAGCCAAATGCAATTATCTAGAGAACACAGACGAGTGTAATCTGCCTCATTGTTCTTGCTCATAAAATTGAGCAGAGAACTGTTGACATGTTTCCATGGAATAATTGTGGTTCTTGCTGAAAAACTGGCTCAGGTGACATTTGATGCTTTTACAAGTGGGAAATTGACCCTTCCAGCTGGAGGATTTTATGAATCTGTAGTTTGAACGTCAGAGGGGAGATTTGGGAAGCACTGCATGTTTTTTGTGTAGTTGATTGTTTTCCTCTTTTTCCTCCCCTCTCTCCTCTCCTTCTTCTCTCAGTCCTTCTTTTTCTTTCTTCCCTACTTTCTCCTTCACTCCCTCCCCACCTCTCTCTTTCAGTTCTTCAAAATGTTGATGGTTTCATAATATCTCTTAGCTCTAACCGTCAGCTTTGCAAGGGTTCAGAAGCACTCCTCTTTCCCCTGCCTGGAGGATTAGCTCCAAAGGTCTTTCAACTGTTCTTGGAAGGTTCTCTGGGTCACAACTGCTCATGAGTGAGTCCAGTGATTCAGCAAATAACGCATTTATTTGAACCAAGACAGCTACAAAACTGGGCTTATGGATAGTGGTTGGTCTAGAATAGGAAGATGTAAATGTTTTAAATTAACTTTTAAAATTAAAATGTTTTATAATACCATTTCAAAATGATTTTCTGAATCTGGAGTCCATGATTACTCCCGTGAAATAATGGTTAGTGCCCCCTTGCATCTGCATGGCACAGTTCCTTGAATCTGGAGTTTCTCATCATGCCCGCAGGGACGGGGGTTTTCAGTGAACGCCTAGGAATAAAACATCACCTGCTCTGCTGGGTTTTGCTAGAACCCTCCAGGCTTCATCGGGCACCATTTTCCTATCATGGAGTTCTTTCTTCCTCTGATTCCCATATATGAGTGTCTTGTGCCCCCGTTAACTACCTGCAGGAATGATAGTAAAGTATTTCCAACCAAAAAGGCAAAGGCCTCAAGCAATCGGAATGGACATGATGCTGGATCACCGTCCCGGAAATCCCTCCCTTATGCCAGCCACCGCCCCGCTCTGCGGTTCCGGAGGAGGGACCTGGTGGCAAGAGCGTCTTTGGGGACTACTGTGGGGTTTCTTGAGGCTCAGATTCCTATAGGCAGAATAATGGCTTTAACGCGTGTCTTCCCACCAGGCTGTGAGTAGCTGGAGGCTGGGATCCCGCTCCCCTCGCCTCTCCGCCACGGCAGAGTGTCGCTCCACAACGGTGCTTAGTGACTATTTGTTGGGCAAAAGTGCAACGCGGCCGCTATTCGGGGGATCAGGAATTACTGGACTCGGGCGCTACACAGGCACTGTGGGAAGTGTGAAGAGAAATAAGGGTTTTCCTTTACCTTCGCTGGGTTTTCTGTCCAGTTACTAGACTCTGCCGGAAACGGTGTCCTGCATCTTGGCTCCCCAGGGCCCAGGACGATGCTCGGCGTGTGGCAGGCGTTCGGTAAACATGTGTCGATTGACCGTAACCTCACGTGTCTAAGCCAGAGGGTTGCTTCAGACGGGGCCCAACCCCCCCCCCCCCCCCGAAATGTGCCAGTGCAGCGGAGTCCGTCCCGCAGAACTGCTCCCAGCGATCCAGCAAACCATATGGTTATAGCCAGGAACAAAAGCCACTAGCAAAATAATGCATCGCTTTTCATCTGGGTGTTTCAAAAGGCACGGAGTTATTAAAATAAGGTCACAGCTGTCCCAATCGGATCCTTTTCAAAGGAACGACAGGCCTGGGAGCCAACGGTGACCACATACACCTTCGCAGTCCTCGGAACCAGTGTTCTCGACACTGAAAGCAAAATCGAGTAAACAAGGCTGTGTCGTGGACTTCCCTGACCCAGACTTTCAGGAAGGAGCTGACACGCTGCCCAGACTCGCGCTCACCCACATAGCTCCGAAGCCAAACAAACCGGAGAAGCTCGTGTTTTCCCAGCTGTGTGATGCGCTCACTTCGCCAAACGATTGGCCAGAAAACAAGGGAGAGAGAGAAAAAAGTACGCGTGGTTCAGACCAGGCAAGGAAAGACGAATGGCTTCAGCTGGCCTTTGTGTTTTTATTTTCACGAACTACCAAGAAATATAAAAATGTAGGAGGTTGAATCGATGGGTTTTAGGTACTAAAAAGGAAGCAGATGCTTCTGTTTTTCTTTTAAAGATCTTATCGTGTCATTCCTCTGCTTCAAAACTTCAGTGGCTTTACAGTCGCAGGCCCTTGGGTAACCGTCCAGGTCGTGCACAACTCGCTCACTCACCACCTTCCCAGCCCCCCCTGCCCCCCCTGCCCCCCCAAAGCAGTGGGAGCTTCTCCAGCCTCTCCTTGCCTTCCGTGTGGGCTGTGCTCCCGACTCCTTGCTTCTGTCCGTGCTGTTCCCTCTGCTTGTCACACCCTTCCCTGCCCTGATCTGCAGGGAAACTCTTACCTTGCAAGACCAGGCAAGGAGGCCTTTTCCAGCGCCACTGCCCCCTCCTCCTTGTAGCCGAACCAGCAGCTCTTCCATCCGTCCCCACCTAGGCCTGACCACGGGTGTGCACGGCTCTCTGAACGCGTTCCTCGTATCGTCCACCCATTTGGGCAACATTCGTGGGCCTGCGGCCTCGCCCCGGGCACTCTGCCAGGCGGGGGGGACCCGCTTACGGAAGCCCCGACTGGCGGGCACTCAGACAAGTAAGTCCGTTGTTCAAGCGGGAATTGGAAGTTCTCTGTAAGGGAAAGCTCGGGCTGCTTCGGGAGCTCAGAGAGGGGGCACGTGGCCCAGTCTGATTGGTGGAAGAGGATCTGGAGGGCGTCCTGGAGAAGGGGGCATCCGAAGAGCCTACAGGACAGGACTTTTTATGTCCATCCCCTCATTTTTGGCAGAGCACTCCTTAAGGGTCAATCACAGATCACGTTAAATCGGGTCATTTGTATGTTTACATGTTTACTGAGCTTTCTGCGAGGAGACGAATCCATTACCCCCGGAGCAACTCGGGGACTAGGATGTAGCAGCCGGAAGGGAGAGGACTGGGTGAGGGAAATAGAGGGAAACAAAGATGATTCTCAGATTTCCGGCTTAAGTAAATGGGTGGAGAGTGGATGAGGGCTGCCCCGTACAGGTGCGCAGGTTGTAGACTCGTGACAAGTGAGGCAATGTGGAAGGAGGAGCAAATTCGGGGGGGAAGAGTCTTATTCCTCATACGACAGTAACCAACCCTCAGTATATGATGGTGGCGTGGGCTGGAATTGAGAGAATTGTTTTGTGCTCTTAAAGGTCTCCCGTTCTTTCTTGTGTCCACTGGAAAATCAACTCTCCTGCTACACTCACCCGAATCCCTGTTTTCAGATATGAAGAGTCCCTGCTGTGAATCCGTCAGATACCCCGTCTCCCTTCCATCTTTACATCATTTTGACACCTCTACCAACGGAGATGTCAGGATTTGTGGCTTAAATGACGCTGAAAATTAGGCGTGGAACTGGATGATTTATTGTTATTAATATTACTTATCAACCAATAAACGCAGTCAATTAACAACATCTATCACGATTATTAACCAAGCGTTGGTTTTAGTTACTAGAATCAACTCAAGCTACAATCCGATCATCTCACAATAGCGGCGGGGCCATCTCGCCCCCAAGTCTTCTTTTATCCCATTTTTTTCCTTTTACATAAGTGGAAGAAATCTAAGCAGGAGTCTTGATCACCGATGATTCTTTACCAAAATAAAGATTCCCCCCAAAAAGTGTTTCAACCCATTCTGCGACGCCCTAAGGGAGTCCCTCGGGAGGAGTTTGACTCTTAAGAGATCCACTGGGTCACCACTTGACATCCTGTTCCATTTGGGAAGAAACAAATATTTTAATAGATGTACCACCTTACAGTGCATCCAGACCTTTGAGTACAGGCGGCTCTTCATTATTCTGGATTGCTGTTCTTTGCCTTCTCTATCTCTTTCTAGAAATATTGGGCCCCAGCATTCGTATCCCGTGAAAGTAGACAACGCGTCCCGCACGACACAGCCGCGGCTGAGTGTGCACCCGCCACCCCCCTGCGCTGCCCATTTCTCCTACACGGCCCTCGCCGTCAACCTATTCAATTTGCTCTCTCTGTTATGAGTTCTATCCTTTCTTGTTCTTTTCCCCCCTGTATTTTGTTCCCCAAATATATCTCTTTTAAGCTACTAGATTGTGGACTGGATTGTCTTCTCGTTCACAGGTTAGAGAACTAGTACGATAGCCTACTAGCTCTGGATTCCAGACACCTGTCCTTGGTGATTAAATGGGAGAGACAGGAGGTGCAGCTTCCCCTTGCATTATTGGGGTGTCAAAGTGTGCAGGTACGTGTATAGCACGCAAGGCAATGCTTTGAATTAGCCTCTGTAAGGACACCCGTGGTGGTAGAAGCACCATTTCTACTATATCATTCGTAATTACTTGCGGTTTTTAATCTACCCATGAAAGCAGATCCTCTAAGGCAATGATCTTTATATTTGTGCTGTATCCTTCCAAAATCTTGAAAACTATACGCCTCTCATCCATGTATAAAGTAAAAATCAAATACATTTAAATAGTTGCAAAAGAGTTTAACATGATTTCTGACATAATATGAACATTGCCATTTAGAAATAAAGCTCAGGGCAGCCCGGGTGGCTCAGCGGTTTAGCGCAGCCTTCAGCCCAGGGCGTGATCCTGGAGACCCAAGATCGAGTCCTGCGTCGGGCTCCCTGCATGGAGGCTGCTTCTCCCTCTGCCTGTTTCTCTGCCATTCTCTCTCTCTCTCTCTCTCTGTGTGTGTCTCTCATGAATAAATAAATAAAACCTTTAAAAAATAAAAATAAATAAAAATAAAGCTCATATTACTTAGACATATTACTTATATTGATATTAATGTTAAATAACATATTACTTAAATGTTTCCCAAGGAATTCGAAATACCACCCAATTTGACACCAACTACTACAATTAGATACTCCATCACCACTTGGTTAAAAATACTGAACAAGCTTTTCTTAATAAACATTTTCACCACGATCTCTCTATCCTATTTCTCTAACAGAGTTTTTTTTATTTTTTTAAGATTTTATTTATTTATTCATGAGAGACACAGAGAAAAAAGGAGGGTGCAGCTCCCCTCTCCTCCGGGACATGACCCCCACTGGGTTGCACCACTTCGTAGCAGCCTCGGCCTGCAGGGGACCTGTCCACGTCCTGGCGTCCAACTGGGCGACACAGGTGGGGCCTACTCCGCCTATTTCCACCGAATCGAAGAGCATTCAGGTTGAGAGCTGACACCTCCTGGCACGGTGGCCCTGGGTGCCGGGTGCAGGGCCAGGAGGGTGCCCACATCCCTCCCGTCAGAGATGCACCCTCTTGGCTCTGACCCCACGGTGGCTGCCCTTCCCCCTGAGACTCAACTCCAAGCTTTGACAAGTGGCTTGAGGCTCTCACGGTCACAGGCGGGTCCCTAACCCTCTAGCCTCACTTCCTACCTGCCACCCCTCCTCACGGCCTCTCCCTGCCTCAGGGCCTGAACACGTGCCCCCGCTGAGGTCACCTGCCCCCAGACATGCAGACGGCCCTGGGACAGCTCCTGCAGGGCCTGGTTCCAAGGCCACCCCTCAGTGAGGCCCACCACGACCACCCTGATTAAAAAGGTTGCCCTCTCCCCGCCATCCGCACTGCCAATCTTCCTTATTCCACCTTTTTTCTTTAAAGATAGAAGCGTTTCTTTCAATTCCAAGTAGTGGACATACTGGGCAATAGTAGTCTCAGGTGTACGATGTAGTGATTCAACACATCCGCACGATGCCCGGCACCTCCCAACAGGTGCGCTCCCTCGACCCCGTCACCTCTCACCCACCCCGCCCCCTCCCCTCGGGAACCCTCAGTTTGTTCTCTATGGCTGAGAGCCTGTTTCTTGGTTTGCCTCCCTCTCTTCCCCCATGATCGTTTGTTTTGTTTCTTAAGTTCCACATATGAGTGAAATCACATGTATTTGTCTGTATCCGACTCACTTATTTTGCTTAGCATAAGGCCCTGTAGCTCTAGCCATGTCATTGGAAATGGCAAGGTTCCTTTCTTTTTGGTGCCTGAGTAATATTGCATTATGTGTATATATGACAGAGAAGAAAACCCAGAAATGGACCCTCCTCACCCCACTTAACTTTCTCCCAGGCACTCACCGCCTTCCTACATAGTGTATATATATATATATATATATATATATAACGGAATATTATATATTAATGGAATTAATATAATTAATTAATTATATATTATTAATTCCATTAATTAATTATATAATCATTAATTCCATCAATTATTAATATAATTAATAATTGATGGGATTAATATAATGGAATAATATACTATATATAATGGAATATTGTATGTATATGGAGACATATATATATACACCATATCTTCTCTCATTTGGGCTCTTTCTGTAATTTGACTATTGTTGATGATTCTACTATAACCATCAGGAGGCATGTTCCCCTTGAAATTAGTATTTTTGTACCCCTTGAGCAAATTCCTCGTAGTGCAATGGCTGGCTCATAGGGTAGTTCTATTTTTGACTTGTGGAGCGACCCAAAGCAGTCTATGCATATAATCTATCAAAACGCCACCGGCATTTTTCTCAGAACTAGAACAAACAGTCCTAAAATCTGTATGGAACCGCAAAAGACCCCAAGTAGCCAAAGCAACCTTGAAAAAGAAAAGCAAAGCCGACGCATCCCGGTTCCGGCCCTCGAGCCGTGTTAGGAAGCTGCAGCGTGGAGGACCGCGTGGTCGCGGCACACAGACACCTGGATCGATAGGACGGAGAAGGAAACCCAGGAACGGACCCTCCTCACCCCACTTTACTTTCTCCCAGGTACTCACCGCCTTCCTACATAGCATAGAATTGATTTAGCTGCAGGATCTACAGACTGTCTCCTCCCATGTGGCAGAGAGGACAAGCCTCCCCAGATACTCTATTTGCTCCCCAGGTGCCCCAGCCTCTTTGTCATCGGGTGAGGCCTGAGAAGAGGGTGGAAGGGTGTTTCCAAGCGGCGGTAGTGACAAGCCATCGGCGAGTTCCTGGTCTGTCTTCCCTTCCTCTGCCATAGCAACCAAGCACCCTGAGCCTGAGCCTGCGGTGGGGAGGCCTCTGGGCCCCCAAGTCACCGCGTAGAGGACAGTCGCCCTGGAAACGCAGTGGCCTTGGGGGAAGGAGACATACTGAAGCACTGTCCCGGGAAGCCGCTGGTACTTTGCAGGTCGCGTAGACTCTCCTGGTAACACACCCCCTGGAGCCCAAGGTCCACAGAGTGGGCTCCGGGCCTGTCGTGTCCCCTGCTGTCCCTGGGCACCTGGCTCGGCGCCCGGCATGCCAAGCCCCTCCGTGAACCTGTTGAATGACTGAGCAGACTCCTGGACAGCAGCTCGGCATCTCTGGCCCAGCCCAGTTTCCAGCTTCTTCTCATGAAAGCCAAGGCTGTTGTCTTTGATCTCCCTCAGCTCCGCCCTCTCTGACCTGAAATCCGTCCTCACCTCTGTTGGCCTCATCCTGGTTGAGGGCAGCCTTGGTGCCTACGCGGGCTGTACTCTTCCGTCCACTTTCTTCCTTCCTGTTCAGACCTCAGCCCTTTTTTCTGGCCACCAGTGTGGTTCTGCCAAATTTCCTCTCGCCCGTGGCGCCCACGGCTCCTGGTGGCCCAAGCTGGGGGTTTCCTGTGGCACGAGATGTGATGGCACACCTACCTCCTGGTCGTGCTACCTCTTTGGCTCCTAGGGAGCCACAATTTCCAGGTTTTCCTCGATCTCCCCGACCTTTCCTGCTCTTCCATAGGCTCCTCCTCCTCTGTCCCCGCAGCACTGTCCCCAGGTCACTGCAGTTTACACTCAACATATTTGTCCATGGTTTTAAGCACCACGTGCACATGGATGATTCCCAAATCATCATCTCCTGCCCTGGCCTCTCTCCAGAGCTTTACATGCTTTATACACCGGCCGGCTGGACGGCCTCCCCCGGACGGCCCATGGGACCTCCTGTGTACCGTGTCACAGCCCCTTGGCCTCGCCTCCACGTCTAGAAGCAGCTCTTGGGGAGCATCCTGCCGGCCCAGCTGCTGCGGAGACAAAGCGGCAGAGGTATTCTCTAGAGTCAAGGGCCACAGGGTCTCTGTGTGTGTGAAAGCTCATCGCTCGTGACCTCACAGCACACAGGTCACAGGACACGTGGCACAGGGAGCAGGGAGCGGCCGAGGCACCTTGCGAGCAGGCCGCGGCTCTGCTGGAGCTTAGCGGTGGCCCCGGGGAAGCCGTTTCCGTGTCTTGGCCTCAGTCTCACCCCGGAGACAAGGGGCCCGAGCTACTCAGGGCTTTGGCCTGGGCCTCGCCAGCGCCACGGCAGCCACAGCGCGCTGCGTCTGTGCGGTGAGCTCGAGGGACGATCGCAGGGCTCCCTGGCTCTGCCGGGCCTGCCAGCGCCTGTGCATCCAGGCGACCTCCCCAGCCCTCAGCGGCCGACTTGCCCTGGGTCCCAGGACAACGGGCTGAGTGTGCTGTGGGCCAGGAAGTTAGAGACAATGTTTGTCCGGCACGCAGTAACGATGAGGGTAAATCTGTCCAAAAAGGCAATCAAGTTTTGGCATGAATAGTGCTCCTCACCCCCGTGGAGCGGCCGGTCCGCTCCCGCCACGTCGCACAGGTTCGCGTGGGCCCGATCACAGCCGGGTGGAGCCCGGGGCTGGCTGTCCCCTCTGGAGCCCGAGCCCGCGGCCCCATGACCTCCACGCACAGTGGGGTCCTCCCCCGCGGGCCTTCCTCTCCCCTCCTCTCTCAGCCTGTCTCCCCGGGCGTCCCCCCCACCCCGTCCCGTCACAGCCTCCAGTGCGAAGCGACAATACGGGGAGCAAACACCGCCGGGCGCTTCCTGCCTGCGCTCCTTGCTGAGCGTCGCACCCCCCGCGTGTGGAGTGATCCCTTCGCAGCCGGTCGTATGAGCGCGACCCCTGGTCGCCCACCACCCACCTCACAAGTGAGAGACTAAAAGGTCTCACAAGTCAGACTAAAAGGTCCCATAGCGGATGTGAACTGAAAGACATGATTTGGCCATCGTGACGGGTGTGCAGGTGCCTCCAGGACCAAGGGGGCTCCAAAGCCAGGCAGAAGGATTGTCCTTTTTTGTCTCCAAAGTTGGGCATTTCTGGAAAGGGAGCCCCAGGCGGGTTTTCCTCAGTGGGAGAGCAGAAGGCAGAGGATCTGGGAAGACACCTGCCTTCACCTAGTCCTTGACACCTCATACCTTTGGCAGCTGGTTGGTACGAATTACCTGGCTATTGGTGTGCAGGGCGGGGCGGGAGGTCGGATGGGGTGGAGAAGGCAATGCCGCCAGCTCTGACTTCCCCTCATGCGTCCACGTGTGCGTGAGCACGAAGAGGTCATACCTAAGAGCATCTTATTTATTTTCTCCACGAGTAACAGCAAGCGCATACCGTGTCCGTGCCAGGCTCCGTGCTAGGAGCTGGAGGCATGATGCAGAGCGAGCCCAATGCCTACTCTGTAGGGGAGCCGTGTTCTAGGCCATCGGACCTGCCAACTGGACGTGGACAATGTCAAATGAGTTCTGGAGGATCCGGTCCCCTTGGGTTCCTTATCTACAGCATTACTGTTGCTATAATTAAATAATTATTTGAGGAATGATTCGCTAGTGTTAGTCTCTCTTTTTAGAGTAAATGTCCGATAAAGACATGGATCCTGTTGCCACTCTAACCCCTAGCATAATACCTATCCATCAGTAAATGCTCCAGAAATGTGCAGAAGAAGAAAGAAGACATGGAGGGAAGGATGGAGGGAGGGAAGGGGAAGGTAGGATGAAATAGAAAGAGAAAGAGAGAATGGGGTAGAGGAGGCAGGGGAGAGGAGAAGCGAGGAGAAAGGGAGGTTGGTCTCTTGGAAGATGGGTGAAGCAACGCTGTTAGGAAATGCAAAGGGAATGCAGGGCATGTAGAGGGAAGCTGGAATTGGGAAAGGAAGGAAGTGGTTGGGAGTGAGGGGAGCTCCAGGCAGCCGGAGCGAAGCTGCACAGGAAGGAGGATGCGTCATCTGGGAAAACCCCGCGGCAGGTTATCTGGAGCTGCTCTGCTGGCGGCCGGGGCCTGGCCACAAGTACGCTCCTCTGACCTGGGCCGAGGGACATCCTGACTGCAGAGGGCCGTATCTCTGGCCTGAACTGGGCACGACGGTGAAGCTCAGACCCGGGAGTGAGGCTGCGCCAAGCGGGGCTGAGGACCTAGACTCTGGATCCAAGCAGGCCTGATTGGCTTCCAGCCTGCGCTGCCAAGAACCTCGAGTTTGGTTTCTCTAAAGGTCTGTTTGGATGAGAGGGTTGTGCTAAGGGGGGCCTGGGTGACACCTTGTGTTTGCAGGTAGCCCTAGACCCCCTTCAGAAAGATGCATTTAATCTTGGCCGGTTGGTCCCCACAAACCGTTGCTCTAGTTTATTGTTTCTCATCCTTATTGACAATAGCTCCCTAATCATATCTTTCTCACTGGTTTTAACTGCTCTGCTTTCTATTTCAAGTTGAATGTTGGTCTTACCAATATTCCCAAACATTGTGATAGATGGTCTGAAAATTGCAAGCGCACAGATAGGGAGAACTCTGGGAAAAACCAGACAGCATTTACGGAGTGTATAATATGCGCCGGGTCCTGTGCTAACTGCCCTCATTGCAAGATTTCAACACCCCTGCAGCACAGGTGCTGTTATTGTCTCCAGTGGGCAGGGAAGGCAACGAGCTCACTAGCCGAGGTCACCTCTCTGTGGCCTCTCAGCTGCTGATGGTGGAAACAGGATCCACAGGCGGAGCCGAACTTAGGTCAGGCCCAGACACCTCAGCCGAGGCAGGCACTGTCCAACGGCCATGAGCTGCGGTCATAGGTGAAACAGCGACATGATTTTTACCTTAGTCGTTAAACCTGTTTTTAGGATGTCCTTCTTTAGTTTTGACAGGTGATCCTCATTTTTCATTTTCTCTGCTGATATAACATTTTATTTGATTAAGTTAAAAGGCAGTGGGTGGGCAGCCTGGGGGGCTCAGCGGTTTAGCGCCGGCTTCAGCCCAGGGCATGATCCTGGAGACCCGGGATCGAGTCCCACGTCGGGCTCCCTGCATGGAGCCTGCTTCTCCCTCTGCCTCTCATGAATAAATAAATAGAATCTTAAAAAAAAAAAAAAAAAAAAAAAGCAGTGGGTATGTGGATGAGGAAAGAAGAGTAAGGATGGACACAGGTAACAATCTGGAACGCTGAGGCCACCCTCAAGGCTTGGTTTTCCTCTTGGCCATTGAACTCTGCGACTGTTAGTGGGGCGACCCTCAGGGAGCATACACCTGGGGCTTGTTGTGTCCCACTGGAACATTCCTAATCCTAATCTGCCTTGTCGTGGTGGGTCAGTCTGGCCCCTGGGTGCTAGCCACAACGTCTCTCAACAGGATAAACACAGGAATTAGGTGAAAGGTGGTTTGTCAAAGGTCGAGAAGGGAAATGTCTTCAGCTGCAATTGGCTCAGGGTATATAGAGGCTTGCTGAGAAGGGATGCCAGAGAGGAGGATCCCCACGGCCCTCAGCACCAGGACCTGGAACAATCCAGAGAGGCAACTGGGTCAGTACATATTTTGAGAAAGGTCTCAGGAAAGAAAGTGCTGTTGGTTTACCAGAAGGCTGCAGCCCCAGAGATTTTTCTGTCGTGTCGCAGTGAGGGTGACCTACTTCAGACCTTGGGGGCCTACAACTCTGATCTTTAGGCTCTTTACCTGGGCATGAGGCCTTACATGTCCAGGCCTTCGTTTAATGTTTTGCATTCATTCTCCTTGCCACTTGACTTGGAAACCCTTTGTAAGGACATTCTACATAAGGTCACAGTTAGAGTTGATGGGGAGCCCAGCCTTGTCTCTCCACTACCAAAACCTAGATTAGCAGCAATCTGCTCCTCAGTGATTGTTGGACGTTTCTTTTGCCCGATCTAGTTCACCCGAGGCCATTCCCTGGGTCAATGGATAATCAGATCCAAGACCCGCAAGGCTCTAACCAGTTCTTGGAAGAGGAATTATAAACATATCTCCTGACGTGTCCCTCCCCCACTTCCCCACCCCCACTCTCCAAATAGCTGACAAAAAAACAAAAACAAAAACCAACACTGCTTTTGTGTAGTCCTCTCCAAAGCAAGGATCTTCTTATGTTAGCTATTGTTAAGCCTTAATACTTAACAGGCCAATAATGCTAAGCTACCTGGCTTGCTGATTTGAAAGTTGTATGTTCCTTGTGTATGTTTTCAAGGTCAGAAAAACTAAAGGTTCGAACAAATTTTTTTTAACAGATAATTCCTGTTGCTGTCATATGAACAGTATTATGCTTAAGAACATGGGCTCTACTGCCACATTAATTTGAGTTGGACTCTGCTCTTCCACCAGTGAGCCTCTCTGTTTCTCCGTGTGTACATGGGAATGCTGAGTCTCCTATGCCTCATGGGCAAGATTCCTTCAGCCACACTCCATGATGAGCCTCTGGGAAGGCCTGAGGGGGAGGCAGGCATCTCCTGCAAAGCTTAGCGTAGGAACCACTCTGTCGCTGGGCTTTCAGAGACTGGACTTGGATTCCAGGGTATGAGTACGTGGACCCTTTTTCTGGTGCCCATCATTCACCTGACTTAGCCCTTCTCCAAGAGCTGGCTTCTTCTCCAGTGGTGCTTCTCTTCCCTGTGAACCGGTTTTTACATCTTCCTTCTGGGTACCTTTTCTCTACCTCACGGCTTCTGCTTACTTAGACCTTTGCCTACTCATGCCCTCAACTCACTCCGGCCCATCATGGCTTCTCTGGCTTCTCATCTTCCAAATTCATTTTCTGCAACTAACTGATTTCCTTTATATACCCCAACTTGAAATTTCTAGAAGCAAGAATTTATTCGGACAAGGCTTTCTGTGTTGCGATACCCTGAATGCTGCTGGCTGGCCAATGGATTGGTTGGTTCAAGTACCACCTCCAACGCGACCAAGGGGTGTGCACGTGCGTGTGTGTGTGTGTGTGTGTGTTTGAAGATGATTAGGGTGGACAAATCAAAGCCACTGGGGGCAGCCCTCCTTCGACTGAGGTGGTGGGCAAGGAAGTTTCTCTTAGAAGGGCTGGCAGATACAGTGATTGATATGTGTGGTTTAAAAAAATTGCATAAGTTTGTAAAGATTGAGATAAAACTTGAAGAGGATCTGGCACAGAGCTAGGATACATAGTAAATGCTCAAAAAATGATAGCTATCATTCTTTATTATGTGAGCATTGTTGTTATCGTTGTCATAATCTACCACCAGGGCAGGCTTGGTTCCAAATGTGCAAGGTCATTTGTAGGCTTTTAATGGACAAGGTGCTGGACAATTATTTTGCTTAAACATTTTTAGTTTGATTTCACTAAAGGCAGGGAGTGAGAAGGGAAGTAGGACCTCTCTGTGTACAGCATCAAGGAATAAAGAACCTCCCTGGAGCAGACATTATCGGTTCCTCTTTAATTTATGTTTTAAAACCACAGATGTGATCCTGTAAGCCTGCCTAAATTCTTTGAATGACTTCCTATTTTTCTTAAATGAAGAAAGTCTTCATAGGCCTTGTATGGTCTGCACCCCTCCCCCTACCACGGACGCACATGCTCTCTTTCTTCCCAGCTTTGGCCAGTACTATGCACACGTGGCTTTGGGTGCTGCGGGCACACTGGCCTGCCTCCAGGACCCAGGACACCTTGTTCACATTGCACCAACGAACCTTGCAACATGCTGTCCTGCCTACAACACTCTTCTCCCTTCTCAGCCCTTTTCCTAGTTAGTTTCTGTTCCTCTTTCGGCTCTCTGCTCAAATACTAGGGAAGCTTTCTCTAGTCCAGGATCTTCTGTGACGTGCTTTCACAGAATCAAGCCTTTTTTCTCTGGTCCATTGTCTCACTGATGGGGACCATGTGGTTCATGTCTGCTTCTCCCACTAGACTATAAACTCATAAAGGCAGGTAATGTCTGTTTTGGGACACCTTTGTGTCCCCCAAAGCCTGTGGTGATGCCTAGAACATGAAGGCACTCAACAAATACCTAGTGAATAAATTAGTGAATGATAAGTTTTGTTATCAAATGCAACTAAATGATCACCTATCTCAGAAGCTCTGATAAAACTGGAAGGTAAAAATAATGCAATATTAAGCTTTTTTTCCTCTTAGGTAAAAGCGCACATACAGAGCTCACCAAATTTGGCTCTGTTCTATGCCCAAAGGAAATGGCAACATATTTTTAAAAACTGTTATTATACAGGCCACATTCACTGGCCAGAATGCAATAAATTTAGAAATTAACAAACAGGGAGCCAAAATAAGTCTATACTCCTGAAATATAAAAACACTTCTAAAGATCTCTTGGTTTTAAGAGGAAATAAACTACTTGGAACTGGACCACAATGAAAACAGCACACATCAAAGCCGATGGGAGATGGCCAAAGCAATTTTCAGAAGAAAATTCTAGCCCTACATTCATTTATTAAAACATAAAAAAGATCGAAAAGAAAAACAAAATGAAGCCAAAATAAGTGGTAAGAAATTAATCAGTTGATACAGGAACAGAAATTAATGAAATAAATAAAAAACTCAGCAAATCTGATCAAAAAAACCACAAGTTTGTTTAAGGCAGAAAAACTTATTTTGCTAGAACAATTAATTAAAAAAATAATAGGCAATATTAGGCATGAAAAGGACAGATGTACACATAGAAAGGCTAATTTTTAAAGAGAACATTAGGAACAAACTTATGCCAATGAATTTAAAACCCCTGAGATTGGTGATGATTTTTTAGAAAAATATAAATAATCAACAATTGTTCAAGAAGCAGAAATCTTAAATGAATAACCATTAAAGAAATTAAACTACTAGTTAAAACTATACTTCCTTCCTGCCCCTGCAAAAGGCATCAGTCTGAAAAGGCTTATGCGCAAGTTCTTCTAAAATACAGAAGAACAAACAATGACCTTCTAAAATCATAAAAACAAGAAGCTGTAAAGAAAAGATGAATGATTTTGGCACAAACTGAAGACTCCTCTATGACAGAAGACACAATTAACAAAATTAAAAGTCAAGTTATGGCCTAGGAGAAAATATTTGAAGATATATGTATAGGCACAGACACATACACAAATACATGCACACATATGTGTGTGTGTGTGTGTGCAAACGTATATAACAAACAAATTAATAGAATCCTGGTGCTGAGGACTCAACTATGTCCCCCCCACCCCCCATTCATCTGTTGAAGCCCTAACCCACCATGTGATAGTTGGAGAAAGGGCTTTTAGAAGGTAATTAAGGTTAAATGGTCATAATCTGATAGGATTGGTGGTCTTATAAGAAGAGGGAAGCCTTTCATGATCCATATGGATGCACCAAAGAAAGGCCACAAGAGGACACAGCAAGAAGACTTTGTAACCCAAGGCGAGAGCTCTCACCAGATGCTCACCTGGCAGGCACCTTGATCTGGGCCTTCCAGCCTCAGAACTGCAAAAAACACCCCAAATTTCTGTTGTTTAAGTCTGTGGTATTTGGTTATGGCAGCCCAAGCTAATATAGACATTTGGATATGGAAATCCATAAGAAGAAAAAACAAAAACAAAGAAGTCAAGATATAAATAGGAAGTTCATAGAATAGATATGGTCAATCAAGATAAGAAACAAATGCTTAGCAATACTAAAATCCCTTTTTAAGAACCATCAAAGTGGCCAACTTTATAAAGCTGATAATCTTCAGAATTAACATGTGCATGGGAAAATAAAGTATAAATTGTAATAGTGACTTTGGAGGTAAATGGGACCATCTTAAAATATATTAAGCCCCCCCCCAACCCGTATCTGTTGCTGGAAAACACACAATATGTTAATCAAAGCGTTATTTGAGAGCACAAGACTTCTGAAGGGCAAGGTGCTGGCACTGGCAGTGGGGTCAACCAGGAGGCTGAAGCCAGAAGGGGCCGAGAATTGGGCTGTGGAGAGGCCAGGAGGTTGTTGGATTGGAGCGAGGTTGTTCAGGAGAGAGGGCTGCAACCTGACTGCCTGAGTCGCAGAGTGGCCACAGCACCCACCGAGATGCAGCTGAAATGGAATCGGGCCATTGGCACCAGGAGTACTGCCTAAACCCAGAGAGGAAAAGGACTAGTTGTCAGACTCAGGCTTTAGCTACCAATGCCTGTAGGGCAAGCGGCAAGCAGGCGGACAAGGGGCATCGCCGTGGAGACCAGAGGAGGGATGGGACAGGGCCCCAAGGACTCTGGCTCTTCCATATGTCCAGGAAGCACTAACAGCCATATCATCCCCTAGACCCCAAGACCACCTTAGAAGAAGGGAAAGACCAAGATTCAGAGGATTTTATCCAAGAGACAGAGTGCACCGTCTAGAAGGAACTGTTTGATCAGATAAATTACTCTTTAGATCAGATTGACTCAAGTAAATCTCTCCTCCTACTCACCAAAGGATACAATTTGGTGAGAAAAACCAGATCGGCATGGAAATGACACTTTTCTTTGAATATCTGAGTTATGAAGTGAGTGCATTTTGTGCTAGCCTCTGCTTCTTATTTTTCTTTCGTGAAAGTACATAATGCAGTCTCAAAGTTCAAAGAAGGCATTAAAATGTTTCAATAAGCAAAATGCTGATTTCATAAAAACAAATAACAGAAGGCTCTTGCACTTTGAAAGTAAACGCCAAAGCCTGTGATGACCTCTCATTCCAAGAGCCACACCTCGGGAGGGAAGTGGGGGCTGGAAAGCCCTGAGGGTTCCCAGGAGGCCAACTTGGCTTGTGCCAGTGACAGTAGGGACGGTTGTGTTGGCTGCAGTACTCTTTGTGGTGATGACTAGCGAGGTACTGGCCTTGCTACAGAAATAAGACCTGAATTTTAGAAGGAGACTGAACAACTTCCACTCTCACTGGAGTAAAATAACAATAATAATGATTGGAGTCATTAGTGCATGCCTTATCGCATTATCACGCTGAATCTTCACTATAATATCATGAATAACTTATTATCTCCCATGTTGCAGATAAGGAAGCAGGGGCTCGGGGATGGGTTGTCTGCAAATGCCACCAGCCGTCCCCCATCCCTGTGTGCCTTGGCCCTCCTTCCACCAAAAGCGTCCCTCTCTACGGCATTGCTGCTCCCCTTGAGTCGCAGCCGGGCGGTGGCTGTTTTCAAGCGTAGAATAGCCTGGAAGTGACGCTGGGCCCATTCTGGTTTGCGTCGTAAGATGACTGGCAATTTGGGGTTTTGTCTTCTTGAAAGCCAGTTGCCACGTAAAGAAGTCTCACTAACCTGGTGAGAGAGAGAGACAGAGACAGAGACAGACAGAGAGACAGAAGGGGGTGGCTCGCAGAAAAGGAGGCTCAGATTTTTATGAGACTCCAAAGAGAGAGCAAAGGCCAGCCAGGCCCAGCGATTGCAGCCCTCCCTGCCGGGGGCCCAGCCATGTGAGCGAGGCCTTCGTGGTTACTTGAGCCCTAGCCAGGCCCACGGGTGAATGCAGCCATGTGAGTGACCCCAGTGGACGCCGTGTGGGCCAGAAGGACGGACTCAGCAGACTCACAGATTTCTAATGAATAATGAAATGCCCATTGTTTCAAGCCACTAAGCTAGAGGGTGTTGTTACGCGGCAATAAATACCGAAAACAAGAGGGTAGAACTCGCCCGAGGTCATACGCCTCGCGGGGCCGAGCCAGGACCCGGGCGGCCTTTCGGACTCCCCGGCCCAGCTCTTGACGCCGGGGGTGCCAGGGGCAGCCGCACCACCTAAGCTCAGACGGCATTAGAGACGCAGGCGGCACCGGCCGAGGCCTCGTCCATCACAACGCGTGGGAGCCGAGGGAAGAGGAGCAGGAGGAAAAGACACGCTAGGGGTGAAGTGAGCTTCCAGAAGCTCGAAAAAACGAGATTCATCAAGCATTTACGGAGCGCCCGCAGCGGCTTGCGGCAATTCTCTGGTGGCTCGAGGGATGCGGAGGGGCGTGCCTCGATCTCAAGGAAGGATCCACTTAATGAGGAGGAAGAAAGGTGAATAAAAATAACATTATTAAATGTAAAATGGTGCAGCCACTAGTGAAAACTGTTGGCGATTCCTTGGGGAATTAAAGATAAGATAGAGATGACCCAGGGGTCCCTGCTCCACGCCGAAGGGCGGCTCAGACACCTGTACCCACGTTCATAGCAGCATGGGCCTGAGGCCACCCAAGCATCCAACAAAGATGAACGGATAGGGCCCCGGGGGCTCAGCGGGGGCGGGGGGCGGGGGGGGGGGGCGCCTGCCCTCGGCCCAGGGCGTGACCCGGGTCCCGGGATCGAGTCCCGCACTGAGCTCCCCGCAGGGCGCCTGCTTCTCCCTCTGCCTGGGTCTCAGCCTCTCTCTGTGTCTCTCAGGAATAAATTAATAAAATCTTTAAAAAAAAAGGTAAATAACAAAATGTGCTGTGAACATACCATGTACTATTATTCAGCCTTAAAAAAGAAGGAAATCCTGACACATGACACGATGCTGGCTAGAGGCTGAGGCCACGAGGATGGAGCCGGTGGCAAGGGGAGGATTGGGAGATGCTGCTGCACGATCCACCGGGCCCCGGTCCCAGAGAAGAAAGCAGAATGGTAGTTGTCAGGGGCTGGGACAGTGGGGATCGGGGAGCGACTTTAAATGACGGCAAAAAAAAAAAAAATTAAAAAATAAGTAATAAATGAAGGCAAAGGTAGGGAAGATGTGAAAGTTCTGGAGGCCGATGGTGGCGACCGTTGCAAAGCCGCGTGCGTGCACCCGATGCCACACCGGCTACTTACAAAAGGCTCAACTGCTAAGTTTTATGTTGTGCATATTTTACCACGATGAAAAAAGAAATGTTTCTTATGAAAAAAATTTAACACTGTACAAGGCGGGCAGTGAGGGCTCAGCACGGGCTCCCACCTCGCTTCTTCCCTGCTTCTTGCATCGTCTCGTCTCCCCGCCTGCTCGGGCAGGTGCACGTATTTACCTCATGGAATCAGACAGTAAATTTACAGATCTAATAGCCGGTACATTGTGTCATAAACACAATTTGGCACAATGTTATAAACTGGTTCAGAAGTTTTAGGAGTGAGTGTGACAGAGCCAGAATGAGTATTTGGGGAAAGGTGGCAACGTTGAGGGGAGTAGAGATGAGTTTGGGTTTTTATCTTTTTTTAAAAAAAATTTTTAAAGTTAATTCCACAGAGGAAAGTGTACCTATTTTTTAAAGTTTATCTTTTTTTTTTTAATTTCAAAAATAGTAAACAATTACACAGAACATTGAAAATGTCCATGAGAGAAGGGGGCACCTGGCTCGGTCGGTTCAGCATCCGGCTGTCGGTCTCAGCTCGGGGGGGTGATCTCGGGGTCCTGGGGTCGAGCCCCATGTGGGTCTGACACTCCGTGTGGAGTCTGCCTGAGATTCTCTCCCTCTCGCTCTGCCCCTCTCCGCCCAAGGGCACTCCCTCTCTCTAAAATAAATAAAATTTGAAAAAAGTAGTGAAAGAAGAAAATAAAAGCTATGTGGGGCTTCAGACCCAGGGATTCAGGGGTAATGCCCGTATCCATCCTCCCAGTCTCTTTCCTCTGGGTATACGGCTCTTCCCTCAAACCAAGAAGGTCAACCATGTGCGTTTTATATCCTGAGTCTTAAATCTTAATGTATAAGGGAAATGTTTTCCCACATCATTAAGTATTCTTTAAAAGTTTCTCTGTAAAAAAAAAATAAATAAAATAAAATAAAATAAATAAAAGTTTCTCTGTAATGATCTGTAACGATTTGCCATCACATAGACCCGCACACATTTCACCAAATCTCTCTTATTCAACATTACACGGTTTGCATTTCTTTCTCTTTTAAGTAACACTGGAATGACCGCCCATATGCTATAATCTTTGACCATATATCTGATTATTTCCTTAGAATAGGTTCCTAGGGTCACACCAAATGTTTTAATGCCCTCGTCAGAGACAAAGAACTCTAGTTTTGAGCCAGGATGGTTAAGTATATGGTTTTATATAAAGATGCATCTCTGAATTACAAAAATCCAGAAATCTTAAAGATTTTCTGTGCCTCTTTCGTCTCTGAAAGTTCAGATAAGTCCATACGTGATTTACTTATAGGCCGCTGAGTAAGCAAGGTGTATGCCGTTCAGACGAGTCCATCCGTCTCTGGCTTCGCCTTGGCCGCGCGCTCGCTGGGCACACAACGGCCGTCAGGAAGCACGTGCTGAGTGTCTATGGGATGAAAACGTTCATAAATAAAGATACTTTCAGTGTGAACGTGGGGCCCTAATGATTGCAAATGTGCGATGACAGTGCTGTCTCTCCAGGGCCTGATCCCAGGCGCAGGTGGCTCTGGGCAGGACTTTCGGGGGGTGCCGGGGAGGGGGCTGCAGTCTGGGGGCGGCCTCAGCGGCGCCGGGACAGACCCCCTGGTGCAGGAGGGAAGCCAGCAGCTCCCCGGGAAGGAGGAGTGTGTGGCCTCCACCTGTGCCCAGGTCTACCTCCCTGTTTTGTGTCTCCAGGGCCCCAGGGGCGGGGGGTGGCAAGAACTCCGCCCAGAGGTGTCTAACCACCTTGTACTGAAAGAGTTTTCAGGATGGCAGCGTCCGTGGAAATGACCCGAGCGGTGAATAGGACACGAGGCCCCTGAGGTTTGGCGTCCCGCTCACTTGCTGCTGGCATCAGAGGGTTCCGGGTTCCAAAACCGCCTCCCAGAAGCCCCACAGACGCTCCCTGAGGCCACGGAGCTCCCTCCCGGGAGGAGGCCCAGCACTGCAGGCCCGGGCCCAGGGCCCTCCTGGCGGCCTGCTCAAGGCCCGGCGTCCTTCAGTCCACCAGGAGCCAGATGGGGCTCCGTACCAGAGCATCACCATCCAGGAGAAATGCAGCACAAGCCACGTGCGTGATTTAAATTTTCTAGCAATGACTTTTACAATGTAAAAAGAAAAAAAAATAAAAATAATAAAAAATAAATAAATAGATAAAAAGTAAAAAGAAATAGGTGACGTTAATGTTAATGTGTTTTATTGAACCTGATATGTTCAAAATATTACCACTGCATCGTGTAATCAACATAAAAAACTATTCATGAGATTGGTTTTTACATTTTTTTTTTCCATATCAAGTTTTCAAAATCCCATATTATGGGCACATCTCAAGTCCGATGCTAAGTTTTTATGAGAAAGAGTCAATCTGTATTCAGATTTCATCGACTCGACAGTTAGAGAAGTAGATTCAGCTACCTGGGTTGTTACAAGCACACTTGGAAGTTTTCTAATAACTGAATTAGATTTTAAACTTAATTAAAATCTAAATGCAACTAGAAATTCAGTTGTTCAGTCTCATTTGCCACATTTCAAATGCTCTGTCACTGTGTGTGGCTGGTAGCTGCGGAACTACACTTCTAGAGGTCAGGGTGCAGACTTGCTTAGGACATCGAACTCTGTCCTCTAGATTTCTTTTTTTTTTTTTTTAAGATTTTATTTATTCATGAGAAAGAGAGAGAGGCAGAGACACAGGCAGAGGGAGAAGCAGGCTCCCTGCGGGGAGCCCGATGTGGGACTCAATCCCGGGACCCCGGGGTCACGCCCTGGGCTGAAGGCAGGAGCTCAACCACTGAGCGGGGCTGTCCTGTCCTCTAGATTTCAATCCAGTAGAGGATTCAGGCCAGAAAAGCTAACAACGACAATATGGGAAGCCCTCTTGCCTACAGCAGTCGGGTCTACAGACTGGTTCATTTTTAGCCCATCTCATTAGGAGGAGAGTATAAAAAGGGTACCTAACGTTAACATTTTTTAAACTTAAAAATACAAAAGTACATTCATTCGCCAATTTTATAGGGGACGGCCAAGAGGGTTTCTCTGAATAAGGATTTACCGGCTGGAGTTCTGTGTAACTTCTCTTGCATAAGTCAGACCCATTTTTCAGGAACAATAGTTTTCAAGAAATGGGGGGAAACTTCAGAGTTGGAAATGAAGGCCAAGATCAAGAGCCGTAGGTTGTAGCTAAGGAAGAGGCTGGCTGTGGCCACTGGAGAAGTGACCGGGGCAGGGACCCGGAGCTCTGGTGGACGTGGCAGATGCGCTCCCTGTCTACCCCCTGTCATCGCCACTCCCTCCCCTGCCAAAGAGAAGTCTGGTTTTGTTCAGAAAGTGAGCAGAGATCCCTTGAGCTCATGCAAGCTGGCCCATCTAGCCCAGACGGAGGGGATGAATCATGAATGGCTGAAATCTTTGCCAGTAATTCGCCAGGGGTAAGCATATGATTCAATTCTGGCCAATGAGACTTCAGGGAAATGTGCTGGAGAGTTCGCCAAAGACGTTCCTTCTCGATGGGAAGACAGAGCCTCAGGAGGGGAATGTCCTTGGCCGTCGCCCCTTTCTTCATGCTTGAGATGCAGTTCTGTGGGGGGGTTGCGGCCACCGTCTTGTAACTGTGGGGAAATTAGCCTAAAGACATGCAAAAAAAAAATTCCACTGCACTTGGCAGAGTGGAGGAAATAGCTTGGGCCCCACACGATGTGTGTGGGAAGTTCTGGTAACCTGGGATTTCTGTTATGTGAGATGATTGAACTTCTTTATCGATGAAGCCACTGCGGGTCAAGCTTTTCGTTATGGAAGGCAATTGCACCCTAAGCCCATGGTTCTGCTCTCCAAGTCACAGAGCACACCTCCCACGCGGGTCCCAGGTAGAGATGCTGCAGCATCTGACCGCCAATCACCCCAACACCCAGAAACCACCGTTTGTTAGGGAGTCTTCTTATTCTTCCTCATTTTGGGAAAACAGCAAAGATGTGCTTTGTTCACGGACCTCAAGAGAGCTCCTCTACAGCGTGTCATAGGTCACGAGAACCCACTGAACCGTCCGCGAGTCCCCTTTTCCTTTACAATCTCACCTAGTGATCCAGGTCCCCTGAGGCTCATGTTCCCCACGACGCCTCTGAGATGCCCCCCAGCTCCTGAAGACACGGAGTACTTCCTTCCTTGGTGCTCAGTCACATTCTCCTTACCTTCCCTAGCCTCAGCCCGCTGTGAGTTGATTATCTGGATTATTATTATTACTGTATTTTATAAGAGCTGATTCTGATACAGATTCTTATGTTCCACACCAATATTTGACTCAATATTTTTTCTCTGTTTTTTTTTTAAGATTTTATTTATTTATGAGAGAGAGAGAGAGAGAGAGAGAGAGAGAGGCAGAGACCCAGGCAGAGGGAGAAGCAGGCTCCCTGCAGGGAGCCCGATGCAGAACTCGATCCTGGGACCCCGTGGTCACGCCCTGAGCTGAAGGCAGACGCTCAACCATGGAGCCGCCCACGCGGGGCCCCCTCTTCCCTAATCCTAAAACCCTTGCCAGTTTGGGATTTGTGATATTCTTAACCATTTGACTGATGCTTTCATTTTCCCCTATATTTCTTTCTTCTTTTATTCAGATGGCAAAGAACTTATTCCGAACCACTTTCCATTCCCTTCTTGAAACCTCTCTCTTCCCACACTTCTGAGGCCCGGGTCAAGAATCCTTCAAACACTCCTTGGGATCTCTGTCCACCACCCCCTCCCGTTCCCAAACTTGACGGCCTCTGAAGGCCTGGACAGAGGGAAGAAGCCTGACGGTAGCATCTAGAGTTGGTTCAAAATGGGACCAGAGCGAGCGTGGGGGCTTCTGCTTGGGGCGGCCAGGAATTAAACCGCCTAAGTCCCCAGGGAGTGCTGGCAGTACAAACACAGGAAACCAGGGCCAATACCGGTTTCTAGAGGCAAACAGAGGGATCAAAGGTCAGCAGCTCTGCAGAAGCTGGAATGAGGTGGAGGCAGGCTGCAGAAGGAGCAAGGAGGGTCCTGGGCATTTCCAACAAGAGCCTGGAGTGGCCCCACTTCCATCATCGGTTGGAACCCCGTGGCACACGAACGTGTCGCCCTGGCACATGCAAAAGAACGAGAGGACACTTCCTTTTGTACCTTCTTCGCCTCCCAGCCTCCCATCTTTACAGTTAATTATGTCTGCTTATTCTATTTATTAAGCAAGGTCGATTCCCCCCACAGCCTCTGAGGACCGGGCTGTCCCAGAGTCAGCGGGCACCTTGCCAGGCCGCCTGCACATTTGCAGCTGAAGGACACTGTCGCTTAGGACACTTGCGAGGACTCCAGTAGCGCGGTGGCGTCCCAAGGCTGCCTGCCTCCTAAGTGCTTCTAACAGGCCGGGTCGCAACAGGAAGTAGACAAGGAGGAACAAATAAATGGAAGGCGGTAAAATGTGGACGGCGAAATGGTAGCGAAAGAGGCTACTTGGAAAAACAAACAGGCCTGTGTGTAGGCCTAGCACGGCGGCGGAGTCACAGGGCAGCCCCGAGCCCAGCGGGGCCAGTGAAAGGTAACGGCGGCGAGCGGCGGGCAGCACCGGCAGGCAGGAGGGAGGCCCGGCAGTTACCCAGGGATGGGGCTGCGACCGCGGAGCGTGAAGACATGGGACGATGCCAACAAACGCTCGGGGGCAAACGGGGGCACCAGACGGAAACATGAACAGGGCTTCATATTTGCATAGATTCCGGATCAAAAAGACAGATTGGGTCATCAAGGAGAAAAGGAGGAAGAGGGGAATGGATTTTTCAGTACCATTGCTTAGAAAACTTCTGTTGTTTTTTTTTTTTTCTTTGAGCTCAAAATGAGCCCGCAGGAGACCTTGCCACTGCAGCCCGCAGCTGTCAGAGTAAAGCAGGGTGAGGACTTCTGGAACCTCTAGGCCTGCCTCAACTCGCCGTGGGACTCCCTGAAGTCTGCGATTCCTGTTACTGGTGGCCCTGGACGGGGCTGAGTGGTGCAGTGACAGAGCGACGAGGCGGGACAAGGGAACATTCTAGCTCCCGGGGTCAACCTGGAAGACCTTGGTCGGTAAGGCGGGTTGTCACTGGCTGCAAAGACCATCCGTCCAGGTGCAGAGGTTGCTCTCCCGGGGCATCGTGATTGCCGTGACGGGTAACACGAGGGTGTCAGCGCAGGAGGCCGGGACTCCCCGTGCGGGTCCCGGGGCGCCTCTGCGGGGCGTGGGGCTGCTCAGGTGCCGTCTCAGCACTCCCCTGGCATGCAGCCTCCCGCCCCTCCCTTGACCGTCCGCCACAGCCTCTGGCCCATTTCCAGCTCTGGATGGTTTCCAGTCTCTGCACCTCGCCCTGGAGGGGCGTGCCCCGGTCTGCCAGGCGCCCATCTGCCCGGGTGCTCCCAGGCACCCTATGGCCTCCTAACGACTTCTCATCCACTGGCCACACACTTTCCATACATCCTGCCTTTGAATGTGCTTGACTCTAGTAAAGAGAAGTTCCTGCTACGTCCGCCACGTCTCCTCCAACACAGACGCGCCACTAGGACCTTTTGCTGGTCTCGGTCCTTTGATCATCTACGCTCCCACTGCCTTCTCTGCAGCCGCTAGGAATCTCCCCTTTCCCCAAGCTCCACTCTCACCTTCACCCTGGCCCTATCCCCACTGTGCTCAGCAGATGACGTCACCTCTCCTGAAGGAATTGGGTCACCTGGAATCCTCTCCTTTTCACGGTCCTAGGTCTTTCCTCCATCTCTTCCGTTGGTTCTAAGCCACGGAAAATGCCTCCACTGCACGCAGGGCCCTCCTGACCTTTGCCTTGTCCCTCATTGCCCCAAACTCCCGTCTTCCCCATCAATCCCTCTACTCTCCTTGCCGTATGCATGGAAGGTCCTGAACCCTATAGCTGCCTCAGATCACCCGAGGCGCCTTATGAAAGTAGGGATGAGCACCCACCATTTATACTGAGTGGCTGGAGCTGGAGGGCATGGTGCCGAGTGAAGTCAGTCGGAGAAGGACAATCATCATATGGTGTCACTGCTACGGGGAATGTAGGACATAGTGAAAGGGACCGTAAGGGAAGGAGGGAGACTGAGTGGGAAAAATCAGAGAGGGAGACAAACCATGAGGGCCTCCTGGCTCCTGGTCCCGAGGGGTGCGGAAGGGGAGGTGGGAGTGGGGGATGGGCGGCGGGCACCGAGGGGGGCACGTGATGGGAAGAGCTGTATGTTGGCAAATCGACCTTAAATACAATTCTTTTGAAAGTATGGATATACTCAAGACAACTGAAGCAGGGCCTTGAAAAGATGTCACCCTGATGTTCACGGCGACGTTACTTAGAATAGTCAGAAGGCGGAGGCAACCCGGGGTGGGTCTGTGATGACCGGGTAGGCCACACAGGCCACGGACGGTCCACGGAACAGCATCCAGCTGCCACGGGGCGGGAGCTCCCGCGTGGGCACCATGTGGAGGTACATCGGGCCTCGGGCTGCGGCCGCACCTGTCAGAAGGGGGAGGGCGGCAGGATGCTGCTCACCTGTGGTTCTGAGGGCGGCACAGTCAGAGGCACAGCGAACGGGGGGCGGCGGCCGGGGGGACACTCGCTGTTGCCTGCGGGATCTGCAGGAGGAGGGATGCTCGGCGGCAGCTGCACGCTGTGACCGCCCTCCACGCCGAAGAGCCGGACGCTGAACAGTGCTTAAAATGGGAAAAACATCGTGAAAATGGTAAACTTTATAGTATGTATATCTCCCAGCAAAGTTTCAAAAATAAAACGGGAGGCTGCTCCTTCTCCGCCCGGGTGCCCACCGCTGAATCCCCAGGGTGGGAGGACGGCGGTCACCAGCAGGCAGCATTGGGCCAGGCTCTGCGGGGTGCGCACCTGCCGCTCCCAGCACCCCGCCTCTGGCTCCCCGCGCCGGCCTCGGCCAGGAGGCAGCACATCTGCAGAGCAGCAGGACGCACAGGGCGGAGGCTGCCGGGCAGAGAGCACCCGGCAGGGAGCAGACAGGTGGGCGGCCTGGGTGCTCAGTCCTCGCACCCCGGGCCCTCCTGGCACGGACTGAAGCCCGGTGGCTCCCAGGGGCCGGAGGAGGGGCCGCAGAGGGGAGGAGCACAGCTTGATGGGGTGAAGCCACCAGCTGCTGGCCCTGGAGGTGGAGCTGCGGGCTCCTCCTCACCCCCTGCTCGCCCCCTTGGCTCTGCAGGATCCAAGGTCCTCCCTGGTTTGTCCTGCTGTTTCCTCCAGCTCCGCGGTGTTGCTCTTCCCCTTCCCCCTCATTAAACGAAGAGGAAAAAGAAAGGCGTTTCCGAGTATTTCGCCCCTGGGTCTGTCCTCGTGTGACTCCAGTGCCAGGCAGGGAGTGCCAGGCAGGGAGGGTTGGGGTGGATTGGGGAGCCCCGGGGTGAGGCGGGCGGACCCGGTGAGGGAGGGCAGAGGTGGGACGGGGAGGAAGCGCCCGGGCCTCGGTGGCCAGGCTGCTGAGCCCAGTTCCCGCATGGCCACCAGCACTTGGCACCCAGGGAGGGCTGAGTGGGTGACATCTGGGGTTGTGCCGTGGGGTGCGGGGCCCGGCTCTAACCTGGCCGTCCTAGCAGCACCCCCACTGCCACCTCGGCCCTGGCCACACTCCGGGGGCTCCGGCTCCTTCCCCAGTGGCTGTGAGCGTGACTGCCCTCCGGGTCCTGCCCCTGTAGCTGGAGGCTGTGAGACCGCAGTAGGCGCCCCGGTGACACCCCGGTGACGGCCACCAAGCCCCAGGACTGACCGACCACTGGCTGACAGTATGAGGGGCGGGAAGCCGGACACCTGGGGGCACAGGGTCTGTCCGGGCCCAGCACCAACACCTACTAACTCGGGCACTCCGGCAACTTAGTTAACATCTTCGACCCTCATTGTCTTGTCTATAAACAAGAAAGTGACTTTAATTAAGTATCTACTCTAAACCAGGCATTTCTTTTTTTTTTTTAAAGATTTTATTTTTTTATTTATTTATGAGAGATGCAGAGAGAGAGGCAGAGACACAGGCAGAGGGAGAGGCAGGCTCCGTGCAGGGAGCTTGACCCGGAACTCGATCCCGGGACCCCGGGGTTACACCCTGAGCCAGAGGCAGATGCTCCACCGCTGAGCCCCTCCCCCCCGCCCCGGGGAATCCCTAGAGCAAGCATTTCCCAGGACAACTCAACGGGAGCCACTGCCCACCCCAGTGACAAGCTTACTGTGATCATTAGCGAAAACCTTGGGTGTGAAAGCACGAGGCCACCTTTGTGCACACAGATCCCACATCTTTGTTCCTCTGCGGCCTGTGTCCCGAGTTCCAGGCTGGAGGCCTCCTTGTGATCACAGCAAACCCGGAAGCAACCATCCAAGCCCTCGAGTTTTACAACCGAGGAAAATAAGAGCCTTAGAAAGTCAAGCATTTTGCCGGAAGGTCACAGATGCAGCTAGCCTCCACAGGTTTCAAATGCAAATCCAAATTCTGCAGGCTGGATTTGACCACACCGCGTCCTTGACACGCACGTGCTACCAACCAGACTGTAGGTGACCGGCGGGGGCGACCGTCCACACTCCCCGCTAGCGCCGTCCCGGGCCCTGCACAAGTTTACGCATCAGCACATTTTGGTGGATTGACGGGTTCGCCGCACGTTGGGTGGAGACCGACAAGCTCAGACAGACAGACGGACAGGCAGAGCCCAGAGTGCAGGCAGGAGGGACTCCGCGGGACATCGCAGCCTCCGCTGTGTCGCAGCCCTGACGGCGGGAGCCGGGAAGGAGCCGTCGCGGAGCCGGTCAGCACATAGCAAGGCCGGGGGCCACGCCTGGAGCAGGGCAGCCCCAGGAAACACGGGTCAGTCGGGGAGCAGGTGGCGGCCTGGAAGCGGCCCCCGCGGTGTTCCTGCTGCAGACCCGGGCAAGGAGGCTGCAGGGCGACGGCTGCGTCCCCAGGGACCCCTCCTGCTACTGAGCGCAGGTCCCCTCGGCCACAGCCCCGGCAGTAAATGACCCGCAGCCAGAGGAGACTCCGGTGCAGCTGGGGTGTGGACGGGAGGTAGAGGACGGTGCCGGGAACTGGGCACTGGGCATGCACTCCCGGGGGCCTCACCTCGGCCCGGTGGCCCTGGCAGCCGTGCCCTCCAGCTTCCTGCTCCCCACTTCCCCGTGGCCCTAGCCCGTGCCCCACTGAGAGAATTGGGACTTTCAGGAGGAAACTGTGTCATCTTCCCAACACCAAGTTCCTAAATCTAACTGAACTGGTCCCCATCCTCTCCTTATTTGCTCTTTCCCGTAGAGGAAAGGAGCCTCCTCTAGGCTCCAGAAGCCTTCCCCTCCTGCCCCAGGCCTACACTCCTGTTCCCTTCTTCTTCTGTCGCTCTCCTCTCCCCCCCTTGGTGACTCATTCTCATAACAATAGGCTCCAGGTCTCCCACATTTACACACGAAAGCCTTGGCACCTCACTCTTCTGTAGCTGCTTCCTTAATTCCCTAAGGTCATTTGCATTGTCCACGACTCTTGTCCCCTGTTCATTCAAATCTGTCCACCCTCCCTTATTTTTTTTTATTTTAACTTAATATACAGAAACATTATTAAAAAAGATCACCAGTATTCAAGGTTCTCATGTACACCTCACAGGCAGTCCTTGCATCTCCTCCAAAGTTAACCCTATCTGAATTTTGTTTTTATTATTCCCTTGATTTTTCTTAACCGGATAGTCTGCTAAATAATTTATATACAATAAAATGCACATAATTGAAGCGTTACGATTGGATGGCTTTTGCTAAATATATGCCATCGTGTCACCGTGACCATAACTATAATCTAGCATGTCTTTCACCTCCCAAATTCTCTTGCCCCTTTGTAGTCAGTCTCCACCCCCACCCTCCGCCCCTGACAACCACTGATTTCTGGGACTGTAGTCGTACTTTTTCTATTATTTTATATAAATGGAACCACAAAATACAGTCTTTCATGTTTGATTTCAAGCAGTTAGCATAATATTTTTGAGATTTATCCATGTCATCATATATATCAATTGCTCATTCCTTCTGTGGAAGAGTAATCCATTCTATGGATATGCCGCAGTGTGCTTATCCATTCACCAGTTGAGGGACATTTGGGTTTTTTTTTTAGGTTTTGACTCTATGACTAAGGCTGTTTTGAACATTCAGTTACAGGTCTTTCCGTAAGTTTTTATTTCTGTTGGGTAAACACTCAGGAATCAGTTCTATGGAAAGTAGATATTTAACTTTATAAGAAACTGCCAAGCTTTTTCCAAACTGGTTGCACCTTTCATCCCCACCTGTAATGTCTGAGAGTTCTACTTCTTTGTATTCTCATTAACATGTGGTTAATGGTTGATCTTTTTAACTTTAGTCACTCCAGCATGTTCTGGTATCTCATTGTGGTTTTAATTAGCATTTCTCTATTGACTAATGATGTTGAGCATCTTTTTTATGTGTTTGTCATCCATATTTTTTTTTTCTTGGTGAAATATCTTTTCATATTGCTTGCTTATTTTTTTAAATTAGATGTTTGTCCTCTTATCAAGTTGTAAGAGTTCTTTGTATATTCTGGATACAAGTCTTACTAGATACATGTTTTGTAAAATTTTCTCCCAATTCGTGGCTTGCATCTCCACTTTCTTTTCTGTTTTTTTTTTTTTGTTTTTTTTTTTTTGCATCTCCATTTTCTTAACAACGTGTTTCAAAGAACAAATGATTTTAATTTTGATGAAATCTGGTTTATACATTTTTTCCTTTTATCATTTAGAATTTTTGTGGCCCATAAAAAAAAAAAACCAACACAAAACTTTGCTACTACAAAGTCATAACAATCTTCTCCTAGACTTTTTCCACTATAATTTTAGTGGAAATTTTACCTGTTATGTTTAGGTTTATGATGCATTTCAAGTTACATTTTGTGTGTGATATAGTGTATGAACCAATTGTTGTGGAGCCACTTATTAAAAAGACTGACCTTTCCCCATTGAAATACCTTGGCACCTTTGTCAAAACAACAACAACAACAAAAAAAAAACAATTGACCAGGGGCACCAGGTGGCTCAGTGGTTGAGCATCTGCTTTTGGCTCAGGTCATGATCCCAGGTCCTGGGATGGAGTCCTGCATCAGGCCTGTCGCATGGAGCCTGCTTCTCTCTCTGTCTGTGTCTCTGCCTCTCTCTCTGTGTCTCTCATGAATAAATAAAGAAAATCTTGAAAAAAAAACACACACACACAAATAATTGACCATATATGAGTAGGTCTATTTCTGGAGTGGGTCTACTCTTTTTTGTTGACGTAGGTATTTCTCCTGTGCCAAAATCACACTAGCTGTATAATATGTCTTGGGAGTCATGTAAGTTTCTTTTGCTTTTTGAAAATTATTTGACTATTTTAGGTCCATTGCATTTCCGTATGGGTCTTAGAATCAACTTGTCAATTTCTATTAAAAGAGAGCCTACTTGGAAGCTCTACTTTCTGTAATGCCATCATGAAGAAGAGAAGAAGAGGTAGAGGAATTCCCCTCTATAGCAAAATAGTAAAACTGAACAAAATTATTAACAACCATTTCATACATCTGGAAAGTGGCCAAAGCTGGGCGACAATATAAGATGTTTTATTCATGAGAATTTTACCATTCCAAATAAAAAGAATGAGTTTGTGGCCTTCATGCTGGTCAGGGCACAGGGGGTATTCCCATGAACAACAACATAGTTTTATCAGCTGGATAAAGTGGTTGTCTTGTTTGGGGGGTTTGGTAGAACAGCTAGTATGGGAAGACTTTAGAAGGATGAGAGTCCTACAAGGCTGACATGATAAAATCTCCACAGAGCTCTAGTGTGCTATACTACGTCACCCAAAGAACCCAGTGAAAATGGAAAGTCTGGGGAGACTTGTAACTTTGCTACACCTTTAAATGTGTTCCTCAGTCTACACACAACTCAGCAGAGAGTGATGGCCTCGCTGGCTTGAGACATCTGAGCATAAACCTATGCCCAAATCATTGATTTACCAATAAACTACATTCATATAGGGTAGACCTTAAGGAACCAAGCACTCCGCCTCTAGGAGAAAACAAAACTAAACTGAGCAGACATGCCAGTGGCTGCACACTATAGAAGAGGCAGTGTTTACAACTGTGAGTGCAGATGAATTAGTTACCTCTTGACACAAAAACCAATAACATAAGAAGAATAAAACAGACCCCAAAATCACTAAGCAGATTATTTAACAACATTTGCTTTTTAACCAAAAATACTATTAGATATACAAATAGAAAAGTGTGACCCATGCACAGAAATAAAAATCAGTCCATGAAAACTGATTCCAAATGGTCCCAGGTGTTAGATTTAGCACAAGAAGTTTTGAAGGCAGCTGTTATAAATGCCTAAGGAATTTTTTAATGTATATATTTAAATAATTGATGGAAAATATGCTAATAATCAGTGAACAAATAAGGAACCTCACCAGAGAAACAGATCCTATAAAAAAGATCAGAATGGAAGTTCTAAAGCTGAGAAGTACCAAACTGAAATGAAAAATGTTTTAGCTGAGCTCAGCAGAGGATTTGACTTGGCAGAGGAGGTCTGTGAGCTTAAAGATAGATCAGTAGAAATTATGAATCTGAAAAACAGAGAAAAAAGACTAAAGAAAAGTGAACAGAATCTCATGAAACAGTTCATCCTACCTGTAGTTGAAATCCCACAAGGGGAGGACACAGAAAATGGCAGGAAGTATATCGAAATGAATAAAGAATGAAAACATACAATTAATGGTTGAGTCCTTGTCAGCAACAATAGAAGCCAGAAAACATTGGAATGATGAGTCAGATGTTAAAAGAAAAATCTGTCAACCAAGAATTCTGTATCCAGACTCTTTTTCTCAGAAATGAGGACAAAATAAAGACAATTCCAAATAAACAAACTGATGAAATTCGTTGCTTGTGTGTCTGTGCCATCAAAAGTGCTAGAGGAAGTCCACCAGGCTAAAGGAAAACAACCCCAGATGGTAACTCAGATCCACAGGAAGAAATGGAAAATACTGGAATTGGTAAATATGCACATAAATAAATATTATGCTTATTTATATATTTTCCTTTATTCTGTTTAATGTCTTTAAAAGATATATGAACCTTTAAAGCAAACATTATATACTTTATTATGAAGTTTACAACATATGGGGTTGTAAGAAATATTACAACAGGACAAAAGGAAGGGAAGTGCCGCTAGGCTGGTGATAAATTCCTATATTTTAGCAGAAGTTTATCAGTATGTACTTGATGTAGATCAGTAAAGATACATGTTGTATCTGTAGAGGAATGACTAAGAAATTAGGCAAAGAAATAGAGCAATCAAAGTTAACAGACAAATTTAAATGGAATACAAAAAAAGTAAATATTTAAAGACAAAGCACAAAAAAGCAGTAAAGGAAGAACAGGAGAGTGCAATGATAAAAAAAAAAGAAGAAGAAGAAGAAGAAGATGTGGTGAATAGAAAAGAAAAAGAAACAGCAAAATGGCCTACCTCCTCCAACCCTACGATGATCACATTAACGCAGGGGCCTAAACACTCCAAAATCCTGAGGTTGTCAGACTGGATCCTAAAGAGCAAGATTCAACATGTTTTCTGCCCGAGATGCCCTTTAAACGCAGCGACACGAATCTATCCAGTGTATCCTTCACTCTGGCTGCTACAGTTTTCATCCCTACAAGTTCCATTTGGGAACATCTTCACATCTTCCATTTCTCTCCTCACTACCGCTCTATTTTCTTCCACCTTTTGAACGCAGCACACGTGTAAGAGCTGTTTTAGTGTCCTGATCTACTAGTTCAATTGCTGGCATTTCCATACCTGTCTAGGTTCTGGGTCATTGTTTCCCTGCATCTTCCGCACACCTTGTCATTATTTATTTTTCTTAGATACGGGACCTTTATGAATTTGTTACCGGCTGCCAGATTTTCTTGTATTCCTTTAAGTTGTGTATTTTTTGGTTTCGTTTTGCTTTTTGTTTTTTTCCCCTGGCACTTACTTAAGTCGCACTTGGATTCTTTCAAGCTTTGCTTTAAACTCACTCTTTTGGGTCCACGGCAGCCTCTAGTCAGATTTTAAGCCCACTGCTATGGTGTTTGATTTCTAAGGCTCCTCCCTGGTGCCCCAGATATTATGAGATCTTTTCACTCTGACTTGTGGAAACAAGAACTTTTACCTTGCCTTTCTAATAGGCCTTTCCCTGACCTTGGGTAAGCCCGTCTCACTCAAGCGTTGGTAGGTACTGGGCCAAAGACATCAAGGTGACCCCCCTGCAGATCTCTGGCGCTCTCTTCCTGCACACGTCCCGTCCCTCTTCCGCAGTACACTACCAGGCAGGCCGTGGCTGCCTTGTGCTTCCTTAACTCCGGGCTCTCTTTCCTCCACTCAGCAGGATCACTGGACTCCACCTGGGCTCCCCCTTCCCATACCGCCACCTGGAAACTCCTGCCAGGGGGTAAGCGGGTACAGTTACAGACCTCACCGTGTTTGTTCTCCTTCGCAGTCCTGCTCTGCTTTTGTTCAGTTACAAATCCAGTTTCCGAGTTAGGCAGACGGGCAACTTCACTCTCTGACCCAATATCGTGGCCAGAAGCAGAAGGTTCAATTTCTTTGCCTTTTAAAAATACTTTTACAACATAATATGCACCCACCAAAATATTTTTAAATTTTGGGTATTCTAAGACGAGTTTAAACGTGCAGTAAATAACACCACATGTCGTTTTTTTAATGATTTGTTTTCTCCAAAGTAATGTTTGTAAGATTCGTCTTTGTTGGTCCATGTAGCTTCAGCTCTTTCATTTTGGAGGCTGTACAACGCTGCACTATGTGACTGTATCAAGACTTATTTGTCTTTTCTTCTGTCAGTGTTTGGGTTGTTTTCACTGTGTGCCACCACAAACAAAGGCAGTGCCACTAGGAGTATCCTTAGACGTGCCTGCTAGTAGACCCATGCAAGAATTTCTCTAGGATAAATACCCCTAAGTGGAATTACTGGACCTGGGGCTAGTTAATATCCACTTTTTAGGATAATTCTGTCCTTTTCATTGTCCAATCTACTAGGCTGCATTTAGTTTCTCAACCCCTCTTTACCAGATCAGGGTCTTTGCACAAATCATCTCCCTTACCTGAAGCACTTTTCCCACTTGCCACTTACAAAGTTCGCCCTTTGCAATCTACAGATGTCAGCCTAAGTGTCAGCCCTGCAGAGAGGCCTTAGCTGACCACCCACTCAAAAGCAGGTTTCTCTCCTTTATTCCCTGGCATAGCATCTGGTTCATGTATTGCCTCTCTCCGTCCCTGGGCTGTAAGGTTCATGAGAGCACAAACAGGGTCTATCTTATTGAACATTATTTGTATATAGTGCCTAGCTTAAGAGCTGGGATGGAGTAGGTATTTTTTAAAAATGTTTTCTGGATGAATAAATACATAAGCAAACCAATATAAGGCATTCTCACCTTTTTATTACCTTATTTTTATTTTTTTATTATTTTGTTATCTTACTGTTTTACAAATAAGGATATTGATGCTCGGAAAGGGGTTACATAACATAGCAACATGATACAGATAGAGGCTGAAGAAGCCAAGATTTGACTGTTGGACATGTTTTTCAAAGCTTTGGATACTACACTTAAAATAACAGAATCTTCCAAGAGTTGTGAAGGCAATCCTTAGTTTCTGGGACTCCTCCAATACCTAGTGTTCCAGGACTTTGGGGAGCTTCTTGAACAAGAACTAACTAGATTCAGCCACAGACTATTGGGCATCTTTTATTCTGCATGCTGAACGCAGGTATTCTATAAATTATTACCAATCATAGAGGAGTTTCCATGGAGGGTGGAGAACAGGATTACGAGGATATTTTTCACTTAATTAAGCCCACTGAATGGGTGGACGATTCCACCGATTTAAGATTAACTTTATCTGTGTTTTAAATGCAAACTAGAATAAGTTATTGTAGGTTCCTTGAGCACAGGAACCACATCCTTGTATCAGCATCACCCGTGTCCGGGAGGTCTAGCAGAGTATCCAGCTAAGAGTGGGTACTCAAATACATATTAAATAAGTAAAAAGTGGCAGAGGCTGGGTCATGAGAGGAAACACCATTTCACCGTAAAGGTAAATGATGCCACTGAGATTATATACACAAGTTTTTCATATTACATATGTGAACATATCTACATATATATACATACATAAGAATGAAGTAAAACAATAGCATTTCCTGAAGACTATTACAAAAAACAGGCACTATAAGTTATAATAAAATTAAGTTACATGACAAACCAGCATATCCTGGCAAGAAGACTCTCGGAGCTGTGGAATTGTTGGTAGAACTCTCCCTAATGGTAGGCTTAGCTCTAACCACATACTACACGCACACACACGTGCACGCACACACACAAGTATACCAGAAAAAATAACTAATAAACGCAATTTGGGTAGAGGCATGAGAGCAAAACTAAAATCTAAGGGATAGCAACATGTTGCCAGTTGTTTTTGTAGAAGGCTATATGGCATCATGTCTAAAAATAGGGGCATGAGCATCAATGCGGATTCAAATCCAGTCCTGCCATTTAGTACTGTAAGAACTCAGCAAGGCCCAACTCTGAGCTTTACTGTTCTCATCTGAGAAGTGAGGACAATAACAACTACTTCATGGGGTTATTGTTAAAGGTTAAATGATGTAATAGGAATCTTGAAAACAAACTCTGACACATGCTAAATGCTTAGTAAATGAGAGTATTACTACCATTGTCATTATCTTTATATTGGTAATTTGAGTAACATGTTTTAATGGTCAACTCATGGAACTGGAGTCTACTGCGTTCATGACAGTACGGAAGTGTCCTTTCTATACAGTTGCCGTGGCCTCCTTTTCTACCCAACAGTAGATTGTTAGGAAGTACCTCGGTAACTGAATTGATCTGTTATAACAGTTCGTGCCAAACGTATTAGACGTATAAACAACAATATTAATGCCCGTGCTAAGGTAAGAATACTGCATCCTCATGATGATGGAGCATAAAGATTCTTGAACGACAATTAAGACAAGAAAGGCCTTGAATAGGGTTTGGGAGGGGGAGCACTGTCACGCTTGCAGAGCCGGGGAGGAGCAGTGTGCACATGTGCTTGATTATAGCTCCATCCCGTTACTGATGATTTTTGAAGCTAGATATCCTCCTGAGCAGTAGTTTCTTTATGTATAAAGAGAGAATATACCTGCTTCTCACATTTTTTTGTGAGAATTGAGTAGTATAATCTCTGTTAATTTGCCTCCTAGAGTACCTGGCACAACGTAAATTAGGGGAGAAAAAGTGATCTTCTCAAATCTCTTGAGTGTTCTAGAGTCTCGGTGGAAGGAAGCTCAGGAAAAAAGTCCTTCCTGAGAGTAAGGGGCAGCTGGGTGGGAGTGGGAGAGTCTTGTCTGAGGTCCCGGAAGTCTTCCTGTTTTTTACAAAAGCATGAATTAAAGAAACCACACATGGAGTAATAGCAAACCGAGAGAAATTGCTCCTTGATCTTTCTCTGACTTAACATTTCTCATCTTCCAAATATACCTTCAATGTAGCTTACTTAGATGCTTTTATAAGAAAATGTCTAGGTAACATGACCATGTAAATTCAGAATTGAGGGCAGCCCGGGTGGCTCAGTGGTTTAGGCCACCTTCGGTCCAGGGCCTGGTCCTGGAGACCCGGGGTCGAGTCCCACGTCGGGCTCCCTGCATGGAGCCTGCTTCTCCCTCTGCCTGTGTCTCTGCCTCTCTTTCTCTCTCTCTCTCTCTCTGTCTCTCTCTCTGTCTCTGTCTCTCAGGAATAAATAAATGAAAAAAAAAAAAAAAAGAATTGAGCTTTGAAGTTATGATAAGGGTACCAAATAGGCATAAATCTTCGGTGGTTATTATGCATTTTTGTAAGGATCAATAAACTCTGTGAAGCTTCATTTCTCCTTTCAACTCACCATTATTGAATATTGATTATATATTAGGAGCTATGCTGGGTACTAGTGATACGCACATAACGCCGTTCAAGTTGTTTGCAGTTCAAATCCTTTCCTAATGCCTTCAACCCCTGAAATGTAACTGCAAACGAGGTTTTCTACACAAAGACAAGACTCTTCCATACTGATCTGTGACCATTGTCAGCCTTTATAATGATGGGAAGTCAAGGACGGAAAGGCCAGAAAGCTACAGACAAAACAAGCAGACAAATAACGAAGCATAAGGGGCGCCTGGGTGGCTCAGCCGGTGAGGCCTCTGCCTCACCTGGCTCCTCTGGTGATCCTGGAGTCCTGGGGTGGAGCCCTGCATTGGGCTCCCTGCGCATCAGGGGGTCTGCTCCTGCTCCCTCTGCCCCTCCTCCAGGCCCTGTTCATGCCCTCCCACCTGCTCTCTCAGATGAAAAAATAAAATCTTTGGAGAGAGAGAGAAAAAAAGAGAGAGAAATCACAGGAATAAATGGCCCAGCATAGGGAATAAGTCAATGGTATTGTGATGGTGCTCTACGGTGACAGTGGCCGCACTTGTGAGCACAGCATAGGGAATAATCTTCTCACATACCTGAAACTAATATAACTAATATAATATACCTGAAACTAATATAAACTAATGTCAAATACACTTCAATAAAAAAAAAGAATTTAAAATTCTTTTCCGAAAAAGTGAAATTTTAATCTTGATATCTTCATTGATTCTTTTAATCATTTCTAGGCAGTGTCTGAAACATCTCCTTTTAGTGTTTTTACTTATAATAAGCCAGATAAGTCAATTATTGCAGTTTTCTTTTCGGTACATAATATGAACTCAAGTGTTGTTTGAGTGTCTTGAGATGCATACAAGTTTTTATATGTTGTGCATTAATCCCACTCATGGAACTCTACTGGGTTTTCTCATATTCAAATTTCTTTTGTTCCATCTTTTGTAGTTATTTTAAATTAATGTTTCCTTCCTATACTATTTGCACTGTTCTTAAATCCCCTGGGAATCAAGGAAAATAAGTAGAAATCTATACCCGGCTACTGTCCTGGATTTGTTGAGGGCATCTTCCCTTTGTGTATTCCTTCAGAAGCACAGCTCCTCACAGTTGAAAGATAATGATTGTGGTTTTATGGAGTTTTAACCTATTCTTAAGAATAATAAGTTATTTATTTTTAATAACCCCAAATTCAGAGCCCTTTCCATCTAGTTACAAATGGAATACCTATTAGAAATAGTTATAAAAACATGTATCAGCAGATTCATGGTAAAGGACATTATAGTGTTTCTTCCAATCATTTCCTTGCTGCTTGATTTGTAACTAGCAGAATGGTTAGAGATTCAAAAAGCCCCTGGAAGTCTTTCTTTTGGGATCTGTCCAGCTCATAGCATGAAATATTATAGCTGCATAAATTATTAATACCACTTTAATCCCCTGTTTGAAACTGCAGCGTGAACCAGACTGTTTTACTGTGTAAACCACACCATGGGAGCATGTTAAGCACCTTTTAGATGCTGCTCTAATTCTTTCAGCACTTAGCACAGTGCCTCTGAGCATGAGAGGCTCAGTTATGCATATTTTATTTGCTGGGTTCAGATCATTTGGGTGCATTCGATACACTGAATCATTAATAGGTGAAGAGAGGCTCAGGGTCCGCTCCGTTCAGCGAGCACTTCTGGAACACGTATTATGTAATCTGATCGTGTCACTGCCGTACTTAAAATCTTTCGATTATTCCCTATAGTTTTCAGGATAAAGTCCAACCTCCATACAGCATATGAGGCCCTGCATAATCTATCACTAATGGCAGACATGTGACATGCGGGCTCCCTCCCCTCTTCTACTTCTCTGACAAATGGAACTAAGGTGCTAATCACATTTCCCACAGACTAGACATGGCTTTGGAATTCTTCTCCACACAATATTCCAGGCAGCTACCAATAGACGAGAGCTAAAGCCGATTTGCTTGTCCTGCCAGACTCTCTCTAGCCTTCCAAACGTCACCCAACACCGTTTGCTTCAGTGACATAAAATGACATTTAGTTCCCTAAACATGCAAGATTGTCACTCTTAGGTGTTCCTTCTCCCTAAAATAATCTTCCTCCTTCTCTGTGTTTGGCTAATTCCTACTCATTCTGCACAATTCAGATCAAGCTTCACCTCCCCAGTCGGGTTCGGATGCCTTTCTTCCCGCTCTCAAAGTAATCTGCCCTCGGTAGTTTATCATGCTGGGCCATACCTTAGTTGCTCGCCTCTCTCCCTGTCTAAAATGAACTTTTTGAGAGGAGAGCTCATGTTTTATTTCACTCTGCATCTCAGGCAGCTGGCACAGAACCCAGTGCACAGTAGATATTCAATAAATGTTCAAGAATAAATGTTCTAGCCGTTGCACTACATCCCAGGAAGTCAAAAAAAGAATAACGTAGAAGAACAGGAAGCATTTATCTAGCACTTACAATGTGCCAGGCCCTGACCCAAGCACTTTGGGTAGATCACCTTGTTCAAACCTCGCAGGAACGACCCTTCAGGAGAGATTCTAAGGTTATCTTCCTTCTGTTAAGTGAGAAAACTAAGACAGAGGCCAGGTGACTTGTCCAGGGTGACACCCAGACACACAGTCTGGTTCCAGGGCTCCTAATCATTATGTTCCACGGCCTAGGCCTGCCTGGACTCCTTCCTCGAGTTCAAAGGTTGGTAGAGGGTGACAGGCGGGTAGGTGATTAATCACTGCAAACAGCATGAAAGGACTTTAATAGCTGTATTTGCAGCATAAAGAGTGGCCCAGGGAGGGGAGGGATTAACGTGTAGAGCATAAGAAGACAAAGGTGCAGGGAAGGCTTCACTAAAGCAGCAGTGTTCAAATGAGATTTGAACGACAATGAACACCAATAAAAAAATAAATTTATTTAAAAAAAAGATTTGAACGACAACAAAGAGTGCAGGAGATGGAGACACAGGAAAAGGTTCGCTGGGCAGAAAAAAAAAGAGTACACGCCATGCACAGAGGCGGGAAGCAGGATGATGTTTGGGCACCAGGACTGACCTCAGAGTTTGCAGAGCCTAGAACAAAATGGAAACGTGGGGCCCTTGTTCATAAATTATTAAGAATTTCAAACCATCAGATCAAATAGCCGTTGTAGGCACAGGGTCTTATACGACAGCATAGGTCGCACCTCCCTGAAGCCTGACCTATTGGGCACCATAAATGCTCCAGCAAAGCTGGAACATGAAGTACCTGGGGCACAAGCACTTTATGAGACAGGAAATGACACTGGTGAGGCCCGCAGAGGGCAGACCTTTGCCCTGCGGTGCAGCCTAGACTTTGCCCCATAGTTTAAGGAAGCCCTATAAAGGTTCTCAGCAATGATGCAACGCGATTGGATTAGTTTGCAAAAAGATACTTCCGCCCTCCCACTCTCACTGAGGGGATATGGAGGAAGGGGCGGGGTGGGCACCACGGCGGGGGCGGCCACACGGGGCCAGGGAGGCTCAAGCCTTGAACGGGCGGGTTGCAGTGGGGATGCCTGGGGAACGAGTAGGGGCACCGCTTGGAGGGTTCACACTCAAGGTGCCCAGGAGCCTGTGAGGAAGGAGGAATGGACCCAAGGCTCAACCCAGGGTGTGGGGGCCTCCCAGACCAATTTCAAGTGGTGCTTAGCATCATGCATATCAGGGACACCCCCAGTTTTGGAGAAGGCCAACGCACAGACTGCAAGAAATGAAGTTTGTGTGCGGATTTCCATTTCTCCAACTCCCACAAGCAAAGAGGCACATGAAGAGTCTGTTTATTTGTTTCTTGATCTCCTTCCAAAGAACCATGGTTTTTTGGGTCACTTGGGTTTTCCCATGAAATAGAGAAAGAAATAACCCTTAAACCCTTCCGATGCGATTTCTCAATTGCCAAACTGTTCCCAAGAAGCTTCCTGCGTTCTCTTTGGCTCTCTGGCACTGTTTGAATGTGATCTCCAGTACAGCAAGGATAACACTAAATAACTCATTAGCGCTTTGGGAATGGAAGTTCAACGCAAATACGGCAATATTAGTTTCGTTCACACAAAGACAGTAAACCTCCAGACCCTGGGAAGCTGACAATGGTTCACCCACTAAATTACTTCTCCTTAACCCTCTGATGCTGTGTTCTATTTTCTTCAAGGTTCCGCCCAATTTGCAGAAATGCTAATCGTGTTAACCTCCCTTGTCACCTCTTTGCTGAAAAAAATTTCAAGGAAACAGAATATCAACATAGACAAACTTAATAGTCAAAGCATGGACCTGCTCGCAAGCCATCATTCTCTTTTTCAAAAAACAAAAAAAAATTACGGGTTGTACTTGGGCTCATTCTCTGGTTCCAGGGCTCTCTGTCATTTTAAGCTGTTTCTTGAATGTTCTAAGTGCCCCTCAAGAGGACCGCAGTAACCACATGCTAAGAACAGGGCGGCCTGGTGTAGCTGGAAGGTCCTGGGCTTTCACGGGATGAGGGTTGGTACGGGTGTGATTTGGGGCAGCTTATTTCATCTCCCGCACCCTCAGCTCCCCGGGGCGTGAAGTGGGTTTGTGTCTGCGCTGCAAGCTCAGTGTAGGGCCGAGGGAGCTCTCGGACGTGTATATTGGTGTCCCAAGGCCCTTCCGTAGGGTGACGGTTCCTCAGCAGGACGTATGTACCTTTTTTTTTTAAATTTTTCTTTATTTATGATAGTCACACAGAGAGAGAGGGAGAGAGGCAGAGACACAGGCAGAGGGAGAAGCAGGCTCCATGCACCGGAAACCTGACGTGGGATTCGATCCCAGGTCTCCAGGATCGCGCCCTGGGCCAAAGGCAGGCGCCAAACCGCTGCGCCACCCAGGGATCCCCGTATGTACCTTTGATAAGGGAAATTACATGGTTGATACCTTTAGACGCTCTACCCAATTCTTCTTGCTCGGCTCTGAGAGTACCTGGTGCGTCTCCTCCCTCTGGGTGAAACCAAGTGGTAAGATTCCAGCTTCAAAACATCGAGTCACTGAGGCTGAACCTGCTCTGTTCGGGTCAGATCCTGAGCTAGCAGGACCAGCACTGGGAAACTCAGAAACTGCATTTCTCCAACAACTGGGGAATAAATAAATAAATCTCCTTTTTGTGTCAGGAACTGTTTTTTAGCCTTTATATACAGTATTACTAGTAATTTCCTCGGAAGCCCCCCCCCCCCCCCCCGCCGCCCCCGACCTCTGCATGTGATCAGATCCTGTGCTATAAACTCTCACAGTAACCTGTGATTGTTTCTTTGTAGAACTTACTACGATTATAATTGATCAATTCATTCTGCAATTAGTTGTTGCGAGTGCATCTTCCTCAGCGGAGTGGGAACTGCATCCACGGGAGCTCTGTCTCGTTCCCCACGGTGGGCTCAGCTCCTGGGCACGCTGTTGCGTGTGCTCAACCGCCACGTATGACCGAATACGTGAGTGGGGTTGGGCCTGTGTTAGCTGATTTCGATAAACACACATATTAGTCACAGACATAAATGATAGGAGTGAGTTTGTTTGACTCGTGTGTGTACTCTTCAAACAAAGGACTCGTCTTTACGCACAAGGACACTTGTGATTGATAATCGGTATAGTCCACTTACTAAATCGCTTTTCCCATCACGGGGATGACTTGTGCAGATCTAGCCACGCTCTTCCTCGATCATTATTGTGCCCAAGGAGACATACCAGTGAAAAATGATCATGTAGGAGGCACTGAACCCACGGATATTAACATTACCCCCCAACTATAGTCGAAGAAACTGAGCTTCAGAGGGTTTTTTTTTTAAAGATATTTATTTATTTATTTATTTATTTATTTATTTATTTATTTATTTAAGACACTTGTGAGGCAGAGAGAGAGAGAGAGAGAGAGAGAGGGAGAGAGGAGGCAGAGACACAGGCAGAGGGAGAAGCAGGCTCCATGCAGGGAGCCCAACGTGGGACTTGAACCTGGGACCCCAGGACCACACTCCAGGCTAAGGTGGTGCTAAACCATTGAGCCACCAGGCCACCCCATTCCATTACTTTTAAAAGGCAAAGACTCCAGATACATGGAGTCTAGGGGGCTGGGAAGCCCCACCTTAGAGCCACAGTGATCAGTAATTACCTTAGTGGAGATGAGTTATCAGACACCTGAGAAGGTTATGAGGAAGGAAGAAAGGAAAGACTAAGAACACAGGCGAGATCAAGGAAAAGCACCCGAGAGAAACCGTGGTGGGCGCACACCCCCCCACCATCACCATGTCGCCCTACAGCAGCCATTCTAAGTCACCACCTTTGTGCATCAGGTGCACAGCAGGTGCGGCTCGGGCATGCAGGGTCACCAGGCCGGCCTATGAGCGTGGCCCCTTGGCATAGTGACCTGAGAGAAGCAACCGTCAGTGGTTCTTACCATCAGCAGCTGCTCCCTCCAGGACCTGGAGCCCTCCTGACGCCTCTGCTCAGCCGTCAAGGCCAGTCCCACGCCAAGGCTCGGTTCTACCTCCAATAGGCCTTAAGTCCGCCTCCCTCCCTCCCCCGCCCTGCTCTCCAGGCCCGCCAGCCCCTTTCCCTGGTACCACCACCCCTTTACTGGTCCTCCTAGGTCGGCCTGCACCCCCGTCCCAACCATCCTCGCTGTAACCAAGAGTCAGACTGTGACTGTGAAAACAGGAGGTCGGCCGTGCCCTTCGGCAGTTCCCTGTTCTTCTTGGGATAAATATGAGCCCCACCCGACACCAGCAAGGTCCTGCCTGCATCACCTCCTGCCTGCCCGACTCCGCAGCTTCCTCATCCGCGCTGCCCTCGTGTCCTCAGGCCCCCCAAGCGCCGGGCTCTGGACCCCCCCTCGCCCCCGTGCCATTCTGTCTGCCCCTAAAACACTAATACCAGTTTTCCCGACAACACGCACTGTAAGGTCCATGAGGTTAGACACCACGTCTATCATTTTTAGGGACCCTCGTCTCTCATTCTGTCTCCGGGGCTTCAGAACAAGCCGCGGCAATAGTGAGCCGGCAGCGAACACTGGCGGGAAGAGGACTTGCTGGCTCGTACCCGGACACTGGTGTCCGCCCATTCCCCCCGCAGATGCTCCTTGAGTCAGCGCCAGCCAGGGAGCGTGCAGGTTGCTGAGCATATAGTGGACCAAGTGAACACAGCCCCTGACCTCGTAGAGCTTACAGTCTAGTAGATTCCCCCCTTTTTCTATTAAAATAATGGATCTAAGATCTTATAAAATTCTATGAGAGAAATCGGAACAGGAGCACCTGTGTGGCTCGGTCGGTTTAGCATCCGACTGGTCATTTTGGCTCAGGTCATGACCTCGGGGTTGTGAGACCGAGCCCCACATCAGGCTCAGTGCTGAGTGTGAAGCCTGCTTAAGATTCTCTCTCTCCCTCTCTTTTTGACCCCTTCCCTTAAAAAAAACAAAAAAACTAGAAATCAGAACAGTCCTTGCTTATTGGATGTGGGGATTGACTAGAAGGCAGTGAAAGGCAGCTTTCTAGGAAGATGGAAAAGTTTTGTATCTTGATTGGGGTCACATCATTTTGGGGTATATCTTGATTGGACTTTATATTTGGTTGGGTTAAATGAGCGTATATATTCGTCAAAAACTCATCAAATTGTATACCTGCAATCTGCGTCTTTCACTGAAAGTTTTGCCTCCGTTAAAAATATTTTTTACAAAAGTGAGACATGCTTATTTTATGAAACATTATCAAATAAAAGTAAGCAAAAATAAGAAAATCGACATGACCTGTAATCCCACCACTCAAAAAGGAACGTGTTTACCTTGTGACGTGTGTCCCTCCACATCGTTCCGTTTTTTACATGAAACACACACTATGGATTCGTGCAGGGTGTCCTGTGGCTCCGGATTTTCTTAGAAACAGCATACTGAGAGGGTACAAAAAAGGTTCTTCACGGTTACTTCTTAAAGGATTCATTTGCTAAAACTACGTAAAAATCATTTTTTTTTTCATTTGTTTCCAGAACTTTCGGAGCCCATTTTCCATCCATGACCATCAACAGTGCTTAGGGAGTGCGACAGGCCGTTTGTCGAGAGGTCTCTTGACCCAGCATGACCCTCAGGCTGTGGGGCCGAGATCTCCAAGCCCTGACGCCTGGACTGGCCGCGGACACCGCTTACCTAACCGGTGCCGGATTGGGGGGAGTTTGACTAAGGACGTTCTGGTGACCAAGTACCTTGAACAGCACCTCTGAGCTCTTCCGTCCTGCTCAGGTGAGACGCTGCCTGAAGTCCCAAGGTGTGCATGTCGCCCTCCTAGTCACTGTGCGGACGCTCATTCTGCTGGGACCGTGCACCTGTGCGCACTTGTGCACCCGGCGCCTGCGTTCTCCTGCCCCTAACAAGCCCCGCAGCCTGAGGTCCTATGTGCTTACACACCTGGCTCCCAGGCTCTCCAGCACCCCCACAGGCCCCACAGCCTGAGGTCGTGTGCACTTGCACACCTGGCTCCCAAGCTCTCCAGCCCCGCGCAGGCCCTGTGGCCTGAGGTCGAGCGCAGTCGCACACCTGGCTCCCAGGCTCTCCAGACCCGCAAGCCCCGCAGCCTGAAGTTGTGCACACTTGCACATCTGGCTCCCAGGCTCTCCTGCCCCGTGCAGGCCCTGCAACCTGAGGTCATGCGTGCTCGCACACCTGGCTCCCGGCCTCAAACCCCATCAGCCGCGGCCCACCACCAACACTTCGGAAAATCTGCTAAATCCAGTTCACTGGGGAGACGTGGGGAACCGGCGGGCGGGCCCCCTCGGCCTCCTGAGGGTGCGGCACAGACTCCGACAGAGGAGGAGCCTTCGGAGCCACCCAGAAGGTGAGCTGAGCAAGGGCCCGAAACCAGACTGCGGGACGGAGGCCCTTAGCCCCACGCTTCTGGCCAGCGATGAAAGGCGGCCGCGGTGACAGCAGCCAGATGGAGATGGAATGACAACTGAGCTCACCACGGCCTCCCGGTCCCGGGCTCAGCCTGGGGCGCAGGGGGGGCCACCTGGGGCTCCCGCCCTCCCCGTGCCCACCGTGCCCCCCGGGGCGCTCCCGGCGACCCTGGTCCCTGCAGTCAGGGAGGGGGGACCCAGGCCCAGGTCCCAGCGCCCACCCGTGTCCCTCCCACCCTCCCTGCACCCACCCTGCCCCCTAGGGTGCTCCCAGCGACCCTGGTCCCTGCGGCCCTGATGTCAGGAGGTCACAGATGGAGGACGAAGGGAATGGGGGGTTTCTCCAGTTTAGGAAGCGCCTTGGTCTGTGCTGAGCAGGGGAGCTCCCGAGCACACGCACACAGAGGAGGGGTCCGAGCACCCCCCCACCATCCACTTGCACCATCCATGCGGCCGTCCACGCGCACCGTCCACACGCACCACCCACACCTGCCGGCCCGCCGACACGACGTGCTTTGGAGCCCGAAGGGTGAGACTGGGGAGCCCGACCGGCGGGCGCTGCCCTGCGTTCTGGGTGCGAGGCTCGGCCGCCGGAGCTCCAGCCCTGGGGAGGACCGAGGCTAGACGGCGCGGCCTGCAGCCCCGCAGGTGCACCCGCATCCTCCGCAAGAGGATTGTGACCCGCAGGTGCCGGCGCAGACACGACCTTATCCCGGCGCCACGCACGTGATGAGCATTTAACAGATTTGCCGTTTTATATTAATAAATCACAAACCTGGGATCCCTGGGTGGCGCAGCGGTTTAGCGTCTGTCTTTGGCCCAGGGCACAATCCTGGAGTCCCGGGATCGAATCCCACGTCAGGCTCCCGGTGCATGGAGCCTGCTTCTCCCTCTGCCTGTGTCTCTGCCCCTCTCTCTCTCTCTCTGTGACTATCATAAATAAATAAATTAAAAAAAAAATAAATCACAAACCTTGGGCAGCCCGGGTTCAGCCCCACCTGCGGTCCAGGGCGTGACCCGGGGACCCGGGATCGAGTCCCACTTGGGCTCCCTGCATGGAGCCTGCTTCTCCCGCTGCCTCTCTCTCTCTCTCTCTCTCTCTCTGTGTGTGTCTCTCATGAATAAATAAATAAAATCTTTGGAAAAAAAAAAGATAAATCACAAGCCGAGTTAAAAATGTTCTGAAACATCCCTTTGTGACTCGCCCCATTACACACAGATTTCAAGAGAAAATCTTCTAAAGGGCTACACATGGGTTGAAATTTTGACATCTTAGATTCTGCGCTAATAAGTATTTTAGGTGAAACAGGTTATTTTTTAGATATAAAAACGTAGACAAGAGTGAAGGGAACATGTCATGGATGAGAAGATGTAACTTGCGAAAAAGTAAAATGCAGAGAACTGCCAAAGCCTCATGTTTACAGCCAGAACCAAAGAAATCAGGATTTACATTGTGGTTGGACCGAAGGCGGTGTGGCTTCAGGATCACAGATGGGCTTGTTTTCATAGTTTATGTAAAAGATATAAATCCAAACTTATAAAATGGAGGAGAGGGTCCAGTTGCCAGGGATAATGAGAGACACGCCAAATTAACCAAACTTAATTCAAATGGTCATTAAGCAATGACCCCACCTGGTTTTCAGTCGTTTTACCATCTGTTGCGGCTGTTTCTGCTCAGATGGGAGAGTTCCCACTACTCCCAGGTGCGACCTGTTTAAGACCCAGTGCCAAGCCCTGCTCTGCCGCACTCGGTGACCAGGCAATACATTAAGGTTAGTAAGGCAGGTTGCCACATAATCTCAACTCACTTACGGAAATGGATTGAAACTGTTGAAAATTGATGTCAAAGCAGGAGAATATGAATGTGTTTTTGATTCTTGACAAAGAGTATTTGTTGATTAAATTGTTAAGGCCCAGAAAAACAACATTTTTGTGGTAAAGTAAGATAGAAGTTTTCCAGCGGCTGTGAAAATTATAAATTACAGAATGACAAAATTACTAAGCAAAAAAAAATAAATAAATAAATAACAGCTGGAAGTGTCTTATAGGGCAGACTTTTTAGTTTCCAACTGTGACCAATGTGTGTCTCAGAGACTGTGGGTTGAGTTGGGGGAGAGGGATGAGAGGAGGCTGAAATCTGCACAACCCTGCCTCCCCTGCCCCATCCCTACCGGCTGCTGCAGCCAGCTTTTATCTCTCCATATGTAAGGATTATGCCTACTATTTATTTTGGGGAGAGAGAATTCCAAAAAAATTTTTAAAAATAGTTGACAGATGGGGAAACTGAGATATGGAGCAGGTGAGCAGCCTGCCTATATCATGTGTCATTCAAGCCACATTCTTGAAAGGACATCAAATTAGATTTACATCGGCTGTGCGTGCAAAGCAGCCACATAAATCTGAATTTTACAGCATTATTTCAAAAATTCCCTAATTTACAGATATAAAATATCAACAATCCAATGAATCTATAAATAGGCCTTCTTGTATCTGATGGTGATGTTTTCCTAGAATAGGGAGGGACAGCTTGCCAAGGGTGATGTTTCAGCTGAGAAAGCAAAATTTCTGACACATTTCTGCTTAGTGGTCAACGATACTAATATGCCCTCCCCCTCCTATCTCTTAAGGGCATGAGCTAGAACATATGGCAAAAATCCTTACAGGTCAACAACAGAATGTTAAACACAATCCATCACTTTGCCACAAACTGATATGGTCCACAGAGCACAGGAGTAAAGTGTTCCTAATGGACAGCCAGATAACAGTGTGCTTACCACATTCTCTGGTTGCTAAAAATGAGGCTACTTGGGACCTTTACAATATGAAGCGAAGCAGTAGCCAGAGTCCTGTCAGACAGCCTCCCCGAAGAGCCATCCAGAAATGGGTGCTTCAAAACCCCGTGGCCGAGACTCTCTTGGAAAGATCAGCCTTATAGGGTTTAACAGTGAATTGTCTTCTTTTAATATTTAACACCTTCCAGACCTTGAGATTAACATTTCATTGCCAAGGTAAAAGAGAACCAAAGAGAAAGATAAAAATGCACATTATTCACAGAACAGATTTTCTGAGCAATTTCTGAGCAGCTCTACTGGCAAAAAATTTCAGTAAATAGGGATTAAATGCTATAAGCAAGCACTGACACCAGAGGAAAAGGTAAGAGTTCAAATAGTACAGGATGCTTTTATTTTCCTTTATGCCTTGTTTCTTTGGTTTGCAGTGTCCTGAATATATTTCTTTAATTTCATCTCCATTGTGTTTCCTGTATGTTGCTTCTATAACAAAACACCACATCTTTACCCTTTTAAATCTCCTACTTCAAAACTCACCTTCATAAAACCTTTCAAGGTCGTTTTCCTCATCATTATAATTTCTTTATGCTACATTAAAAGAACAAGACTTGAGCTTGGCAATTAAGCACCTTTTAATCTCCTGGGTTTTATATGTGTATACAGTACAGACTGGTAGAGGTCACAAGTCCTTAGTTTACAAAATGGACCAGTTTATAGATCCTGAAAAAAATATTTTAAAAACTGTCAGGTTGGGGATGGAGGAAGTATGCAGAAGAATATAAAATGCAGATAAAGGTGCAGAACCCTCTGTAATTTAAAAAAAATGCAACCAACAAAAATAATGGTCAATCAAAACATCTTCCTTTCCAACACATAAGACCAAAAGTTTACTTATAGCTTAATGTTCTAGTTCATTAATTATACCTTTGAATCTACACAACTTATTCATTCAGCGGGGTCTGATTTAATATTTACTGAGAGTGCACTCTGTGCCAGGCACTATTCTAAACACTTAGGGATCAACCAGTGAACAGAACAAATCCTACTGCATTGAATTTGTACCAAGGGAGTAGAGATAGATAGTAGACAACATACAGAAGTAAGTCAAGGGAAACAAAAGCAAAAATGAACTCCTGGGATTTCATCAAGATAAAAAAGCTTTTGCACAGCAAAGGAAACAGTCAACAAAACTAAAAGACAACAGACAGAATGGGAGAAGATATTGGAAAACAACCTATCAGATAAACGGCTAGTATCCAAGATCTGTAAAGAGCTTGTCAAACTCAACACCCAAAAAACAATAAATCCAATCAAGAAATGGACAGAAGACATGAACAGACATTTCTCCAGAGAAGGCCTACAAATGGCCAACAGACACGTGAAAAAATGCTCAACGTCACTCATCTTCAGGGAGATACAAATCAAAACCACAATGAGGTAGATACCAGTCAGAATGGCTAAAATTAGTAACTCAGAAACAACAGATATTGGCGAGAATGTGGAGAAAGGGAAGCCCTCTTGCACTGTTGATGGGAATGCAAGCTTGTGCAGCCGCTGTGGAGAACAGTGTGGAGGTTCCTCGAGAAGTTAAAAATAGAGCTACCCTGCGATTCAGCAATTGCACTAGTAGGAATTCATCCAAAGGATACGAATATAGTGATTTGAAGAGGCACCTGCATCCCAGTGTTTACAGTAGCAATGTCCACAATGGCCAAAATTTGGAAAAGGCCCAGATGTCCATCAACAGATGAGCGGATAAAGATGTGCTGGGTATATGTATATGTATGTACACATACATGCCTATATATATATATATATATAAACACATACAATGGAATATTACTCCACCACCAAAAAAAAAAATGAAATCTTGCTATTTGCAATGATGTGGAAGGAACTAGAGGATATTGTGCTAATTGAAATAAGTCAGCCAGAGAAAGACAAACACCGTATGAACTCACTCATATGTGGAATTTAAGAAACAAAACAGAGGATCAGAAGGGAAGGGAAGGAAAAATAAAATAAGATGAAAACAGGGAGGCAAGAGACTCTTTAACAAGAAGGGAATAAACAAAGTTGCTGGAGGGGAAGTGGGTGGGAGGATGGGGTGACTGGGTGATGGGCATTATTAAGGAGGGCACTTGGTGTGAGGAGCGCTGGGTGTTCTATGTAATTGATGAATCACTAAATTCTACCCCGGAAACTAATATCACGCTCTATGTTAACTAATTTGAATTTAAATGAAATCTACCTATCTATCAGAAAGTGACCACTGATATAATTTGCTGAAGAGAGAGGGAACAGGGCTTAGGAGATCAGACATGCTGGATACGGCAACTTCAGTGGTCAGGACAGGCCTCTTTAAGACGGGGACTTGAGGGGAGTGAGCAAAGTGGTTATCAGGAGAAAGGGTATTCCAGGCAGGCAGGACAAAGACCCTGAGGCAAAAGGAAAGTCAGTGTGGCCAGAGGGGGATGAGCCCAGGAGAGAGCAGTAGAAGACGAGATTGGAGATGGGAGCTGATACATATTTTTAACAACAGCTTTATTGAGCTGTAATTCACATTCCGTATAATTTACCCTACATGCACTATTCAGTTGTTTTTAATATAGTAACAGAGCTGTGCAATTATCACTACCACCATTCCAGAGCATTTTGATCATGGTGGACAGATTTTGTAGGTTCTTTTAAGCCATAGTAAGCACTTTGCTTTTACTCTTAGCAAAAAGAGGGTCTAATATAAGTCTGGGCCAGAGAATCGACTGTGACTTGACTTGCTATTTATAGAATCGCTTTGGCTGCTGGAGGTAAGCAGAGGAAGGGCAAAAGCGGAGGCAGAGATCATTTATTGCAGTGATCCAGGTGGGAGATGATGGTGGTGGTGGTGGCAGCCCTGAGAATTGGTTGAATTATTTTTCATTCTGAGGTAAGCTGATAGGATTCGCTGATGGACTGGATATGGGTTGTGAAGGAAAGAAGTCAAGGATGACACCACCGTTTGGAGGCTGAACAACGGGAAGGATGGAATTGCCATCGACTAATAGAAGGATAATCAGAAGGTCAACTTTTGTCATTTTAAGTCTGAGATGCTTATTGTATATTGAGACCGAGATGATGAGTAAGCCTGAGGTTCAAGAATGATGACTGGCCATATTGGAAGTATATTTGGGAGTTATCAGCATATAAATGTTTAAAGCCACGGATGAGGTCACCAAAAGAGCGAGTATAGGCAGAGAAGAGAAGAGGTCCAAGGACTGAGCTCTTAAGAGATGGGAAGAAGAAAAGTTTGCAATTAAGTAACAGGTGAAAAAGAATGATCTGTCTTCTTTCAGAGATAGAAAACTCAGGAACCTTTTCAACTACCATTGGCCAGTTACCACCTCAGACCACCTCCTGCCTCACCAGTGATTAGTCCACCATTCGGGGACATTCACAGAGAGACCGTTCCTACTAAAATAAATGACTCCTGGCATTACTCGACTCAGTGGGGAGGTGAGGAACGGGGTAAGGGGGTCCTTCTAGTGAGGAATGTTCTAGTGAGTCTCTTCATTTGACACCTCAACTGGCGAGCTCCTGCATGGCTGGTGAAATGGGAACAGGTGATGTCAACACAAGGTGTTTGGCATAAGGCTCAAAGCAACAGCATGAGTCCACTGCCATGACTATTATATTAATAACTGAAGAGTATTTGCAAAGGGTAAGGATTTATTGAACACACGACGAGATGGCAGTAGGGGGCTCATGTTAGGTTTCTGATGCTATATAACGAACTACCCCAAACTTAGTGGCTTCTAGCAACATAACTCAGGTTATGATTTCACAGTTTCTGCAGGTCAGAAGGTCAGGCTCAGTTTGGCTCCCTTCTCACAATCTTGCAAGGCTAAAATCAGTGTGACCCAGGCCTGCATCCTCATCTGAGGGACTGACTAGGAATGGTCCATTTCTAAAGTCCCTCCCAGGTGTTGGGTACTGCCGAATTCATGAAATTTTGCTTCTTCAGAGCCCGTGATGGAGAGTCTCTGATGCTTCTAGTCTCTCTTCAGGGAAGGCCTAAGCCCTCTTTCAAGGACTCACTTGATTAGGCCAGGCCCATCTAGCCTAATCTCCCTCTCAATTAACTCAGAGTCAGCTGATTAGGTACCTAATTGCATCTGTGAAATCCTTTCACCTTTGCCACAGAATGTAATATGATCGTGGGTGTGATAGCCCAGCACCATTGCCATATTCAGTTGGTTAGAAACAAGGTGTAGATTCTTTCCCCGCTCAAGGGAAGAGGAATATACAGAGCTTCACACCAGGGGTTAGAGATCATTGAGGTCATCTTAGCATTTGCCTACCACAGGGATAGTCCAAGAAGCTAAACATTTATGTTAAGTTCAAGTGGAAACATTGATCCTAAAAAACAACACATTTTTAGGTGACAGTAAATTTTGTCTGAATGACCTTCTCTGGGAGAAAAAAATAAAGAAAATTCACAGCGTGCCTTTAGAAACTAGCTACACCAGACTTACAGAAAAAATATATCAGAAATCTTACGATTTTTAATAATAAAATATAATACAGGGGATCCCTGGGTGGCGCAGCGGTTTGGCGCCTGCCTTTGGCCCAGGGCGCGATCCTGGAGACCCGGGATCGAATCCCAGGTCGGGCTCCCGGTGCATGGAGCCTGCTTCTCCCTCTGCCTGTGTCTCTGGCTCTGTCTCTGCCTGTGTCTCTGGCTCTGTCTCTCCTTCTATCTCTCAAGAATAAATAAATAAAATCTTAAAAATAAAATAAAATATAATACAGTTATACTTAGGTAACTGTATCATAACTTAATGGATCTCCTTTAATATATAAAATGATCTGTCTAATACTGAAATAATAAGCATCATATTTCCTTTGGATGTTATAGGATTGCCTAAGTTTTGGGGATAAAAAGTTTTTCTACACTATAGAATCAGTAGTAGGAATACACTGCACATATGATAAAAGCAAAGAAAAATATCAAAAAGACTCAACATGCACAGTAGGTAGCAGTAGTAAAATAATTTAACAATTCTTGAGTACACATTTTCATCTGGTTTCCGAATAAAACCATTTGGCATCCTTACAAATATTACTACAGGTCACTGTAGTCCTATGCAGGTCAAGTACTCGGGGCTACTTGGAATAGTTTTTAAAATGATTTCACATATTAGAGTTATTTTTTAAAAAACATATGCACACAGGTTCTATACTGACTGCGGGACGTTCCTCTGATCTGTCATTGGATAGCAACACCCCCCGCCTCCGCCCGGGGCAAATAAGTGCTTATGAAATAAATCCTCATCTGTGATCATTCTGATATACAGCTGTAACCTAACTGTAGGGAAATGGGGGCTCCTACTTTCAGCCAAGAGGACCACGGCTGGAAGACAATCCCTGATGAAACATTCTAGGCAGACTCAGCAATGAGGTGAAATGATGTAACATATCTGAGTCAGAAAGCATGACAAATGAGTATTTTTGAATACTGGGAGGCTAGGCTTAGCTCACAGAGAACCCATAACACTTGAAGAAGTCCCTTTCCCTTGAGGCCAAATGTAGACCACAGTATAGTTTTCGAGTGAGGGACTAAGCCTATGTTAAGAAATAACCACATTATACCACATTTTCACTGTATACAGTTGACCTGGGTGGGGCATTATCAGGGCCGTGGTTCATTTGAATTGGCCTAAACAATACATGGGTTCTGTCCTACAGCTTCCGTTCAGATGACTAAAGTCATGGGACTTTCAGCACAGCTAGCTGATGACAGTGCACACTATTTTGTCCCAAAATCCAGTCCAAGCATGGGCATACCAATTAGATGGCAAACACTTTAAAGGCAAAGGACCAGGGATTGTACAGTTCTTGGTATACAGTGTGATACCAAAATTTTTTTTTAAAATCAATTACAGGTGTAATATCTTAAAGAGTCATGCACCGCACAGGACTGTAGGATCCTGAGATCTCGTTCAGCTCTCGGATTCTAGTCAACTTAATAAAACGTTGACTGTTTTGTCAAATGCAGAGACTGCATGAGATGCTGAGAACACTAATTCAGGAAGTCACAGGGCCTGCTATCAAGAAACTCACATAATTCCCTAATTCTTTGTCACTTGCTGTGATCACACTTTCTTCCAAAGAACCTGTAAGAAACACCTAGTGGATAGAACCTTGAAGTTCCATAGAACACATTCAACAGTTTCCGAACGATGACTCAGGCCCTGTTTGTGACTCGGGTTTGGTTTGCAGAACTGAAAGTATTTCAGCACCCACCTAGATTTCAGTTTTAAGGAATTCTTTAACAAAGGCATTACAAGTTAGGATTTAGGGCACAGGTATGAAGTCCACATGCACTCCTGGGTAAATTAGCCCTTGGCCATGGCCATTCCTTCACTCAAACACGGCCCCTTGCTGACGGTGCAGTTAGGGATTAAGTGCAAAATGTCAGCTCAAATAAATGAGCCAGAAAACCAACATATCACTTTTCTTTTCCACTAAATTAAGATCAAGAGAGCTGGAGAATATTTCGTCTAGAATGATACAAACATGCAGGTGCAAAAACTCCTGTGCACCTTTGCAAAAAATTACTTCTCTGACCTCTGGCTATCCGGAGACCTTAATAATGCAAAGCACTGTTTCAAATGAGAGCCTACAGGAGGCATTTTCACCACTTTTGGTGACTTCAATAGGTTTAAGACTTGCTCTTGCATTTATCGCATACACTCATAAAACAAAGGCGAGAACTTTCAACCTATGAAGTCAAAGTCTATCCACTGAAGTCTGCTTTTCAGAAGTGTGTAACTTCTGCTTGCTTTCCACCCACAGGTTGCCATTATCTCAAAGGTGAAATTTTAGCGTATGACTAAAAGGTCCTATAGCTGCAGCTTCATGATTCAGCATCTAACATCAATAACTCACAGTGAGATCACAGGCTCTCTGTGGAAGGTAGTGACATACTTGCCTTGTGAAAGGAAGCTTAGGGCATATTGAGAGTATTTTGAATTTAGACTTGTGTGGGCGTCAGACGTGTGTGTCTCTTAGCTGGGGCGGTGCAGAAGGGTCCTCCTTTGGGAAAAGCTCTCTGGGAAAGGTGAATTTGGGTCTTAAGTGCAGCAAATGCACATGCGGCCCCCTCCTGACTACGGTTTCCAGAGTCACCCTGGGCAGGTGGGAAGCCTCTCTGCTTTCCGTGGAAAAGATTCCAGCTTGGTTCCGTGCCATTACCAAACACAAATGTGTTGATTTTTCTTTTTTGAGCTTCCAACCCTTGCAACCTTCCAAAAATAAATCAAACCAGCCATCAGGGCACCGAAATAATACTACTACTAATAAGCAGCTTTGCCTAGACTTACATAAACAACACTTCTGAAGTCAACTTTGCCCCAGAGGTCTGAAACACTCTTTTTATGTAACCTGCTTACTAATAATTACTAGACTTGGGTGCATTAGCCCTGGAAATAGACTTTAATAGCAACTGCTAAAAACAAAAGACATGAAACGGCAATAAAAAAATGTGCACCAACCAGAAAAACAGTTGGCAGCCTGCTCGGGGCTCAAGGGGAAGGCACCCCCCTGCCCCGCCGCTGCAGAGACCCCCCCCTCCTCGGAGCCTCCCACAGGCTCAGAGTCGGCTCCGGACCCGCCCGGCCTCCCCCTCCCTGCGCGGCCCTCCCCATGCCCGCCCCGCCCCCTGGGCCGCCCGCCCGGCCCCCTAGGCCGCCCGCCCCGCCCCCTGGGCCGCCCGCCCCGCCCCCTGGGCCGCCCGCCCCGCCCCCTGGGCCGCCCGCCTCCCGCGTGGCTCCGCCCCCTTCCGCTCCTCTCCCCGCGGTTCCTGGAGCCGGGGTCACATGGTCGGAGCAGGCTGATTTGCATAACCCAATGGCTGTGCGCATGCAAATGAGGCGGGTGGTGATTGGCTGCGGTGGGCCCCATAAGGGCGGCGAGGGGGCCTTTGTCCCAGTGGCTGCGGCGGCGGCGGGCGCAGGGGCGGGGCGGGCGGAGCGGGGCCGCGGACGGGCGGGCGGACGGGCGGACGGACGCGGTGCAGACGCCAGGCGCCGCGCGCCCGCAGAGGCCCGAGCAGCCCGCACGCCGCGCCCTGGGGCGGACCCGCGGCTGCAATATGACTTTGGAGGAATTCTCGGCCGCGGAGCAGAAGAGCGAAAGGTAGGGCGGCGGCCTCCCGAGCGCCTCTCGCCCGCGCGGTCTGCGGGGCGCCTCCCGCGCGCCCCGGGCACCGCCCCCGAGGCGCCGGCGGACGGGCGGGCGGACGGGCGGACGGGCGGGCGCACGCGCCCCTCCCGCGGGCCCTGGCGGCGGCCTCGGGGAGGGCGATGGGGTCGGAGGGCGGCTGGCGGGCCGGGCCTGGGCTGACGCGCCCGGCGCTGGCTCCCGGGCAGGATGGACAAGGTGGGGGACGCCCTGGAGGAGGTGCTCAGCAAAGCCCTGAGTCAGCGCACCATCACCGTCGGCGTGTACGAGGCGGCCAAGCTGCTCAACGTGTGAGTGGGGCCCCGCCCCCCGGCGACCCCGCGGAGCCCCCCGCCTGCCCCGGGGAGCCCCCCACCTTCCCCCCGGGGAGTCCTCCACCTGCCCCCTGGAGAGCCCCCCAGGCGACCCCGCGGAGCCCCCACCTGCTCCCGGGGGGTGAGTCTTACACCTGCCCCCCGGAGAGCCCCCCGCCTGCCCCCGGAGAGCCCCCCCACCTTCGCCCCGGGAGTCCTCCACCTGCCCCCGCAGAGCCCAGCACCTGCCCCCTGGAGAGCCCCCCCACCTGCCCCGGGGAGCCCCCCGCCTGCCCCCGGGGAGTGAGTCCTCCACCTGCCCCTGGGGATTCCCCCACCTGCCCCCGGGGAGTGAGTCCTCCACCTGCCCCTGGGGATTCCCCCCCCTGCCCCCGGGGAGTGAGTCCTCCACCTGCCCCCTCAGAGCCCACCACCTGCGCCCTGGAGAGCCCCCCAGGCGACCCCGGGGGAGCCCCCCACCTGCCCCCGGGGAGCCCCCGACCTGTCGCCGCAGAGCCCCTCATCTGCCCCCGGGAAGCCCCCACCTGCCCCTGGGGAGCCCCTCATCTTCCCCTGGGGAGCCCCCACCTGGCCCGGGGGCGGCGGGCGGGCGCGACCTTGGGACCCCGGGGCCTGCGCGCTCAGCCGCCCCCGCCGCCCGCAGCGACCCGGACAACGTGGTGCTGTGCCTGCTGGCGGCCGACGAGGACGACGACAGGGACGTGGCGCTGCAGATCCACTTCACCCTGATCCAGGCCTTCTGCTGCGAGAACGACATCGACATCCTGCGCGTCAGCAACCCGGGCCGCCTGGCCGAGCTGCTGCTGCTCGAGCCCCACGCCGGCCCCGCGAGCGAGGGCGCCGAGCAGCCCCCGGACCTGCACTGCGTCCTGGTGACGGTGAGAGGGGGGCGGGGGTGCACGGGGTGGGTGCACGGGGGGGGTGCACGGGGTGGGTGCACGGGGGTGCACCGGGGAAGGGCCTGACCGTCCTGGTGACGGAGAGGCGGGGGGGAGGGGTGCACGGGGTCGGTGCCGGGCCGTCCTGGTGACGGTGAGGCTGGTGGGGGGGGTGCACGGGGCCGGGCCGGAGGTCCTGGTGCCTGGTGCCGGTGAGCCCCGGGGTCGGTGGCGGGGCCGAGCTCCTGACCGCAGCCGACAGGTGTGGCCCCATCCCGGGCGGGCGGGCGGGCCGGGACGTGTCCGAGCACGCGGGAGCCGCGGGGGAAGGAGCCTCGTGAGTCAGCACGGCGGCCCCTCCCCACCTCCGCGGCGCTGCCTCCCGTGACCGACTCCCTTAGCAGGCAGATTAGGTTCAGCCAAACACATTCCTGGCTCCCCCTCATTAAGGAGTCGGCTTCTCCTCCAGCGCTGCAAGCTAAAAGTAGAAGCGGTGTAGGAGACCGACCTTATTAATTCCCTAGAAATACACGAAGAGGACGGAGTGGGAATCGTTTTTTCTTTGCAATCTTGATTTTTTTTTTTTTAATGGACCTCCCTCCCCCCCCCCCCCCCATGACTACCTTTGGTGGGAAGATAACTTGTGTTTCCAGAGATAAGTAGGACAGTTTTGTCTTTTACATTCTACTACTTATGGGCTGGTCTAGGTAAGTGGCGGCCTAATCATTTTGCGTGTCCTGAAAACCACCACCCTGTCTTTGGGGAGGATGACAGGTGGCAGTTCCAGCGAACTGTTAGGGGCTCGCCTCTCCCTGCGCTCGGGGCATGGAGATCTTTGTCCGAGCTGTTTCGCTCAGGTGGCTTCCAGGGGACAAGCCTGTGAATGCTACTCTCCTGCAAAAATAAACATCCTGCAGTCCCATGTACGCGGTGCGGAGGGCTGCAGGCATGCATGCTTGCAGGGTGTGCTTTAGAGCATTACCTAGTGGTTTCCCCAGAAATCAGCTACCAAGAAAAAAGTTGATCTTTTTATGATTGTAACTGGTCTCTTGTCGCACAGCCAAAGTACAGAATGCTCAAGTTGTCTTTCCCTCAGAATGAGTGTAACTATTAGCAAATGCTGCCTTTTTTTCTTCTTTAATAGTAAATGTAGTTTTCTCAATTTGTTTCCAGAATCCCCATTCCTCACAGTGGAAGGATCCTGCCTTAAGTCAACTTATTTGTTTTTGCCGGGAAAGTCGCTACATGGATCAGTGGGTTCCAGTGATTAACCTCCCTGAACGGTGATGGCATCTGAATGAAAATAACTGAACCAAATTGCACTGAAGTTTTGAAATACCTTTGTAGTTACTCAAGCAGTTACTCCCCACACTGATGCAAGGATTACAGAAACTGATGTCAAGGGGCTGAGTGAGTTCAACTACAGATTCCGGGGGCCCGGAGCTAGATGACTTTGCAGATGGAAAGAGGTGAAAATGAAGAAGGAAGCTATGTTGAAACAAATACAAGTCAAAAGGAACAAAAATTACAAAGAACCATGCAGGAAGGAAAACAAACTATGTATTAATTTAGGATGGTTGAGTTACATTTAAATAAACCAAATGTGCTTTGTTAAAGTTCAAATGTGCAGCAGTAGCTTGGGTATTTTTGGTTTATATGCCCTCAAGTAAAAGAAAAGCAGAAAGGGTTAATCCTATTTTAAAACCATATTTTATTGTATTTTGATGAGATGTTAAATTCTCAAAAGTTTTATTATAAATTGTACTAAGTTATTTTATGACATGAGAAGTTATTTATGCTATAAATTTTTTGAAACACAATACCTACAATAAACTGGTATGGAATAATTGCATCGTTTCTTAATGTGTGCTTCTGTTTCTTTTAACTCGGAATGTATTTTAAACAAGTTTTTTATATGGAAAAATTAAAACCCTTCTGAAATCATCTATCTGTAGTATATGTGTCTCTACATGGATAACTAGGTGTGCATGTATGTATATATTTCTGCTTCTAGACGTTTGTGCTGGACGTGGCGTAGTTTTATTACTTTAACAGACATTTTACTGGTGCCCTACTCTATGTCCAGAGTCCAAAAACCAAAGGTGGTTTAAGAGGAGTTGGGGTTGCAGTTAGGGATGTCTTAGAGCTTACACTTGCAAAAAAAAAACAAAACAAAACTGAATAATTGTTTGGTGACCCTAACGTCCTAGGAAGCCTATATGCAAAATGCTAAGGAAGCAAAGAGGAGCAAGTGATCCAAGTTACTTGCAAGACCAGAGAGGTCTCACAGTGGAGAGATCACTTTCTGTGGGTCTTTAAACTCGAGTTTCATTTCCCCAGCTAGAGAGGAAAAGGATGTTGGTGGCAGCAACACTGGTCTGTGCCAAGGTGTGGAAGCCCTGAAAGACCAAACCCTGCAGAGGAACAAAGGCTGGTTGTGGGCGCCTCCGGTGCAGAGGGGAAGGCAGAGATCAGGTAGGGGGGGAGGGGTGAGGCCCCGGCTCCGTAGGGCATCCTGTGTCCCCCTGCAGCACGGGCTTCTCCTGTAAACTCTGGGGACTCCGAGGCCTTCACGCCGGGAGCGACGGGACCAGTGTTTGGGGGAGATAACACGGGGCTGAAAGAGGGGGTGCTGGGATAAGAGGCTGGAGGTGACGCGATCAGGGAGTGACCAGCCGTCCAAGGCTGTGCAGCTTGCAGAGCTGCGTTTAAGGAACAAACAGGGACGTGGCCTGGGAAGGCTCCCGGGGCCTCCTCTCGGGAGCTTCGGGGCTTTCTGCGGAGCGTCCCTGCCGCGGCCTCAGGGCCCTGCTTAAAGTAGAGGAGACTTAAAGTAGAGGAGACGCGGGAGAAGAGCGCAAGGCCACTGAGAGGCTTCAGCAGGACAGTCCCCTCCGAGCTGGAGCAGCCGCCGATAACCAGCGGCCCGGCCCCCCATGGGTGCCGCCGAGGAAAGCAAAAGTGCTTACTGAGAAGCCGAACATAGCTTTAGTCCGCAGGATTTTTTTTGTTGTTGTTTTTGCCTATTTGGCAAATGGCACCCCGCACGGCTCCCCCGCCATCCGTCTCCCGTCCTTGTCATGACTACGTGGAATTATAGGAAAAAATAGTCGGGAGAGAAACCAAACCAACTAACGGTAACAAAAGTTCCAAGTTTCTGCGACTTACGAATAGCCTAGACCAGGAGCCCTTCACCTCGCAATAAGGTCTCCGCTTTTTCACATCTGCTAGAAAGGTGGGCTTTTAGGCCTTGTTTTTTTTTTTTTTCCTTAAAGATTTATTTATTTATGATAGACAGAGAGAGAGGCAGAGACACAGGAGGAGGGAGAAGCAGACTCCATGCTGGGAGCCTGACGTGGGACTCGATCCCAGGACCTCGGGGTCATGCCCTGGGCCAAAGGCAGGTGCTAAACCGCTGAGCCACCCAGGGATCCCCTAGGCCTTGTTTAAGCTCATTGCATTTTATTTCAGCTGGTGCCGGGTGCAAAACGGAAGTGGCATATAATGTGTGTTTTATCAAAAGATGGAGCACAGGGAGTTTTGAATAGGATTTTCTTACCTTCCTAAGGATTTCCAATCCTCTTCCGCAGTTGCTTGAGTAAGAACCCTGGCACGGGGCGCCTGGTGGCTCCGTCGGTTAAGCGGCTGCCTTCGCCGGCTCAGGCCGTGATCCCGGGGCCTGGGATGGAGTCCTGGGGCAGCTCCCTGCTCAGCGGGGGCCGGGGGGGCTGCTCTCCCTCTCCCTCTGCTGCTCCCCCTGCTCGCACTTGCTAGCTCGCTCTTTCCAATAAATAAATAAGACTTAAAAAAATAAAAAAAAAACCCTTGCAAAAATGAATGACTTAAGCCAGGAAAGCAGAGATCAGAGCAGCAGTGTTGGTGTAAAGACCACGGAGCGCTGCCAGTGCCAAGTCCTCTGTGTCTCATCCCCATCTGTAAAATGGAGGTAAAATGACCCAGAATTGTTCCCTCTTCTACAAAACCATACCTTCCCCAGACGTAAGAGCTCATGTCGGCTTCACAACTGCAGCCCAAGGTCTAGTGCTCTTCTCAGCAAGCCGTAGGTATTGCATTAATATCTGTTGATTCAACGAATGATCTAGAAATAAATGCAAACCACCTGGCTCCTGAGCGGTGCTCAATGGG